>NC_133510.1:62162500-62465000 GCF_049354715.1 Callithrix jacchus | reverse complement strand
GCGTTGGGCGCTCACACAGGGTCACTGTCACTCCCACAGCCCTTTCTGGGGACCTGCTTTCCTGCCCACCCACGGGCCAAGGCTAACAGTCAGGATTAGTACTGAGAGGGGAGGGTGTGACCATGGACCACTTGTCCCCACCCCTGGCACCCCAGCATCCCTCCTTCGAGCTCAGCACAGCTTGTTTCCCCGCTCCTCCCGCCCCCCTTCTCTCGGGCCCTTTGCTTAATTTCCTATTAACTGCTGATAAATCCAATTAAACCGCCGCTCTAATTAGGGACAGCTGCCGGCTCAGTGAGGCTAGGGAGGGGGCCGCCCCCCAGTGTAGGGGGAGAACAGCCGCTCTCCCTGCTTCTCGGCATCCGCACACCAGCATTGCCGCCCAATGAGCCAGTAAATTGGTTTTACTTTAGCATGGGTGGGGGGAGCTCTGGTTTTGAGAACCTCAGACCTTGATGAATAGAGACGACCCGAACCCTCTCGGACCCTCCCCTCATACATTCATGGTAGGTGGATTTCAAGGAAGGATGAGTGCAGAAGGCTTGATTTGTGTGTGGCTGGTGTGCGTGTGTGTGCCTGTGATCTACTGTTCCAGCTCAATTGCGATTAAAGGGGGGTCTTCTTTAATGACACCACCTCCACCCCTCAGGCATCCGGGACCGTCAAGGGCAAAGGGAGCAGAAAACTGAACCTGGTTCTGCAGAGTCTTCTAGTGTGCTTCCCTACCCCCATCACACCTCAGCCTTCTAGAAGGGGGGGCGCACCGGTCCCAGGCCCTCCTCTTCTCCAGCCCAGCTGAGCCTCTGCCCTCCCCCCACCAGCAGCAGATGGTGCCCGGGCTCCCGCTGCCAACCTTGCTAGGCGGTGCCAACCTCAGTCCTGGCAGACAACGGGGAGACGAGAAGAGGAGTTCCTGGCTGGCCAAGCCGACCCTCCCCCACCCTCCATCGAGCTCAAGAACCTCCCGCCCCGCCCTCCTTCCCCCCCCCCCCCCCCCGCCTGTCCCACTCCAGTGATCACCCCAGCCTGCCTCTCACTGGGTCCGCTCCCAGGTCCCCAAACTCCTCTTCTCCTTCTGCTCCCTTCCCCACACCTTCCTGCTCCTTGCCACCTGCCGCCCTGACCAGGGCCGGCATATTTGCATATTTGCATATGCAAATAATAACATTTGCATACGGCGCTCCGCAGGGGTGTCTTCGTGAGAGCCAGGAAGCTGTCTGCCCTGCGTCCTCACTCAGTACCTGTCGGAAAGGGTTAGGGCAGGGGCCGCACGGGAAGGGTTAGGCCCCTGGCCTCGCTAGCTCGGTTCCCCGAGGACTTGAGGAAGTGTTACCATGGAGACAGCACGCACCCCACCCCCTCCCAGGCCCAGGGTCTCGGGCTTGGTGTCTCCAGTTCTCTCCCCTTACCCACCCTCCACCCCTCCCCATCCCTCGCTCTCCAACCGAGATCTTGTATCGCCCCCTGGCGGCCTAGCTCGGGCTCCAAGCCAGATTCCGAAATGCAAGGGGTTGCCCGTGGCGAAAACGCCAAGAACAAGGGGGACTTACCCTACTACAAGATCCTGCTCCCAGCCTCTGGGGCGCGGGGGTCCCGCGCTCCCCTTTCTTCACTGACAACAGAGGCCTCGCCTGGCAGCTGCATCTGTCTTCCCACCTCCCGTCAACCTCAGCCCAGATGGATCTCGGGTTAGGGATGATCCAGAGGGGTATTCTCCACCCCTCTGCAGGCCTTCTCAACCCCAGTTAAAGAACAACTTTTCTACGTTTTGTCAAAACTTTAATAAATTTGCAACATTCGACAGTTCACGCACCCCCGCCCCTGCCCTCCTCCTCCCCAAGTCCCTCGCTCCTCCTGGTGGATATGCGTTGTCTTCCAGCTCTTGCAAGCGGGGCCCGAAAGGTTTCAGGTGCGGGCTGCTCTGGGCAGCAGGTGTCCGAGGCCCCAGGCTGGGGAAGGGGGCGAGAACCAGTCCCTTCCCAGAAGCCCTGTCATGCTCAGGCAGGCCTTCCTATCTACCCAGCAGTCCTGTTGCTTTCGCCCCCTCCCCAAATTCCACTGGGCCCGCCCAGAATGGGTGTGGGTGTCTCCCGCCTGCGGGCGCCCGCAAGCCTAAATCTCCTCCAGAAAGTCGGTAGGAAACAGCCCCACCTTGCGGCCGGTGTAGACCTTGACATAGCCGCCAGCCTCGTCTCCTTTCTGTACCACTATCTAGAGGATTAAAGGATCAGAAGTAGGAGAAGAATCAAAGGAAACGGTAGGAAAGGACAGCAGGGGAGCCCGGGGTTACAGGGGCTTACCCTAGTCTCATTAATGGTTAAGCTCTCCAAGTAGTGTGGTGGGCTAGGGGGCATTCAGGCCTTGGATTAGCCTGGGGCATTAACCTGGGGCAACAGCCTACCTGGTCCTTCTTAAGAGTGATCTGCCCTATCTCTCGGTTCCCCACGAAGGATCTCGTCACGCGGTGCACACGTTCTCCAGCCCGAACCCGAATGATGAAGTTTGGAGGGAAAAATCCGACCTTCTCCCCGATTTTCCCCTAGCGAAGATAGTCGGGAGAGTCCTCTCTCAATCTTGGGTTCTGGACTCAACCCACACTCCACCCTAGCCCTAGCCATTTCTCTCACCCGCCACCATTCTTCATTGGAGTCATCAATGACTGTGATCTTCTCTCCCGGCCTGGGAGGGGAAGGGAAGGGCCTCACTCACATAGCAGGTCCCCTCCTGTACCCTGGATCAAGTCTCCAAGCCCTGAGTCACCCTCTCCCTTTTCCTTGGGGGAATCCAGCTCTTTCCCTTTCACTCCACAGTACCAGCCCCCTGCCCCAAGGCCTCTCACGGGAAATCCAGATCGTCCTTTTCCAGGGCTTTGAATCGATAGAGAGCCACAAAGTAATGAGACTGCTGGAAGCCAGGATGCTTGTGCTGGGGGTGAAAGGGAATGATGAGTCTTGGGCTCCTCTACCCCACACTGAGGGGCAGGATTCCAAGGCAGGGGCATTCACCACACACTCTGCACTCCAACTCTCTTCTAGTTCCCTGAACTGAGAGGAGTTTTTTGGTTGTTGGTGGGTGTGCAAGGTGATAGAGCGAGTGGGTCAAGGGTGATGGGAAGTCTAGGAGTTAAAGAGTGAGCTTCTGCTGGACCATGAGTGGTGGTGTCAGACCTGGGTTGAGGAGAGGACAGGGTCCTTGTAGGGAGGAAGGATTCTCACTTTGTCATCAGGTGTCTTCTTTTCAGCCTTCTTATCCCCTTCAGGGTTTCCTGGGATAGGAAACACCAACAAATTGTCTGTCTCCTGGAGGGCAGTTCTTACTCTTTTACCCTTCTGTGGAAGGGCCTCATCTATCCAAAGCTGGCCTGCCCTTTGCTCCTCCACCCTCTGTTCGACAGCTGAGCCTCTGATCCTACTCCATCTCTGGATGGAGGTGGGTGACACTCACCATCCTGGGGTTTGCCTTCCTCTGGTCTGGCAGACTCTGGCTCCTCCTCCATCATGGCTGCTAGAGGCTGGAGGGGGCACCAGAGTTAGGGAGACACTGTCTTGGGAATCCATGCACTAGCGCTCTCTAATCAGGTCAGATAACTATAGAATAATGGGATCTCAGGGTTGGAAGAGGCCTTGGAGGAAATAGCTAGTCTAGCCACCTGCCTTCCTCTAAAACATCCTGGCAGGTGGGTCACCCACATTCTGCTTGAATGTAGCTAAATGACAGGGAATTCACTACCAGACTCCAGGTCCTTGACTATGCTGTCAACCTTTAAAAATACTCCAGTGTGTAAGTAAAGATGAGCAGCATGGCCAGATGCGGTGGCTCACGCCTGTAACCCCAGCACTTTGGGAGGCCAAGGCAGGGGTGGATCACCTGAGGTTAGGAGTTCAAGAACAGTCTGACCAACATGGAGAAACCTCATTTCTACTAAAAATACAAAATTAGCCGGGCGGTGCATGCCTGTAATCCCAGGTACTCGGGAGGCTGAGGCAGGAGATTTGCTTGAACCCAGGAGGGGGAGGTTGCAGTGAGTTGGATCCATACCATTGCACTCCAGCCTGGGCAACAAGAGCAAGACTCCATCTTCAAAAAAATAATAGCACAATTTTTATAATAATTCCCTTAGAATATAACCCAGGGGCGGGGCGTGGTGGCTCACACCTGTAATCCCAGCTCTTTGGGAGGCGGAGGTGGGTGGATCACGAGGTCAGGAGATCAAGACCATCTGGCTAATATGGTGAAACCCCGTCTCTACTAAAAATACAAAAAATTATCTGGGTGTGATAGCATGCACCTGTAATCCCAGCTACTCAGGAGGTTGAGGCAGGAGAACCCAGGAGGCAGAGGTTGTAGTGAGCTGAGAAAACAATCTATGGCTGGAGTTCTTAACCAGAGGCACACGGGGAGCGGCAGCAGGTCCCTAAACCCTCTAAAATTGAATGCTAAAATTGCATTGTGCCACGGCACTCCAGCCTGGGCGAGAGAGCGAGACTCTGTCACAAAAAAATATATATATATATATATATATATAACCCAAGAATATGTTAGCCCTTCTGGAGGCAGCCAAATCACACTGCTAGTGCCTTATAAGTCATAATTCACTCCAT
This sequence comes from Callithrix jacchus, assembly GCF_049354715.1. Taxonomy (NCBI): domain Eukaryota; kingdom Metazoa; phylum Chordata; class Mammalia; order Primates; family Cebidae; genus Callithrix; species Callithrix jacchus. The sequence continues at coordinate 62,460,399 of NC_133510.1, read as the reverse complement.
AGAAATTCCTTATCCTGTGCCTAACCTCCATATCAACAACTCTGAGCCTAGATTTCTAGTTCTGTTTTTTGCAGTTTTTTTGATAAAGAACAAATATGTACATTTTTCTCTTCTTTCTTTCTTCCTTTTTTTTTTTTTTTTTTGGAGACAGGGTCTCGCTTTGTCTCCAAGGCTGGATCTCAGCTCACTGCAACCTCCGCCTCCCAGGTTCAAGTGAATCTCCTGCCTCAGCCTTCAAATAGCTGGGATTACAGGCAAGTGCCACCAAGCCCAGCTAAGTTTTTTTGTATTTTTAGTAAGATGGGGTTTCTTTTCTTTTCTTTTTTTTTGAGACAGAGTCTTACTCTTGCGCCAGGCTGGAGTGCAGTGGCGCAATCTCGGTTCACTGCAACCTCCACCTGGGTTCAAGTGATTCTTCCGCCTCAGCCTCCCGAGTAGCTGGGACCACAGGCGCGTGCCACCACGCCCAGCTAATTTTTGTATTTTTAGTAGAGACGGGGTTTCACCATGGCCAGGATGGTCTCAATCTCTTGACCTCGTGATGCGCCCGCCTTGGCCTCCCAAAGTGCTGGGATCACAGGTGTGAGCCACTGCGCCCGGCCAAGATGGGGTTTCATGATTAACCTCAGATAATCCGCCCACCTCGGCCTCCCAAAGTGCTGGGATTACAGGCGTGAGCCACCGCACCCAGGATGAATATACAATTTGTATCTTGATTATATCTAAATCATGTTATAAGGCATCAGAAATCTCCCTCTAGCTGTATACTCCTGAAAGAACCTGGACTCTGGGTAATGCCACTCAATTTTAGGAGTCCATCTAGCTGTAACCGTCATCCATACCAGTCCACCCTGGTTGTCCAGAAAGATAGAAGAATATTCTAACAAATTCCTTGCTGAACTGAACGCAAGTCTATGGCATTACCAACCTAGTAACCCTATTGCATAAGGAAATGAGGCTTCTCTTGGCCAGTAGATTTGTGCCTCAGTTTTATCATCTGTAAAATGAATGGGTCAAACCAGATGATGATCTTCATGTACCCTTGCATGGCTCTAGAATTCTCCAGTTACTTGGTATGAAAAGTTCTCTTCCCTACATCCAAAAGCACAGCTCTTGCCTCCATTACCCAGCAATACCAAGGACCTTGGGCCTAGCCCTCAGATGGTTGTGGTGGCTAATCTGACAATTTCAGAAGGGAGCTGAGAAAATATAATCTATGGCTGGAGTTCTTAACCAGAGGCCTGGAGTGAGCTGCAGCAGGTCCTGAAACCCTCTAAAATGCATGCTAAAGTGTGTCTGTTGGGTTATATGCTATTATTATTATTTTTTTTTTTTGAGACAGAGTCTTGCTCTGTTGACCAGGCTAGGGTGGTGGCATGATCTTGGCTCACTGCAACCTCCATCTCCTGGGCTCAAGCAATTCTCCTGCCTCAGCCTCCCAAGTAGCGGGGATTACAGGCGGGTGACACCATGCCTAATTTTTGTATTTTTAGTAGAGACAAGGTTTCACCATGTTGGCCAGACTGGTTTCAAACTCCTGACCTCAGGTAATCTGCCCGCCTCGGCTTCCCAAAGTGCTGGGATTACAGGCGTGAGCCACTGCACCTGGCTTTTTGTTTTGAGATAGAGTCTCACTCTGTTACCCAGGCTGGAGTGCAGTGACATGATCTCAGCTCACTGCAACCTCCGCCTCCCAGGTTCATGTGATTCTCCTGCCTCAGCCTCCCGAGTAGCTGGGATTACAGGCACACACCACCATGTTTGGCTACACTTTTGTATTTTTAATAGAGACAGGGTTTCATCACATTGGCCAGGATGATCTCAATCTCCTGACCTTGTGATCTGCCTGCCTTGGCCTCCCAAAGTGCTGGGATTATAGGCATGAGCCACTGTGCCCGGCCGGGTTATGTGCAATTTTAGGGGAAGATGATCCATTGCTTCTGTCAGGTTTCCAAATGGAAAAATGACCTGCTCTGTGGATTCTCTGGGAGGGACCTCAATGGGGAGGTACAGTGCTCACATTTTTCTTATCTGCCTGTCCTTTCTTCCGTTCCTTGTTTGCCATGATCACCCCAGTGCGCAGGGTTTCAAACACAGGGTCATTGCGACTGGCAGCAGCTAATGGAATGGGAGGAGAAAGAAGACATTATTGGGGAGACAGAGAAAGATCTCTTAAGGAAGGGGTGGGATTGAGCAGATGTGTGTGGGAGTGGGGGTGCCACAGGGGAAGATTAGGGAAGGGTCTGCTGGGCAATACCTAGGTCACCAATCTATAAAGGGCTCTAAAAACATCACTGATAATGTGAGGGAGAAAAGTATTTATCAGAACTCCTTCCAGGCAGAGCATTATGTGACGTTGGAAAGAGAACTTTGGTTGCTTGGGGTTGAGACATGCTCAGAATCACTATTCTCCTTCTAAGCAGAATGGCCTCTTAACTGCTGACTTTTGCACTGCTGAATGGCATGTCTAAGCTGAGGAGCTACCACCAACAGGTTCTTCTTTTTCACCCATGCTCCTCAGAGTTAAGCCTCTCCTCCAAATAAATGTTGAGCAAATTGTCAATGAATATGCTTTTAAGGTTGCCAAATTATGAACCTGCCCAGGGTGTCCACAGCCTTTGGGCTTTGCCCCGAGTCTGGTATGACTCTGTAGTAAGGATGAGGACAGTCTAGAATCCTTGTTCTTGCTTAGAAATGATTTTGCACATGAAGAGCACAGATTTTGAAGCTAGCAACTGGAGATTCCAGTCTTGGCTCTACCGCTTGCTAACTGATGTAGCTGCAACTAAATCCTATCTCCCTCTGCTGTAAAATGGGGATATGGCCTCTGGATCCAAATAAATATAAAAATATTAGGTTGAGGGAGAATGATGGGAAATAGAAAGTTTCTGTTTCAGAATTTGGCTTCCAAAGCTAGAGATGGCATGACACTTATAGCAAGGAGCTGTTCACTTAAAAAAAAAAAAAAAAGAGATGGCATGAAACCATCTGTAGGCTTGCCCATTCCCTCATGTTCCATAAAGGGCACTTACAGAGATCTTTGACACAAGCATACTGCTGATTGCTGTAGAGTGGGGAACTATAGGCCCGACGGAAACCAGGTGGCTGTAGGGTGGAATAGGAGGAATCATTAGAGGTAGCAAGGTAGGCTAGAAGCCCATCTCTCTCATAAGTGGTCATCCTTTCTCAGAAAAAGAGATGGGCTAAGAAAGAAAAAGAGAAATGAATGGGATGGAGGAGGGACCAGCAAGGGGTAGCTGGTGATACGGCCCCACCTTTCTACACCTTGTTCCCCGGAGCCTACTCACGATCTTGCCAAAGCATCTCTGCATTTCCACATAGGACTGACAGTGTTCATGGATGTTGGTTTTGCAGTTCTTACAGCGAAGCCCAAACTTGTTATTGACTTGGGAGAGGGGGAGAAAATTCAGATAAGGTTCCAGGTTGCCCTTTCCCTTTGTACCACTGCTGCTACACTTAGGTTCCCTTTTCTGTCTAGGACCCTACTCTCACAATCTCTAATAGCACTGCCTTACAGCAACTCTAGCCGCAGCCCGTCTGCTACAAATACTCCTCTCCTATACCCTCTCCCCCAACCCCTGCCTTCAACATCATACTCTCTTCACTTCCCTTCATGACTCACGAACAATCATCCGGGCACAGACATCACAGAACTTTGGCTTCTTGAAGAAGTGATCTTTGAATTTGTGGGGCTTATCGTTGACAAGCTTAGGAGGTTCTGGGGGTGGCTCCTCCTCCTCCTCTTCTTCCTCCTCCTCTTCCTCATAGATGTAGTAGATGGGCCCACCCCCAGCTCCCACTGCCTCCCCATTGGCCTGGGGCTCTGGGGGAAGTTCCATGTCTTTTGTCCCTGTAGACCCCTTCCTGAGTAATTGCTTCAGCCGCTGTAGCTGAGGGAGGGAGTGAAGGAAACCCAGTGTTAAAAGGACTTGTCACCCTCTCTAGAGTACAGGGGCACTAGAGCAAACTAGACAGTTTTCTAGTTAGGGGTAAGGAATGTACCCTAGGATTAGGGGGGCTGCAGGTGGCCAGCAAAAAATGAGTCATACACAAATGTGATCAATTTAAGCACTCTTCAGCTATAATGGCTTCCCGCTCCCCACACCCAGTGGTCAGAGGCCCAGACTCACCCCACTTTGCCGAGTCTCTGCGGGGAAGGAGGGTTTAGGGGACTCCAGCACCTCCTTTTCTGTCATCCTGCAAGAGGTTGGACCCCACTATGAAATCTAATCCCTTTCATTCTTCTCTCTCTTATTTCTGTCCCTTGCAGTAGGGTGGTCCTCAAAGGGGAGGCTTTTGGAGAAATGTGGTTTCATATATATATATATATATATATTTTTTTTTTTTTTTTTTTTGCAATGAGGTCTCACTCTGTCACCCAGGTTGGAGTGCAGTGGTGTGATCACGGCTCACTGCAGTCTTGATCTCCCAGGCTGAAGCGATCCCCCTACCTCAGCTTCCTGAGTAGCTGGGACTACAAAGTGTATACTACCTGGCTACTTTTTTATTTTTTGTAGAAGCAGGGCCTTGCTTTGTTGCCTAGGCTGGTCCTGAACTAGCTCAAGCAGTTCTTCCATTTCAGCCTCCCAAAGGGTTGAGATTCCAGGCATGAGGCACTGCTCCAGGCCAAATACAAATCCTTTGGCAGTGTTTATTAACAGATAGATTTCATGGAGGTCTAGAAAAAAGCCCAACATGGCTGGGCGTGGTGGCTCACACCTGTAATCCCAGCACTTTGGGAGGCTGAGATGGGTGGATCACTAGGGGTCAGGAGTTTGAGACCAGCCTGGCCAACATGGTGAAACCCCATCTCTACTAAATATTAAAAAATGAGCCGAGTATGGTGGCAGACACCTGTAATCCCAGCTACTTGAGAGGTTGAGGAAGGAGAATTGCTTGAACCTGGGAGGCGAAGGTTGCAGTGAGCCAGGATTGCGCCACTGCACTCCAGCGTGGTTCTAGAGCAAGACTCTGTCTCAAAAAAAAAAAAAAAAAAAAAGAAAAACAAAAAAGCCCAACAAACGGAAGTCCCCAGTTAGTTCCTCAAACTGATACTTATCCTTCCATCCTGAGGGGTGACCCCAGAGTTTACAGCCCTTACACAGTGTTCACTGCTGAATGATTTACGTTATTTTCTTATAGGTACTTTGTTTCTCCTGGGAACCTGTGGGCAACAGGTATGTGATGCATACCTTCCCAGATCTCCTCTCTTCAAGAGGTTTAATGGGTGTCCTTGTGTGTGCACAAGGAAGGATGGACTGGAGATTTGTCCTCCCCTACTTCTTTCTTGAGCCCTGGGGGCACTGTGCCTAGTGCTGTCCCAGCCTGCTTCAGGGCTCAGCTATTTTAAGTTTTCAGGGTAATATGAGCCTTTCCTTCCCTTACTACTCCATTCCCTTCACCCCACCCCCACCCTTACCCCACCCTCCAATCCTAACTCATCCTAGAGTAGAATAATAATTTGACTCCTAAAACCCAGATGATTCACAACAAGGAGAGAAATGAAGAAGTTAAATAGATTACTGGCCAGGGCAGCTGGGGTGAGCAGCTGTGGAAATGGAAAGAGGATGAAGAGGTAACTTACGTTTGGGATTCCCTAAATCAGTCAGTCCACAGAATGTAGAGGAAGTTGGGAACCCCGAGGCCTTGATGGTGGTGCTGGGGAAAAACCAGTCCTCTTCCTTGGGGGCTAAGCCCCCCCAGTACCCTCTGTGTTCACACCAGCTACCCAGACGCTATTTGTAGACCTCCTAGCCTCTTGCGTTGGTGTCAGGGCTGAAATGACAGGGCTGGAGGAAAGTAGACAGCTGAGCAACACAGCTGACACAGAGAAATTGGACACTGAGAGGTCTGGGGCAGGGTTGGACCCTAACTCCTCCCATCCCCCAGAGCTGCTGTTCCTTGATTCTTTATCTTTGGCCAACAGGTTAATAACAGCTGAAATCAAGAAGGGACAGTTTCTGTTCATGCTCACTTAAGGGGAGTTTATTTTTATATTTCATTTATTTTTTGAGACAGGGTTAAAAAAAAAAAAAGACTAATGTGAACTCTCAGAGCTCTCCTATCAGCCACACTAGATTGCTTTTTTTTTTTTTTTTAAAGATGGAGTCTCACTCTTGTCGCCCAGGGGAGTGCAGTGAAGTGATCTGGCAGGTTCACTACAAACTTCACCTCCTGGGTTCAAGTGATTCTCCTGCCTCAGCCTTCCAAGTACCTGAGATTACAGGTGCCCACCACCATGCCTGGCTAATTCTTGTATTTTTAGTAGAGACAGGGTTTTACCATGTTGGCCAGGCTGGTCTTGAACCCCTGACCTCAGGTGATCCACCCGCCTCAGCATCCCAAAGTGCTGGGATTACAGGTGTGAGCCACCAAGCCCAGCTAGATTGCTTTTTTCTAAAAAAAATATATTTTATTGCATTTCAGGTTTTGGGGTACATGTGAAAAACATGCAAGATTGTTGCATAGGTACATACATGGCAATATGCTTTGCTGCCTTCCTCCCCAACACATATATCTGATGTTTCTCCCCATGTTATCCCTTCCCAACTCTCCACTGTCCCTCCCCTAGTTCCCCCCGACAGACCCCAGTGTCTGATGCTCCCCTCCCTGTGTCCATGTGTTCTCATTGTTCAACACCCACCTATGAGTGAGAACGTGCAGTGTTTGATTTTCTGTTCTTGTGTCAGTTTGCTGAGAAAGATGGTTTCCAGGTTCACCCATGTCCCTACAAAGGACACAAACTCATCGTTTATGGCTGCATAGTATTCCATGGTGTATATGTGCCACATTTTCCCTGTCCAGTCTACCATCGATGGGCATTTGGGTTGGTTCCAAGTCTTTGCTATTGTAAACAGTGCTGCCATGAACATTCGTGTGCATGTGTCCTTATAGTAGAATGATTTATAATCCTTTGGATATATACCCAGTAATGGGATTGCTGGGTCAAATGGAATTTCTATTTCCAGGTCCTTGAGGAATCACTACACTGTCTTCCAAAATGGTAGAACTAATTTACACTCCCACCAACAGTGTGAAAGTGTCCCTATTTCTCCACATCCTCTCCAGCATCTGTTGTCTCCAGATTTTTTAATGATCGCCATTCTAACTGGCATGAGATGGTATCTCAATGTAGTTTTGATTTGCATTTCTCTAATGATCAGTGATGATGAGCATTTTTTCATGTTTCTTGGCCTCATGTTATGTCTTCTTTTGTAAAGTGTCCATTCATATGCTTTGCCCACTTTTGAATGGGCTTGTTTTTCTCTTGTAAATCTGTTTTAATTCTTTGTAGATTCTGGATATTAGCCCTTTGTCAGATGGGTAGATTGCAAAGATTTTTTTCCCATTCTGTTGATTGCTGGTTCACTCTAATGATTGTTTCTTTTGCTGTGCAGAAGCTGTGGAGTTTAATTAGATCCCGTTTGTCTATTTCGACTTTTGTTGCCAATGCTTTTGATGTTTTAGTCATGAAGTCCTTGCCTATGCCTATGTCCTGAATGGTTTTGTCTAGGTTTTCTTCTAGAGTTTTTATGGTGTTAGGTCTTATGTTTAAGTCTTTAATCCATCTGGAGTTAATTTTAGTGTAAGGTGTCAGGAAGGGGTCCAGTTTCTGCTTTCTGCACATTGCTAGCCAGTTTTCCCAACAGCATTTATTAAACAGGGAATCCTTTCCCCATTGCTTTTGTCAGGTTTGTCAAAAATCAGATGGTTTTAAGTGTGTGGCATTACCTCCGAGGCCTCAGTTCTGTTCCATTGGTCTATATATCTGTTTTGTTACCAGTACCATGCTGTTTTGATTACTGTGGCCTTGTAGTATAGTTTGAAGTCAGGTAGTGTGATGCCTCCAGCTTTGTTCTTTTTGCTTAGAATTGACTTGGCTATACTAGATTGCTTTTTATCTGTCGGTGATTTGAGGAGTACTTTGCTATCCTGTAAGCAAGTGAAGAATATGGTTGGGTGTGGTGGCTCATGCCTGTAATCCCAGCACTTTGCAAGGCTGAGGTGGGCAGATCAGGAGTTCAAGACCAACCTGGCCATCATGGTGAAACCCCATCTCTACTAAAAGTACAATAATTAGCTTGGCATGGTGGTAGGCACCTGTAATCCCAGCTACTTGGGAAGCTGAGGCAGGACAATTGCTTAAACCCAGGAGGCAAAGGTTGCAGTGAGCCAAGATCTCTCCACTGCACTCCGGCCTGGGCGACAGAGCAAGACTTGGTCTCAAAAAAAAAAAAAAGGAATATGTAGTATTGCTTTATTCCCTCCAGCAGCCCCCAGAGACATCTCCCCACCTCCTTCCTCTAAAATTTTGTCCTCAGGGTGAAGGGAATTACCAGGGCTATTAAAATGGGACAGTTTACATTGGACGGAAGGCTATAGCTGCCACGTAAGAAACTTAACATTTCTAGGTAATGTCCCCTTCCTCATGAGAACTGCAAACTCTTAAAGGTAGGATGTCCAAGCCTCACACTTCCTAAACCCTTTCGATTCCAATTCTATCTCCCACCTTTGATGCCTCGGTATATAACTGATGGATCAAAGAGACAGATGCCATTCTGATCTCACAGGGGTGCACCCTTCTCCTACTCTTTGGGCTGTGACATGAATGAAAGAGGAGATACTCCTATCTCAGGGGAGAGCAATTTACAGGTGGCAACACAGTGCTACCTTATCCTTTCTGTCTGTAAGAAATTAAGGACTGTATTGGAGACTGGATCAGACAAGCTCCTGTACGACCATGTTAGGGATACCGCTACTTGAACCCAAAGGATTTCCAGGGCAACGTGCTTTGTCATTTCTACCCACTACTTTTTTTTTTCTTTAAGGGGTGAGTTTGAAAAGGGGGTACAAGATGGTTCTGACTCTGCAGCTTCTTTAATGGCCTTGCTCTGACAGGCTGCAGAACAACAGGGCTTGCTTTTAGATGCTGTAGAGAGAGGAAAAGCTCCATCTTGCAGGCAGGATGACTTCTGCTCTTCACTTTTCTTCATACACATAGGACAGGGTCTGCTGAGCATGTTCGGATAATACAGCATCTTGGCACTGTGAGTTCAGTTGCTTTAGCTTTTATTCTAAGAAACATCTGCTTTTGTCCCTGACAAGTAAAACCCAATCCTGCTGCTTTAGGATTAAAGAAAGGTTTATGTTCTCCATCCCTGAAGGGTTTTCAGAAGATGAGCTGGGCTGGGAGTGGTGGCTTATGCCTGTAATCCCAGCACTTTGGGAGGCCGAGGCAGGTGAATCACGAGGTCAGGAATTTAAGACCAACCCAGGCAACATGGTGAAACCCTGTCTCTACCAAATAAATAAAAAATAAATAAAAATAAATAGCCAGGCGTGGGAGGTGCTTGCAGTGAGCTGGGATCTACCACTGCACTCCAGCCTGGGTGACAGAGTGAGACACTATCTCAACAGCAACAACAACAAAGAATAAATGGGCAGGTATGACGTCAGCATCTCAACCCAGTTCTGGATCTCACTCACCCCTCCTTCCCCAGCTCAGCTACAAGGGCCCTAAATGAGTACCACAGAATTAATAGTCCGGAAGGAAACTTAGAGGTCACCTAGTCAGTCCAAGTCTCTTATGTTACTGGTAGGACACAAATCCAGCGTTGAGAAATGATATGCTCATATCATTTCTGCCATAGTGGCAGAAATGGCAGAGCCTAAAACCATGGTCTCATTAGCGATCTAGCCATCTATCAGAACCATGTACAGGGAAGAGGATGAGACAGAGGGAATGGTGTTAAAAATAGTGAGCATATGCTAGGGAAAGCCATCCCAACCCACAACAAACACCTCCAACAGCTGTAGGGCTACATCTACCCAGGGCCTCCAACCCTTTATCCATATCAGGGCGGCAACAGAAAAACTGACTGATGTCTAGTGACAGATTTTTTTTTTTTTTATATTTAAAAACAAAACCAACCTCCCTCCAAATAATCCCCAAACAAAAACCAGATTAAATAAAATTTACAGTGAATATACCCAGCAAACATCTGTATGTGCAATTAAATACTGTGTCAGTTACTGCGGCACGAACCTCAAACAAACAATATACAAGTGTTTGGGGTGAGGGGGTCGGGGGAATCCCAAGTTTAAACTCTGTGGGGTCTGAGAATATGGAGAAGTGAGAGAATGGGGAAATCAATTTTGTTTATCTTAATTCTGTCCATATAAATATATTCATAAAGACCAAAAAAAGGAAAGGAAGCTTGGGATGTTAAGCTAATAGAACAGTAGAGTGTGGGACTTTCCCATTTCTATCTGACAAAAAAAATAAAAGAAATTAATTTTATGGTGGGAGAAGACATTTAAAAAATGATAGATGATGGGGGCCCAGCACAGTGGCTCACACCTGTAATCCCAGCACTTTGGGAGGCCAAGGCAGGTGGATCACCTGAGGTCAGGAGTTTGAGACCAGCCTGGCCAACATGGTGAAACCCCGTCTCTACTAAAAATACAAAAATTAGCTGGGCATGGTGGTGTGTGCCTGTAGTGCCAGCTACTCAGGAGGCTGAGGCAGGAGAATCACTTGAACCCAGGAGGCAGAGTTTGCAGTGAGCCAAGAACGTGCCACTGTACTCCAGCTTGGGCAACAAGAGTGAAACTCTGCCTCAAAAAAAAAAAAAAAAAGGATGGGAAGAAGAGGGGTGCAAGGGGGGTCAACCAGGGAAAAAGAGGGGACCCATGGCAGGGGAGCAAGAAGGAGTCCAATGCCAGCGTGGGCATCTGTCTGTTTCCATCTTCATCACTGTCTTAGGCTCCAGTTTAGCATCAGTCTCCTTACTTCCTGCCTCTGTCCATGGTCTGTCAGGATCCTTCAACCCCCTCCACCCTGCCCCTGTTCCTTCTGTGACGGTCCCTTCCCCTCCTCCATTTATTGGGAGCTGGCTCGCTCCAGGATCCTCAGGTCATAGTTCTTTTTGGCCATTCGAAGTTTGAAGCGACTCACGGAGTTGTTGAGACGAAGGGAGGCATTCTGGGCAGCCAGAGGGCTGGGGAACACAGCCACAATGGTGTACAAGGCAGCAAGGTCCGAGTGGCGGCCATTCTCAGCAGTCCCACTGTTGTCCCCCCCACCCCCTCCAGGCAGCCCCTGAGCATCCTTGAGCCACTGGATCTTGGCGCCGGACATGGCGAGCTGCGTGAAGAGTTTGTCCGCCTCGGTACGGGTGATGCCCTCAGGGAGATCTGTCACCTCCAGCACCCGACCCAGGACTGGAAAGGGAGAAGAGAGGACATAATTGTGAGAGGTATAGGACAGGAAGGACTGGACAGCTAGCTGCCTGGCAGAGAAGTGTCCAGTTGACCAAGTCTGTACACAATGTCTCCAAAAGCCTAGCCTTTCTCTCTTAGCCCTTTTTTCCCCTCCCTGCCATCCCAGCTCTGATCAGGGCAACTAGGAGAAAAATCAAATGAAGATTTCTCTTCTAGCCCAGAGATGCAGGCAAGAAGGAACTGGGAATCAGAACCCTGGGTTTCTGAGCTGAGAACCTATACCTCAGTTCTCTCACAGGGTGCTATTGCTATGAAGAAAATGTGGCTTTTGCTGATGTTCTGGGTTTTTTTTGTTGAGAAGGAGTTATGCTCTTGTTGCCCAGGCTGGAGTGCAATGGCACGATCTCGGCTCACAGCAAACTCTGCCTCCCAGGTTCAAGCGATTCTCCTGCCTCAGCCTCCTGAATAGCTGGGATTACAGGCGTGCACCACCATGTCCTGCTAATTTTTAAAAATATTTTAGTAGAGATGGGGTTTCTCCACGTTGGTCAGGCTGGTCTTTGAACTCTCATCCTCAGATGATCTGCCCTCCTCAGCCTCCCAAAGTGCTGGGATTACAAGCGTGAGCCCCTGAGCCTGGCTGCTGATGTTCTTCAACAATAATTTATCAATCTGAAATATGTTCCATAGTTCCCTTTCCACTCAGAGGCTAGCTCAAATAGATTCTTCCTTCTTATCATCTCAGGAAGTCAGTTTCCCTTTCTTTCCTTGTTTAGGAAACTGCTCCAAATCCCAACACAGACAGATCTTGTTCACTTAGTGGGAGGCCTGCAGGAAGACAGTTCCTCCCCCTTATTCTCTACCAATCTTCTCCTAAACTGGGTCTAGGACTACCAAAGGTAGATGTCCTAGATTAGGGACAGGACGCTAATTAGAAAACTCTGTTAATAAGAAGCAACTCCCATAATTGTGTTATTCCCAGTTTTTACCATGATATTCCCCAGAATCTGAGATGGCTTGGTAAGGAGGACTGAGATACTTCACTTCTCCAGTTCCTGCTTGCTTTTGAGCACAAAGGGTCCCATTTCCACTCCCCATCCTAAGCTGGCTTTTCCCACCTATCCTGGACTGGTAATGAAGGACTGGAAAGGTGGACACTTTCTCTTGGGGATTCAGCATCCTGTGACTCACCAACATCTGCTGTACCCAGGTCAGTGGAGGCAGATTTGAGTGCTTGTCTCTTGCCCCGGTTTCCATGCTTCAATCCACTCTGTCCCTTCAAAATTTGAAAGATGACTCTCATGTAAACAGCACTGATTACTTGTATCACAATGTCTGCCTGAGAGATGGTGGAATAGCACCCAACCCAGAGGACCCCACCCCACCAGGCAGGCAGGTTGGCCACAGAGCAGCGACTGAAAAACAAAGAGCCCCTCCCCTTGGCATGAGTACAGGAGGCAGGGCAAGGCTCCTGCTTTGTTCATTCTGTGTTATTTCCCTTGTACACCAAGCTGGCTGAAGATTAGAGATAGGGACCTAAATAAGAAGTGGTGTCTGACAGCTCTATGGTTGCTTGTGGACACCCTTACCTGGTGCACCGTGTAAGTTGACTGGCCATGGAGCAAGGGAGGGCAGATGGACAGATTGTACTGTAATGGCTGGCCCAAAAGGGAATAGCGCCCATCACCTAGGGGGTAAAAGCAATTGGTTTTCTGGGAGCTTAAGCTTCATGGTATGATTTTTATGAGACTTCAAGGGGCTTTGGAAATAGCAACAATGCATACCATTCCTAATTTTCTATGATGGAAATGTCCATGTGACTGATGTAAGAGTTGTTTCTCTTCCTAAGTCCTTTGGCTCTCAACTGTATCTCACAGACAAATGGGATTACTAGGTCCCATCATCCTTGAAGAAAGGCTCTATCCATTGTAGACAACGGTACTATGAAAATGATCAGGGAAGAAACTTACGTACCCTTATTAATGTCTTTTATATCTTTTTTTTTTTTTTTTTTTGAGACAGAGTTTCACTCTTGTCACCCAGGCTGGAGTGCAATGGCATGATCTCAGCTCCCTGCAACCTCTGCCTCCCAGGAAGTGATTGTCCTGCCTCAACTTCCCAAGTAGCTGGGATTACAAGCATGTGCCACCATGCGTGGCTATTTTTTTTTTTTTTTTTTTGCATTTTTAGTAGAGATGGGCTTTCACCACGTTGGCCAGGCTGGTCTTGAACTCCTGACCTCAGGTGATCCGCCTGCCTCAGCTTCCCCAAGTGTTGGGATTGCAGGCATAAGCCACTGTGCCTGGATGTCTTTTATCTCTTACATAGATTCTCCCAAACTCTAAACCCAGAGTTCAAGTATCTGGCTCATATGAGGCAAAATGAGCACAGCAGACAAAAGCACAGACTTGAGCCAGACTGCCTAAGTTAAAATAGTGGCTCTGTTACTGAAAATACGTTGCGTATGTTTTTTCCCTCGTTAATGTGTTGGAAAGGTTAAACAAATATAAGGCATGTAAAGCATTTATAGCAATGCCTGGTACATATTAAGTACCATTAAGTGTTACTTATTATTGATAAATATTACATTTCAGAGCACTTTAAAGTTTTTAAACTATGCTGTCATTTTTATACGCTTATGACAGCTAGGGAAGAAAGCAGATAAAATTCCCATCTTATTTGTGATTAACCTCATTTTATTATTTTTTTTGTAATTGATTCAGTTCCAATGCAGTTTAACCCCATTTTATAGAATAGAAACTGTGGTCTAGTTTTGAGTTTAAGTAACTTGCTGAACATCGCAAAGCTAATTAGTGGTGAGACTGGAACTTTTGAAACCAAATTTAGTGTTTCCTTTTCTAAGACCATACTGTTAATAATGTTAGGTTAAACTCTTTGGTCATTAGAAAGTTCAGTGAACTCATTATCCCCAGCTCTTTTCACCCTACTTGGTTATAAGTACTAAGTATGTAAAGAAGGCTAAAGGAAGTTAAGCACGGGCAGCACTAGAGAGGGGCAAGTGTCCGAGGGATGTTAAAGGAGGAGTTAGTTCCCAGAACTGGATCATCCACACTGGTCCCCTGCCTGTTGTTACACTTTCAATTTTTGCAATTGGGAATGGGATGTGAAGGGTGAATTCCAAAGCACCAGCCCTAATCTAACCCCATACCCTGTGCTGGACCCCCAGGCCGGGGGAACTGTGTGAGGACAGGCAGGGGACTGAGTCCTGTACAGACGCTGCTGAGGCTGGTGACAGGAGAGGGTGCTGGAGACTGGGTAGGAGATGTGACAGGGCTGCTGCTCATTTGTGTGCTGGCCTGTGGAAAAGAGGAGTACACGTCACATAAACATCAAACGTTACCCTCTGGATATTCCTATGGCTTGGCTTAAAATTCACCTCTCTCAGGAAATAAGGTTCTCTTGCTGAATTCTGCCCAAGTCAGACCCTTCCTTCAAACTGCTACCTCAGTCCTTAATTCATTTATGCTATTTTATTTTTTTTGAGACAGAGTCTCGCTCTATCACCCAGGTAGGCTGGAGTGCAGTGGCGCAATCTTGGCTCACTGCAACTTCTGCCTCCTGGGTTCAAGTGATTCTCCTGCCTCAGACTTCCAAGTAGCTGAGATTACAGGCACCCACCACCACGCCTGGCTAATTTTTAAATTTTTAGTAGAGACGGGGTTTCACCATGTTGGCTGGGCTGATCTCCAACTCCTGACCTCAAGTGATCCGCCCACCTCAGCCTCCCAAAGTACTGGGATTACAGGCGTGAACCACAGCACCTGGCTCATTTATGTTATTTTAATATCCACTTCTGGCACATTGATTTAAGTATTCTCTGAGCATTTTCAAGTGTGTATCCCATCTGCCACCTTAGATATTAGGTTCCTTAACTTAAAAGAGGATGCTCTCTATTTCTTGTGTTTCTCCCCAAAAAGCACCCAGGAAAGGAGGCTGGTCAGTCAATAGCAAACATTGCTCCCTGGGAAGAACACGATCATCTCCTTGCCAAGGCAAGGCTGAGTGCAGCACTCACCTGGGGGCTGCTGTCAGGGCTGTACAGGTCTCCAGGCTTCTGTCCCCGCTGGTCCATGCTGTAGTATTTACAATGACTCCACTGAACCATGGATGGGTTCTGGGGTGGCTGGGGTCCATTAGGGACATTCAGCTGCATGACCACCACACCTGGTCCAGACGGTGACACTCCTGAAGGGCAGGAAGAAAGCAGTTGGTTATAAATTCAAACTGTATTTTTACCTTCCAGCTAGCCCTGAGTGGGAAAGCAGCAAACAAATCCACCCATTGCCTCGGGGTCACTCAAGCTACGTCCTACCAGGAACCTGAGATGGCTGCTGATGTGGCTTCTGACTCCATCTTCTCAAACCAATAGAAGTTTGAGTAGAAGGGAGATGAGCCCCATATGCCAGTGCTCCCCTGGCCTTCACTTGGTGAGGGGTACTTTGGTATGCCTGGCAGAAAACGACTCCAATCTGTCAATGCTGGCTATAACCAAATGCCCAGGTGAGAGTGCTCAAATGTCTGAGCATGGTATGCGTCCTGGTCTGGGCCATGGGCAAGAGCTGCAGACCTGTGCAGGCTTTTCTAGTAATGGTTATAGATAAGCCAGTGACCTCTGGTTGTTCTGGAGAAGATAAATGCACATATTTTCACTAAGCCAGACCCAGAAAGTATGTCTTGGTCAAGAATGGGGTAAGTTGGGAAACATTTCAAGCAGAGGGAATTGCATGGAGATGTATGTCACAGTCAGGAAATGACAAATGATTCAAGGTGCACACAGGGGCCACATAGGGGAAGCAGGAAATGAGACGCCTTTATTTAAACAAACATTTGTTGAACATTTGCTATGTGCTAGTTCATATGTTGGGCACTGAGGGTACAAAAACCAAGGCTTCCCCTGCCCTGACAGAATGGACAGTCTATTAAGGAGTCATACATTAAACAAATGGTTGGTGTCAGAGTTTGAAGCACATTCTGGTAAGATGTTTGAACTTTATCATGTAGCTGTTGGAAGACTTGTGCTTTGGAGAGCTAACTCAAATGGCCGATTGTAGGATTGCTATGGAGAGAGAGATTAGCAGCAAGGACTATTCAGAAAGCTACTGAAGGTCAGGCACAGTGGCTCATGCTTGTAATCTCAGCACTTTGGGAAGCTGAGGCAGGTGGACTGTTTGAGTCCAGGAGTTCAAGACTAGCCTGGGAACATGGTGAAACCCTGTCTCTACAGAAAATATAAAAATAGCTGGGCATGGTGATATGCACCTGTAGTCTTAGCAACTCAGGAGGCTGAGGTGAGAGGATCACTTGAGTCTGGTAGGTCGAGGCTGCAGTGAGCCATGATTACGCCATTGCACTCCAGCCAGGGTGATGGAACGAGACCCAGTCTCAAAAAAAAAAAAAAATGTCTGCTGAAACAGAATGAAGAGGTTTGAAATTAGGGCAATCCCAGCAGGAATGGGGTGAAAGTCAGACCCTGGTCAGAGTTCAGGTGACTGACTGGATGCAACCTTGAAATTTTGGCACTGGCAACCATAGACAGACTCATCCTCTTACAGAGTGGGAGAAGGAAAGGCCTTAACAAGGAGGAACAGGCCAGGCACGGTGGCTCATGCCTGTAATCCTAGCACTTTGGGAGGCCGAGGCGGGCGGATCACAAGGTGAGGGCCATCTTGGCTAACATGGTAAAACCCAGTATCTACTGATAATACAAACATTAGCTGGGTGTGGTGGCGTGCCCTGTAGTCCCAGCTACTTGGGAGGCTGAGGCAGGAAAATTGCTTGAACCTGGGAGGCAGAGATTGCAGTGAGCCAAGATCACGGCACTGCACTCTGGAGACAGAGCAAGACTGGTGACAGACCAAAACTCCCTAAAAAAAAATATTCATGGTGAAAAGCAAGGTAAGAAGTCAGGGTTGAGCAGTTTGATGGACAGTCTCTACTGGGAGGTATGGGCAGAAGCTCTGCTTCCCCAAAAGGGATTGTCCAGAGTGAGGGTCTGCTCTTGACCGCCCAGGTTATATTCCTGTTGAGGCCAAGTTCACATGTGGGTGGAGGTGGAGAAATGGGAATTGGGGGTTACTAGCTTGAAAAGCTGCTGCAATGCTGCTGTTTTCATGGCTTGATGCTCCAGGGCTGCCACTGCTGCTGTCATCAAATTGCTTCCTGTGACAGGAAATGTTGCAGCCTCTGCCCTGGGCACCAGTCATGCTGGGAAGTGAGTGTGATTGTTTTTCTCAGGTAGTATTAGTCAAAAGAAAGGAAAAGAAATGGTGGGAGGTCTGAGAGAGAAGCTCAGGAGACAAGCATCTGTCATATCATATTCCCCAGCCAATTTGTACTCCTGACCCTCTAGGGTTCATCCAATCAGAGAGCACAAATACTCAATGCAACAGGCTCAGTTATCCCCATCTCCTGCCAAGGTGGACAGAGTATTCGTGGGCATAGGTTGTAGTAGGGCCATAAGAAAATTGCACAGTTGTGGAGTGTCATGCATTTAACAAATCCCCCCTTACTACAGTTTTTCTGGGCATTTTATTTCCCCATCCTAAGAATCATGCACCTGCTTCAACATCCTCTACCAACAAAATTGTAATTGACCTATTCAGATACCTCATTGCTACCTGAGGGTCCCAACGTAAAAATATTTAAATCTATTGTTTTACTATAAGGTAGCTCATAATCTGAGCCTAATGTCCTGGGCCAGGAAAGGTGGAGATGGGGTGAGTATGTAGGAATAAGCATAAGCAAGGCAGTGGAAGCTCTAATACCAGCAGGTAGCCTATTAGGGAGTATTAGGGAGGTCACAGGAAGTGGGAAAGAGAGCAAAGTCCTCAATTATCTCTGATCCCAACAAAAACAAAGCCAGGGTTTTTAGTTGCAGCAGCCTCTGTCCTGAGCTCCTCCCCATACTGAGTCCTCCCCTGCTGGCCTGAAGCATTGTTCCTTCACTTAGCTGAGGACACAGAGCACTACTCCACTGATGAGCTGATTTTTATGCTTGTCTTCCTGGAGTCTAAAGCAGGTGGTATCTGTTAGCAGCTGAACTGTCACTACTTCTTAATAGACATGGCAATAAAAAAAAAAAAATCCACTGCCCCATGATAGCACTTCCATATAATCAGGTTGGGGGAAGGAACGTGGGTTGGCAGCAGGTGGGAAGGGGGCGAGGGAGGTTGAATAAGGAAATCAATTTCAGCTTGAAAGCTCTGAAAGGAGAGGGGACATGTGAATGGCTTTTTAAGTGGCATCATTAAACCTGGGCAGAAAGGTCGATTGGGCACAGCAAACCGCATAAATACAAACAGATGACATTTATGTCTGGCAGAACTGTTTTTCGTTTTTGTTTTTTTAAATCACTGAGGTAGAAGACTGATAAGGCTTCTTACCACTAGAAATCACATCTATGGAAAGGAATCTTCAGAGAAATAAAATCCACAGGCTTCTTTCCCAAATTAAAAGATAGAATCCAATAATATCTTGGTCTTTTTCCTTTATTTGGTGGGGGAGTGGGATATCTTCACTAAATGGAAGACAAAAGAGTAGTCTCAGATTTGATAACCCCTCAGCTAAACAATAAGCCAGTAAATATGTGAGAGGCTATTTCTGGATGCATGTCACCCTGTTCATGCTGTGTCACTGTGAGTTGGGAGTCTCTGTATAGGTATTGCTGCCATTTCACATCTGTGTACATCTTCCCCAGACAAGCATCCCTGTAGAAACCTCAAGGGACCTGCAACCCATCATTTTAATGGGAGAAGTTTTTCCTGGGGTTAGAGTTATGTCTCATACTATAGTGAAGGAATTAAAGTTCAGGCCTGGAGGTAAACAGGGCAACTACAAAAAGTATTAATAAACCAGAACATTTGTTCTAGGAACAGCCAATCCTAATCCCTACCTTTATTTTTGGAAAAGTGACCAGGTTGCTACATGAGAGGAGGTTGGGTAACTGTCCTCTGAAGGTGACAGAGGGGCCCTTGTGGGTTATGCCTGCTGTCTTTCCAATATAGGATAAACAAGGCAGAAGAAGCACTTGTTTCCCTTTTTCCACCCCCTCTTTGATTTCCACAAGCAGGGATTAAAGACCTATAAAATCAATGATATAGTGAATATGGTATTTTAGATGATATGGGTGGAACACAAGGTCCCACTATCCAGGAAAAGTACAAGGGGTCAGTCGGAAGCCTAGGATCAACCAGGGTAGCTAGAAAGCCTACATTAATGATCTCTTTCTTCTAACCCTAGTCCAGATTTCTAGTGTTGCCAACTTCCAGAACTGTTGTTTTAGTTTACTTAAATTAACCTAGTATGAGGGTCAGAGTAGGTAATGAAAAATTCTTTTCACTTGATTTATGGTTCAAAGACTGTGTATTTAAAGATGAATAGATGTAACTGCAGAAACCCAACAGATAAAAGGACATACCACAAAGGATACACAAAAAAATGCACATACAAGGGGGATGTATGCATGCATATGTACATGCAGGGGAAAAAAATGCCCTGAGCTACCCAGCACCACCACAGGTTACAGTGCTTCTGGGAGCTGGTCTGCAATTTCCATACCCCACTGGAAATTTATATATGTTTTTTAATTATTATTTTTTTTAGAGAGATGGGGTGTCACCATGTTGGCCAGGCTGGTCTCGAACTCCTGACCTCAGGTGATCCACCCATCTCGGCCTCCCAAAGTGCTGGGATTTCAGGCGTGAGCCTCCATGCCCGGCCACCCCACTGGAAATTTTAAGGCCAAGTGCCCCTGGTGGACACCAGGATAAACAGCCAGAGACACCAATAACATAATAAAAGGTAAGGACTTTTGAATTAAAATCCTCAGCTTATACGAAGGCAGAAGTCATTGCTCCTTTTTGTTGTTGTTTTGAGACAGTCTTGCTCTTTTGCCCAGGCTGGAGTGAAGTGGCGCAATCTTGGCTCACTGCAACCTCTGCCTCCCAGATTCAAGCGATTCTCCTGCCTCAGCCTTCCAAGTAGCTGGGATTACAGATGTGCACCCCATGCCCCACTAATTTTTGTATTTTTAGTAGAGATGGGGGTTTTGCCATGTTGGCCAGGCTGGCTGGTCTTGAACTCCTGGCCTCAAGTGATCCACCCACCTTGGCCTCCCATGGGATTATAGGCATGAATCTTAAAGGTAAGAACTGATCATGTCTAATGAGTAAGATTAATTCTGGAATCTATTCCACAGCATCCAACATAGTGAGGGTGCAAAAAATCTTCAAATGGAAATACTCCATTTCTAAACAGGAAAAACTGACAAAATATCTCCCTCTCACCAGAAGAGGGCACTCTGACATTCCCACAATAGAGTGGAAAGGGGATGGTTGGAGGTTGAATTAACACTTCCTGCTGAGGTGGGTGGATCACGAGGTCAAGAGATCAAGACTATCCTGGCCAACATGGTGAAACCCCATCTCTACCTTAAAAAAAAAAAAAAAAAAAAAGCCAGACTACATGCCTGTAGTCCTAGCTACTTGGGAGGCTGAGGTAGGAGAACTCCTTGAACCCGGGAGGCAGAGGCTGCAGTGAGCCGAGATCATGCCACTGCACTCCAGCCTGGGCAACAGAACAAGACTCTGTCTCAAAAATAAAAGGACTCCAACTCAAAAAAAAGAAAAAGAAGACTTCCTTTCCAGCCAGGCATGGTGGCTCACACCTATAATCGGCTCACTTTGGAGGCCGAGGCGGGCAGATCACCTGAGGTCAGGAGTTTAAGACCATACTGGTCAACATGGTGAAACCCTGCCTCTACTAAAAAAAATACAGAGGGAGGCCGACGTAGAGAAAAACAAAACAAAACAAGTTAGCCAGGCATGTGGTCCTAGCTACTTGGGAAGCTGAGGGAGAACTGCTTGAATCTGTGAGGCAGAGGTTGCAATGTGTAGAGACTGTGCTGCTGCACTCCAACCTGGGCAACAGAGCAAGACTCTGTCTTAAAAAAATAAAAATAAAAAAACTTCCTTCCCTCTAGATTTTTTTTTTTTTTCTGGTGAGACAGGGTCTTGCTCTCCATGATAGAGTGTCACCACCATGTTGCAGTGGTACCATCACAGCTCACTGCAGCCTCAAACACCTGGGATCAAGCAAGCCTCCTGCCTCGGCCTCTTGAGTAGCGGGGACGAACTAAAAGCACATGCATGCCACGGTGCCCAGCTAATTTTTATTTTATTTTTTTTAACTGTTAAAATTTTTGTGGTTTTATTGTATCATGAGGCATTGAAACATCTGAACAAATCAACGTCTGGGCGGTGAGGCAGCTGCTTTCTCCTTCACGTCTTCGGGTTACTAGGGCAACTTGTCAGTAGATTTAAAAAAAAAAGGACAACCTTTTGCATTACTTAACTCTTTCCAAGGCATGCGCTAGTACAACACAAACTTCTCCCGTCAGATGCAACTAGTCTAGCATCCAAACATCATGCACAACACCTTGGTGGCAGCAGCGCACTGCGCCCACTCCTGCTGCAGCCCTGCTCATTTGTGCATGATATTTGGAGCATCTGGAGGAGTGGGAATAGTATTGGGAAGAGGAGGGAGGAGGAAACAGCGTGAGTGCCTGGCTGAGAGGTCAGCTGAAGTTGTGCAGGGCAAGCCTGAACATGTCATTGGTGCAAACCCAAGCATCGTTGATGTTCTTTAATAGGAACATCTGGTGGAACCCCATCATGGGGTCTTCATTCGCCTTAAGCTGGCCCACAACCATGCCAATGATGCAGCTATCTGGCGTGGGCTGATGGTCCTGCGCCGTGATGCTGTGCTGGATTTTCTGGAATGGAAGGCTAGACAACTTCTCCACAATGGCAGCTTTCCCCTGGAACTGTTGTCCTTCCCACTTAAGGCATGACGCGTCAATGTAAATTGCGCCTAATTGGGTTCTATCATTTTCAAATAACTGGTAATAATGTTGAATGAAGCTGGATCCAATCTGCTCCCAAATTGGCTTTTCTCCCATTCTGGAGCGTCACCTGGCCTCACAGAGACCAGACGGGCTGGCATGATGGTGGCAGCAGCAGCGGTGGCAACCTAGCGCAGTCTAATTTTTAAATTTTTTGTAGAGACAGGGTCTTGCTTTGTTGCCCATGACTGTCTTGAACTCCTGGCTTCAAGAAATTCTCCTGCCTTGGCCTCCCAAAGTGCTGTGATTACAGGTGTGTGCCACTGCACACAGCCCCTTGAAGTTTCTTTAACTGCAGTATATGGCTATTTGAGGGTAGGGTGAAAGAAATATAAACAAGAGCAGCTGTACTTGTGTGTTAGGGGAATTCTTGGCAAAGGCAGTGAGAGGCTGCATGGCATAAACTTACTGACTTGGAAGGGCTGGCCTCTCCAAAGAGGGCCTTTAGCTGTTTAACATGATGTCCATTTATTTTCCACTGGAGAGAAAGAAATTGAGTAAAAAAAGCCTGTTGAAAATGTGTTGAAGATGCAATGTGGGATGTGGAAAGTCAAAAGATCCAAATTCAAGTTTGAGGATTCTGACTTTAGGCAAGTCATTTAATCTCTTTGAGTTTTAAATTTCCTCTTCACAAAGTTATGATGAGAATTAAAATGTTACAATGTATGTGAGCACACACTAAAAGCTGCTAAACAAATCTAAGCTATAAATTAAAAAGGATTTATCAACTTCCCTCACACTCCCAAGAGAAAAGAAACGCTGTCTATATGAAGGATAAGTACAGAAGACACAGGTCTTCTGTGTCTTCATTTCATGACCCAAAGGCATGTGAGTACAGTGCTGATTCAGAATAAAAAAAAGAAAAGAAAGAAAGAAAACTAAGAATTCAGAGATACGGATTTCAGGGTTGAGGGAACCAATGTCATTTTCTCCCCCTAGAGACAGGGTCCCACTGCTTGTCTGAGTCCATCCGGGCTAGAGTGCAATGGCACGATCCCAGCTCCTTACAGCCTCAACCTCACAGGTTCAAGCCATCATGCCCCTCAGACTCCTGCATAGCTGTGACTACAGAGTGCATCACCACGCTTGGCTTTTTTTTTTTAAGTAGAATCTCGCTCTGTTGCCCAGGCTGGAGTATAGTGGCATGATCTAGGCTCACAGCAACCTCTGCCTCCTGGATTCAAGCATTTCTCATGCCTCGGCTACTTGAGTAGCTGAGATTACCAGTGCACACCACCATGCCCAGCTAATTTTTGTATTTTTAGTAGAGGTGGAGTTTCAACATTTTGGCCAGGCTGGTCTCAAATTCCTGAACTCAGGTGATCCACCTGTCTCAGCCTCCCAAAGTGTTGGGATTAGAGGCATGAGCCACCGCGTCCAACTGTAATTTTTGTTTTGTTTTGTTTTGTTTTTGAGACAGAGTCTCACTCTGTTGCCCAGGCTGGAGTGCAGTGGCATGAACTGCAACCTCTGCCTACCAGGTTCAAGTGATTCTCGTGCCTCAGCCTCCCGAGTAACAAGATGACAAGCATGCACCACCACACCTGGCTAATTTTTGTATTTTTAGTAGAGATGAGGTTTCGCCATGCTGGCCAGGCTGGTCTTAAACTCCTGGGCTCAAGTGATCCACCCTTGGCTTCCCAAAGTGCTGGGATTATAGGCGTGAGCCACTTAGCCTTTAAAAAAATTTTTTTAGTAGAGCTGAGGTCTTGCTATGTTTCCCAGGCTGGTCTCAAACTCCTCAGCTCAAGTGATCTGCCTGACTGGGCCTCCCAAAGTGTTGGGATTATAGGTGTGAGCCACTGTGCCTGGCCCCAACATCATATCTTGAGAGGTCAGCTTCAAGAAAACACCAGCCATGGAAACACCAGTCAAGACTTTGGTTTTTCTTTGTGATGGAGTCACAGTGGGGATAGACCTGATACCTGAACTCTTTTTGCCCTTCCCAGCTCTAGAGCATAAGCCCTTCAGCAGTGTTTGCTCTTGCCAGTGCCCAAGACCCCCAATTCTTTATCCTCTTACCTGAGTACTGCTGTGGCATCTGTGGTGGACTACAGGGAGAGGGAGACTGAGGCATCTGGTACTGCTCAGAGCCAGGGGGTTGCAGAAACCCTACAGAAGGGCTGGGAAGACAGAGAAGAGAGGAGTGCTGAAGCAGTGGAGGGATGAACACAGCTCCTGGCAAACAGCTGCTGCTTCCTGGTCCTCCCCTATGGGAAGCAGAGGCAGCTTCAAGCCATTCCCAGACCAATTTGCCATGCAATTTCTAAAATCACTCATCAGTTCAAAGTTAATTATATATATTTGTACTTGATCATCTTTCAATTAGGAAGCTGCTAATCATTGCTACAGATGGAATATTAGTGACACATGCTTTTCCCAATACTGTGGAAACACCAGACACACATACATACGCATATGTACACACACAGATTCCAAGAAACACAACAGAAACCCAGATAAAGAGACTGTCACAGACACAGACATAGAGTGCAAGAGAGAGATGGGTTAAAACACACACACACACACACACACACACACAATTGCTAATTATTTTTGACCCCCAAAAAAAGTCGCTGGATGCTATGGCTCACACCTGTAATTCCAGCTCTTAGGGAGGCAGAGGCGGGAGGATAGCTTGAGCCCAGGAGTTCAATACCTGCCTGGGCAATATAGCGAGACCCTGTTCTCCACAAAAAGACCAAAAAAAAAAAAAAAAGTCAAAAACAAATACAGTCACATAGTCACATAAAGACAAATAGAAAAAAAAAAAAACCCACAAAACTCAAAACAACATGGAGACATACATAGAAAAAGACAAAGGTAAATGCACATACACTAGAAGACAGGCACACAGAAACATATAGAGTTGCCCAGACTCCAGTTCTTGTTCCACCTCTGCCTCTAACTAGCTACGTGAATTTAGGTAAATTTTTTAACAGTCCTAGCTGGAATTTCCTCATTTAAAAATGAGAAAAAAATAAAACAAAGGGAGTGAACTAGATGATTTCTAAGCTGCTATCTACCACTAAAAATTCTATTTGCTATCAACTATACTCAGGTGTGTATATATCTATCTAGATAGATAGATAGATAGATAGATAGACACATCATCAGTTTCATCTATAGATACAAAACAGAGGTACATGAAAAAATTTACACATCACAGTCCAAAAAAATTTCTTCTCTTAATGATGAGCAGTCTCTATCCTCTAGTTCTGAGTCCATTGTTTTAAAAAATAAAAGTGGGGAAATCATAAATTATAAATCTCTGAAGCAGGAATTTTTTTTTTTTGCTGATAACTTCTTCTGCAAATGGCAAATCAATAAAGAAAAAAGGAGAATGAACTCCCTCACAGTCTACCTGCTTTAGGGAACAAACCCATGATGTAACCATTGTTGAAGGTCTATGGTAGATGTCCAGGCTCTCTGGGAGTCCTTACCTTGTACCGTTCTGCTGAGCAGGTGGGATCATGCTATAGTACACTGGTACCCCCGCTGCTGGGAGGCCTCCTTGCACAGACTGGCTTGCAGGAACCAGCATGGGTTGCTGGAAAGGCGGCTGGACCACATTTTGTGAGTCACTACCTACTGGAACCTGGGTGAGACAGAAAAGAGAATGACTACTCATAATCGCATTAAGCTCATCCAGAAACAGCCTAGTCATCACTAGGTCAGGGCATTACAACTTCCTTCCCTACCTTAGAGCCTCCTCCTATTCTCCCCATCTGCCTAAAGAAAATGTTTCCAGAGCTGTCTCTATTTCTGCCTTCTCCAAATACCACCCTTAGGCTTCTGACATAAAGAAAAGAACCTGATTTTCTATAGCTACTACTTTCCCAGGCATATATTCATTGCATGTTTGTATAAAGCCCAAACAATTTAAAGACTGTTCTCAAACTCCATGGGCTTTCTGTCATGGGAAAAAAGCCCTAAAAATTCTGGGGGATAGTAGACAGTATTTTAGTATTGGAGTTTCTAGTATGCATGACCCTGAGAGGCTCTTGTTTTCCTCATCCCAAAGACTGGAGTGATCCTTCCCAATGCAGAATGTACCCACTTGGTAAGAAGGCAGTGGAGTGTACTGAACCACCAAGCCTTGCATCTGGCCCCCCAGGCTGCTCCTCTGGCTGCTGAGCAGGCCCTGGTTCTGTGGCTGCTGGACCCCAATCATGCCTTGGTAAGCCGCCTGCTGCTGGTTAGGCATCATGGGCTGTAAACCTAGAGACGGGCAAGGCAGAAAATACATTTGTATGAATGTTTAGGAGGTCACACTCTAGCTGTAATTTCCCTTCTCCATTCTATTTTACCTTTTCTTTTTCTGGAGATCCTAAGTCTGTTCTTAAGACCCTAATCATTCCTGCCCCTAGACCCACCTTCATTTTAATGGAGAAGGTACTTCTCTCTTTCCTACTCTGCCCTTCCCCTGTTTACTACCTTCTTACACAAGTGGTTTCTCTTACCAGGCTGCTGGGATGGCTGAGGCAGCTGTTGACCACGTTGGGGGCTGTAGGCCACCGGGTGAGAGAGAGGTCGATATTGCTGGTTGGAGTTAGGATATTGTCCAGGGGGATAGTAAGAAACCTGGATCTATGGTGAGAAGAGACACGTGTGAGAAGTCCCTAAAATTCAGCTCCAACATCAGCATAAATGCCTCAAGATTCATGGCCAGAAATATGTTAAGGGAGATATTTTGGACCACCATTGTAGGACTGGTATACAAGTTTTAAGTAAAACAAGAATTTATGTTATATAGAAAGAAGAATTTCTGGCTAGAACAACTCTCAAGTGCAAGGCAGAGAGAGGTAACCCCTCTGATATGTCTAAACTAGAGGAATAGAGAAGGTATAATACTAGACAAACTGAATAAAGTGATTTAAGCTGGGAACTGGAGCTGCTTACTTGTTGAGGGGGCTGCATGTACCCCTGGGGTGGCAGAACTTGCTGAGTAGGTGGTGCATGGCTAGAGGTGGAATAGTTGGAAGTGGGGAGGGGCTGACCCGTGGAAGCCATGATGAAGCTAGTCTGCTGAGGGTGCTGGGAGATAAGTGGGGTCTGAAATAGAGCTGCAGATGGGTCAGCTGCTTCAGTAGAACCTTGGCGACTAAGGCTCATTTGTCCAAAGGGGTTGCTGAGGTCATCTGCCTGTTGAGAGAGTAGGAGATGCAAGGACTGAGGCTGTATCAAATCTCATGTCTGCAGCTTCAACATAGAAAGACAGAGAGAAATAGCAATGCTTTTTACAACCTTCTTTAGAACAATGTGGGATAAGATGGTCCTACTTCTGTGCTGTGAGAAGTGCTTTTTAGCTCCAAGCCTGTTACATGGTATTTTAAATTGCTATGAATTGAATAGCTGTTTGAAGCCCAACTCCAGAGCCAGTCTCTTTATCATATATGAGGTAACAATTGTGTGCTGTTGTTTTTTTTTCCCCAGAGACACAGTCTCACTTTGTTGCCCAGGCTAGAGTGCAGTGGCTCAATCCCAGCTCACTGCAACCTCCACCTCCCAGGTTCAACCAATTCTTGTGCCTCAGCCTTTTGAGTAACTGGGATTATAGGCTCCTGCCACCATGCCCAGCTAATTCTTGTTGTTGTTGTTGTTGTTTTGAGATGGAGTTTTGGTTCTTGTTGTCCAGGCTGGAGTGCAATGGTGCCCCTCTCAGCTCACTGCAGCCTCCTCCTCCCGGGTTCAAGCAATTCTCCTGCCTCAGCCTCCCATGTATCTGGGATTACAGGCATGATCCAACATACCTGGCTAATTTTTGTATTTTTAGTAGAGATTGGGTTGGCCAGGGTGGTCTTGTACTCATGACCCTCAGGTGATCCACCCACCTCGGCCTCCCAAAGTGCTGAGATTACAGGCATGAGCCACCGTGCCCAGCCTAATTCTTGTTATTTTTAAGTAGAGACGGGATTTCACCATATTGGCCAGGCTGGTCTTGAACTCCTGACCTCAAGTGGTCAGCCCACCTTGGCCTCCCAAAGTGCTGGGATTATAGGCATGAGCCACTGCACCCAGCCTATGACTGTTCTAAAGGTAAGTCCTGGGGAGATGGGAGCAATGACACAATTATTGTATATAGAAAAAAAATGACAAACTAGTGGGTTAACAATATAGATTAAACAGTCTTTCCATTTCCTGTCTTCCTCATGCCCCAACCATAAAAAGGCCCCTACATTGCTATAAATCCTGTTTTTATAATAAAGGACCCAGATAACACCTTGAGTGGATCAGGGGTAGTTAGGTTCATGTGCCTTCACAGCTCTGCCTATGCAGCAGCAAGACTGGGGTCTCCCACTCCTGCTGCTTATCTCCTTACTCCCTCTGGAGATCATTTCCACCTTGGTTCTCTGACACTAGCCTACAGTCCTCCTGCCCTTCAGAAACTACTTCCAATTCTCACCTCCAAAAGGAGGGCAGAGTGAGTGGCTAAGTTGGAGGATAAGACTGACTGGCCAGGCTGTAATTGCCTTCTCTCTCAGCTCTTTCCTAAGCAGCAAGGGTGATGGTGTTCATCTCTCACTTGTATGATAGGTTAGAGTTTGTTAGCTTCCTCTTCCCTTCTGCTCCCCAGTCAGTAATTGACTCAAACACACACACACACACACACACACACACACACACACACACACACACGAGCAGGAGTTCTTTTGCAAAAGAAACTAGCAGAAACCAAAGAAATAGATGACAGGTGAACTAGACTGCAGATTATTTTGAACTCCATATTCCAGGACAATCAAAATGGAAATAAGACATAGGAGGAGGGAGGGGATTCTAGTGGAAAAGCAGATGTTAAGACAGAGCAAAAGAATTCAGGGCTCCTACAATGATGATGGAAGTTATCAACTATGAGGCAAATCAGATCTTCAAAGGATTTACAGAGTACAAATAATTTGAACAGCATGTGCTATGCAGTGGAAGAGGATTTTTAAAATATAAACTGACATGGTAAAATAGGGGAACAGTTTAAGTTTTTGCCAATGATACCAGAGACGTCTGCAACTGCATTTTTTTGGGGGGGGTGCGGGGGACAGAATCTTGCTCTGTTGCCCAGGCTGGAGTGCAGTGGTGTGATCTTGGCTCACTGCCACCTCTGCCTCCCAGATTCAAACAATTCTCCTGCCTCAGCCTCCCGAGTAGCTGGGACTACAGGTGTGTGCCACCACATCCAGCTAATTTTTGTATTTTTTGGTAGACATGGGGTTTCACAACGTCGGCCAGGCTGGTCTCAAACTCCTGACATCAGGTGATCCACCCGCCTTGGCCTCCCAAAGTGCTGGGATTCCAGGCGTGAGCCATCACCCCTGGCCTGTGTTTTTATTTTTAAAGGAAATTATAGAGAACCATTCTGTATAGAAGAAACTGGATTTCTCAGACATCCCTAGGGAGAAAATTAGATTTAGGATGTACACAGTAGAGATGAGGAGCCTAGGTTATACCAACATCCAATTTCATTCTCTGTCCTGAAACTCGGGGGAACATAGTGTTCCTCTGTCTTACATTTAAGCATCTATTGATGTGCTGCGATGAGGTCATTAACATGGAGTATAGTTCAGCCTGTGCTGGCCCATCAAGAAGATATAGCTTTCAACATGCCCTCCAAAAGCACAACATGCTTACAAGGCCATCACAGACTGACCCCAACATACCCACAGATACAGGCCACACGTGGACAAGACAAAAAGGGGAATGGAGTTTATACCATGTTGTACTGCTGGGGCGGAGAGACTGGCAGAAGGACTTGGGGACAGGAGCTTGGAGAGAACTGAACAGGCTGCGGAGAGGGCTGCAGAGCCGGGACTGGCTGTGGACCAGCAGAGAGGCATGTGGAAAAGGGAACAGAAAAGAGAGGCGGGGAGGGGTGCAGAGATGGGGAGGGAAAGGGAAGGAACAATAAGGTTAATAATCATAGAAGAAATTTCACAAGTAGCAAGACTGCTGAGCAGGTAGGTGACCAAGCCTGGGATAGCTTGAAGATTTAACATCTCTTTGACAAACAGGCAATCTTTCCTATTAGGAGAGACCTGCTGTGTTCCCTGCCCCATTAGCCATTTTTTCAGAACTCTGCTGCTGTTGTGAGCAATCTGAGGACTCTCAGGGTCAGGGTCTGCTGTCTGATTACAAAATACAGCTTTTCCCAAAGCAGTTTTTCTGAACACACAATTCCTGGGGAGCATGATCATAACCCTCCTTGACTGCCCACTTGAGAAGGGATTCCTGTCTGCACTGCTGCACTGCTTCTGCAGGAAGGTCATCCAAGGTCTGGCTCAGCTTCTCTTGATTTCACACCACAGCTCTCCTAGAGGACATACTCATTCACAAGGATCATCTCCCTCCCAAGGGCAGAGAAGGAACAAACACCAGAGCTTGAGCCTGCTTTTGGCTACTTCCTTCCACTCCATGATTGCTCCTCCAGGTTGTGACAGAAATATAAAAAAAATCCACTTCCATCCCCAAGCAAACAAGGAAGATTTAGGAATAAAATATAAATAGCTTAGCTTTAGTTTTTGTTCCTTCAGTCCCCCTTCACTAGCCTCAAGCGGGAGGATTTGTTTACTAGGAACATAGAGTGTTGTAAATCAACTAGTGGGTAGTTATTATTTTTTCCTTCCCTTCTTCCCCTTCAGGCATTTTGAACACCTCATCAGTTCTCCAGTCATAGCCCTTGGTGGTAGAAGAGATGAGAGAGAAGCAGAGAGGTAAGGAAGAGGGGGAAATAACATTTGTGTACATTATCTTATTACATACATTGTCTCATTACAGCCTCACACAATAATCCTATGGGGAGATATAACTTGTATTTGCAATTTTAAAAGGCTCAGATAAATTAAATCACTCATCTAGGCTTACACAGTTAATATGGCAGAGCTGAGATTGAAATTTAGTTCTGCCTGACATAGGTTTTGTCCACTCTATTCTAGTAATGGGGAGGAGGTGAAGGAAGAAGTCAATCGGAATTATCTGAGCACCTTCCACAGGCTGCTCCCTCCACATTTAGAGCATTAAGATGTGTGGGGCCACGGTATCAATATCCTCCCCTGCCACATATCTCCAGAGTCTCTTTCACAGAAGAGACTAATAGTTCAGGAGGCAGAGTACAGGAATTAGAAGACTCCCCAAAGGGGAGAATACTTTGGAGGTCTCAGCAGAGGACCCAATATCTGAATAAAACAAAATGTAAGTAATTTTGGTTAGGTAAAATTATTGAGAATCCACTGGGTAACCTGGGAGAGATGCTGCTGTAGCCTTGAAAATAAACTTTTTTTTTTTTTGAGAGTGAGTTTCACTCTTGTAACCCAGGCTGGAGTGCAATGGCACGATCTCGGCTCACCTCAACCTCTGCCTCCTGGGTTCAAGCAATTCTCCTGCCTCAGCCTCCCGACTAGCTGGGACTACAGGCGTGCACCACCAAGCCCAGCTAATTTTTGTATTTTTAGTAGACACAGAGTTTCACCATGTTGACCAGGATGGTCTCGATCTCTTGACCTCATGATCCACCCGCCTTGGCCTCCCAAAGTGCTGAGATTATAGGCGTGAGCCACCATGCCTGACCAGAAATAAACTCATAGCTCTACTGGCACACCTATTTTCTGCTGGCCAATGGCATTCCAACTATAACTGATGGACAAGATGTTCAGCATTAGCTGCGTATACTGGTGGCTTTCATACACATTTTCTATTATCCCAATTCTCTTCATTTTTTGGGGGTAGGGCCTATCTTGGTTCAGGGCTTATATATTCTGGGGGAAAAAGGACAGTAAAGTGGTAAAAAAAAAAAAAATAGCTGAGTGCGGTGGCTCATGCCTGTAATTCCAGCACTTTGGGAGGCTGAGGCAGGTGGATCACTTGAGGTTAGGAGTTTGAGACTACCCTGCCCAACATGGTGAAACCCCGTCTCTACAAAAAAATAAAACAATTAAGCTGGGCATAGTGGCTGCATGCGTGTAGGAGGCTGAGGCAGGAGAATCACTTGAACCTGGGAGGCAGAGGTTGCAGTGAGCCAAAATCACGCCATTGCACTCCAGCCTGGGTGACAGAGTGAGAGTCAGTCTCAAACAAAACAAAACAAAACTGTGCCTGTTTTCCCCACACTTGTAAGTTGTGACTAGAGAGTAAAGTGAGAAGTGATGCTCCTCTTAGGCCTCCTCTAACTGGGGAAGGGCAGTGATATGGGCAGGGGTATCAGTGCTGTTTTTTTAGTTATTCCACAGCTATCCTCAACTATAGTTCTCTTCTTGAACAGTGTCAAACTCCAGAGCCAGGAAAGCTCTGAAAAACATGAGGAAATTTATTTTTAAAAATACTTAGGAATATACCTACCAAAGAAATCAAAAGACCTCTACATGGAAAACTACAAAATACTGCTGAAAGAAATCACAGACAACAAACAAAGAGAAACACATCTCATGCTCATGGATGGGTAGAATTAAAACTGTGAAATGACCATACTGCCAAAAGCAATCTACAAATTAAATGCAATCCCCATCAAAATACCACCATCATTCTTCACAGAATTAGAAAAAAACAATTCTAAAATTCATATGGAACCAAGAAAGAGCCCACAGAGCCAAACCAAGGCTAAGCAAAAAGAACAAATCTGGAGGCATCATACTACCTGATTTCTAACTATACTGTAAGGCCAGTCACCAAAACAGCATGGTACTGGTATAGAAATAGGCACATAAACCAATGAAACAGAATAGAGAACCCGGAAATAAACCCAAATACTTACAGCCAACTGATCTTTGACAAAGCAAACAAAAACATAAAGTGGGGAAAGGACACCCTCTTCAACAAATGGTGCTGGGATAATGGGCTAGCCACACGTAGGAGAATGAAACTGGATCCTCATCTTTCACCTTACACAAAAATCAACTCAAGATGGATTAAGGACTTAAACCTAAGACCTGAAACTATAAAAATTCTAGAAGATACTGGAAAAACCTTTCTAGACATTGGCTTGGTCACAAGAACCTAAAAGAAAATGCAATAAAAACAAAGATGAATATTTTGGACTTAATTAAACTAAAGAGCTTTTGCATAGAAAAAAAAAGAAAAAAGAGCAGAGTAAACAGACATCCCACAGAGTGGTAGAAAATCTTCACAATCTATACATCTGACAAAAGACAAATATCCAGAATCTAAATGAACTCCAACAAATCAGTAAGAAAAAAACAATCCCATCAAAAAGTGGGCAAAGGACATGAACAGACAGTTCTCAAAAGAAGATATACAAATGGCCAACAAACATATGAAAAAATGCACAACATCACTAATACTCAAGGAAATGCAAATCAAAACCACAATGTGATACCATCTTACTGCTGCAAGGATGGCCATAATCAAAAAAATCAAAAAACAATAGATCTTGGCAGCGACGTAATGATCAGGGAACACTTCTACACTGCTGGTGGGAAGGTAAACTAGTAGAGCTACTATAGAAAACAGTGTGGAGATTCCTTAAAGAACTAAAAGTAGAACTACCACCGGGTGCAGTGGCTCATGCCTATAATCCCAGCACTTTAGGAGGCTGAGGCAGATGGATCACCTGAGGTCGGGAGTTTGAGACCAACATGGAGAAACCCCGTCTCTACTGAAAATACAAAATTAGCTGGGTATGGTGGCACATGCCTGTAATCCCAGCTACTCGGGAGGCTGAGGCAGGAGAATGACTTGAACCCAGGAGGCGGAGGTTGCAGTGAGCCAAGATCGTGCCATTGCACTCCAGCCTGGGCAACAAGAGCAAAACTCCATCTCAAAAAAAAAAAAAAAAAAAAAAAAAAAAAGAACTACCATTTGATCCAGCAGTCCCATTAATGGGTATCTACTCAGAGGAAAAGAAGTCATTATATGAAAAAGATACTTGCACATGCATGTTTAGAGCAGCACAGTTCACAATTGCAAAATTGTAGAACCAACCCAAATACCCATCAATCAATGAGTGGCTAAAGAAACTGTGGTATATATATATGATGGAATACTACTCAGCCACAAAAAGGAATGAATTAACAGCATTTGCATGGGGAAAAAAACTGGATGAGATTAGAGACTATTATTCTAAATGAAGTAACTCAGGAATGGAAAACGAAACATCACATGTTCTCATTGATATGTGGGAGCTAAGCTATGAGGATAGCTTAGCTATCCTCAAAGGCGTAAGAATGATACAATGGACTTTGGGAACTTGTGAGGAACAGCAGGAGAGGGGCAAGGGATAAAAGACTACAAATAGGGTGCAGTGTATACTGCTCAGGTAATAGGTGCACCAAAATCTCACAAACCACTGAAGAACTTATTCATGTAACCAAATGCCACCTGTACGCCAATAACTTATGGAAAAATTAATTAATAAAAAAAAAGACTGGCCCTGAGGGATGTGGCTGCCACCTACTGGTGAATTCTGGGCTTGTTCACTGGCTCTTGGTTGCCTGATGACAAGAGGAGGCCCAGAGAACTCCTTTTCAAGAAGTATATTCATTTTAAGTAAATTGGGCAAAAGGGAGCCCCTGGCCCTTTAATCCTCACCCTCGCCCTTGATTTCATAAGCTTCGCTGACACACAATTTGAAGGCCTGCTTAGACAGAAGAGGTCTGCCAGGAAGGGAAAGAACATGGTTAGTAAGTACTGTTCCCGAACCTGGGGCAAATGCCTTGTGTGACAGAGTTAAAGGTAACAATCCTTCCTCAAGGTTTTGTTTGTTTGTTTTTGAGACGGAGTCTTGCTCTGTCACCAGGATAGAGTACAGTGGTGCAATCTTGACTCACTGCAACCTTTGCCTCCTAGGTTCAAGCGATTCTCCTGCCTCAGCCTCCCAAGCAGCTGGGATGAGAGGTGTCTGCCACCATGCCTGGCTAATTTTTGTATTTTTAGTAGAGACAGAGTTTCACCATATTGGCCAGGCTGGTCTCGAACTCCTCACCTTGTGATCCACCTGCCTCGGCCTCCCAAAGTGCTGTGATTATAGACGTGAGCCACTGCACCCAGCTCAATTTTTTTTTTTTTGACAGAGACTCACTGTGTTGCCCAGGCTGGAGTGCAGTGGCACCATCTTAGCTCACTGCAACCTCCACCTCCCAGGTTCAAGTGATTCTCATGCCTCAGCCTCCCAAGAAGCTAGGATTATAGGCATGCATCACACACCTGGCTAATTTTTGTATTTTTAGTAGAGATAGTGTTTCACCATGTTGGTCAGGCTGGTCTCAAACTTCTGGCTTCAAGTGATCCCCCTCCTTGGCTTTCCCAAGTGCTGGGCTTATGGGCATAAGCTACCACACCTGGTCTCAAAGTTTTTTTTTTTGTTGTTGTTTTAAATTTATTTATTATACTGTAAGTTCTCGGGTACATATGCAGATCGTGCAGGTTTGTTACATAGGTATGCAAGTGCCATGGTGGTGGTGTGCTGCATCCATCGCCTATCATCTTCATTAGGTATTTCTCCTAATATTATCCCTCCCCTAGCCCCCCACCCGCCTCAGTGTTTCCCTTTTACAGGAAAAGCTTTAGTGTAAGCATAGTGATGCTTGCGTACGCACATGGTCGCTTCTTTAATCCTTGCATTGTTATGTACCATGATAAACTGAACGATAATTATTCTCAGGCTTAGCAACGTCAGTCTAGGGAGCCCCAGTGCTGAAAGCCAATCAGGGAAAAATAAAGCAAAAGAAAGAAAGAAGATGGCAGTAGGAAGAGGAATAAAAAAATAAAGAGGGAGGGTGAAAAAGTAGAGAGGAGGTAGCAGGGCGCAGTGGCTCACGCCTGTAATTCCAGCATTCTGGGTGGCTGAAGTGGGCGGATCATAAGGTCAAGAGATGGTGACCATCCTGGTCAACATGGTGAAACCCTGTCTTTACTAAAAATACAAAAATTAGCTGGGCATGGTGGTGCGCACCTGTGGTCCCAGCTACTTGGGAGGCTGAGGCAGGAGAATCACTTGAACCCAGGAGGCAGAGGTTGCAGTGAGCTGAGATCGAGACACTGCACTCCAGCCTCGTGACAGAGTGAGACTCTGTCTTAAAAAAACAAAGTAGAGAGGAAAAAAAGTGAAATGGTGGAATAATTTTTAGCAGCTTCCATAAATGCTTCCAGGACACTAAAACTTGGATAAGATTCTTTCATTTGAAGTTACTGATCACAATTAATCTCAAGAACAAATTTCTTTTTTTTTTTTTTTTCCCAGATAGAGTCTCGCTCTGTCACCCAGGCTGGAGTGCAGTGGCATGATCTCGGTTCACTGCAACCTCCACCTCCCAGATTCAAGTGATTCTCCTGCCTCAGCCTCCCAAGTAGCTGGGATTACAGGTGCACATCATCACACTCGGCTAATTTTTATATTTTTAGTACAGATGGGGTTTCACCATGTTGGTAAGGAACTCCTGACCTAGTGATCTGCCCGCCTTGACCTCCCAAAGTGCTGGGATTACAAGCGTGAGCCACCATGCCTGGCCTCAAGAATGAATTTCTAAGGGAACAGGGATCTTTGTACCAAATAATGTTCCCTTATTACATAGGGAACATTACTTGCCACCCCACCCTCATCTGCCACCACACTCCCCACAGGAGATAAGCCAATGCCAATGATCCACCAATTAACCCTCACAATCCAGTAGCAGGGACAGAACCTGAGTAGAAGACTGGGGTTTAGGGCCAGTCACTTGGACATTCTGTATAAATTTTAGTCCTAAATGGTTCTTCTCTTATCTCTTTATTCCTCTCCCATTCTTACTGTGTGTTTCTAGGTATAAGATGATAGGTGGAAGGTGGAGGCAGATGGGAGACTAAGAGGGAGAAAAGGGAGCAAGACTATTAAAATACACATTTTAGGGGAAAAAAAAGGAAAATATTAGTACCTTGGAAAAGCAAGTCACACACAAAAACACAGTAGCAGATGGCAGAAGGAGAAGCACAGTTTACCCATTTATAGGTCTGAATTAAGACACAGAGAAAAGCACATACACACTATGCTTCAGTAGGGAGCAAGGTAAACTGAAGTGAACAAGACTTACTGGGGTAGATGGTGATAGAACAAGAAAGTTAGGACTACAGAAAGACCTGACTTAGATGACTGCAATGACTTGCATGTGAATTACATTTAGACACAAAGTAGGATTTTCTAGATCTCACTGTTCTTTATTTTAGCTTCATTTCACAATACTTGAGATGGGGCAATACTGGGACATTCTGGGGTGTTTCCACTCGTTTCTAGTTCATGGGGTTTTAGTGTTTGGGACTTGCTTCTTACATCTAGAGAAGAAATGTATCTAAGATCAAGCTGGACTAATAAGCAGGGAGATGAGGGAGCCTGGGATGTGAAATAAGAATATAAACTGCAGCAGAAAAGACTGTAGACGTATGGGCTTTCCAGCTACTAGAGAATACTTCAGGATAAAATATGGGACTCTCCTCATAAAGAGCTCTATTCATGTGAGAAGAGAGTAAGTGAAGAACTCAGCACAGCTCTGCTCAGAGTATTAAGGTGTATTAAGGAGTATTAAGGTGACTTTTTTTTTTTGAGACAGGGTCTGACTCTATCGCCCAGGCTGGAGAGTAGATCTCGGCTCACTACGCCTCCCAGATTCAAGCGATTCTCCTGCCTAAGCCCCCAGTAGCTGGGATTACAGGTGCCTGCCACCACACCTGGCTAATTTTTGTATTTTTAGTGGATACCGGGCTTCACCATGTTGGGCAGGCTGGTCTTGAACTCCTGACCTCAGGTGATCCATCCGCCTCAGCCTTCCAAACTGCTGGGATTATAGGCTTAAGCCAATGTGCCCAGCCTTAATGTGACTTTTAAACATAGTCACCTTAATGATGCTGGCCAGGCATGGTGGCTCATGCTTGTAATCTCAGTACTTTAGGGGGCAGAGGTGGGAGGATCACTTGAGCCCACGAGTTTGAGACCAGCCTGGGTAACATAAGCAAGACCCTATCTCAAAATAGTAACAATAATTTTTTTTTTTTTTTGAGATGGAGTTTCACTCTTGTTGCCCAGGTTGGAGTGCAATGGCATGATCTTGGCTCATCGCAACCTCCGCCTCCCGGGTTCAAGTGATTCTCCTGCCTCTGCCTTCTGAGTGCCTGGGATTACAGGCATGCACCACCACACCCAGCTAATTTTTTTGTATTTTTAGTATGGACAGGGTTTCTCCATATTTGTCAGCCTGGTCTTGAACTCTGGACCTCAGCTGATCCGCCCACCTTGGCCTCCCAAAGTGCTGGGATTACAGGCATGAGCCACCGCGCCTGGCCAAATTTTAAAAAAATTAAATACATAGAATAATGAGGTTCTGGTTTAGAATAGGACCTGATTCTTAAGCTGATGACCTTCCTGGTCTCCACAGATGCAAAACTTCACTTAAACTCTAGTTGGTACCAACATCTACAAGTCCAGCAAACGAAGGAGAAGGATACAGCCCTTCTGAGTCACAGAAAACAAAGACAACATGGAGTCTTTGTGTTTCATGGGATATATATGGCAGGGGTATTGAGTGTTATTTCTTTTTTCTCCAAACCTGAACACATAACTATGTGTTTATGGGTCCACACAGTGGGTCAGATGATGGCGGAAGTTATAATCTTTTCAAGTTCCATATGTAGATGTGATGGGAAAAAAATGACTTGTTAATTACACACAACATAGAGGGAGATGGGGTATAGTAGAAATGTGGTATGAAATCAAAGAGTCTACTGACAATGTTCAGGAAGCAGAGGAAGAAATATAGAGCAAAAAACTCCCAGGCTCACTCTACTGAGAGTTATTTGGTAAAACCTTTGCCCAGGGTTCTTCTTTCCCTATAACTAACAAGTGAGAAATGGGGGAGAGAGTGGCATGTCTCTAAAAACTGATCCTTCTTGCCACCTACAGCACAAGAGACATGACGGTACATCTAAAGCTTGCTTGAAACAGAGTGGAGGGGACTCTGACACTGAGTGGTGACTCACCTGTGAGATCATGTGATTATTCAAGGGTGGCTGTTGCTGAGGCGTGGGTGGGAGAGCAGGAAGTTGCTGCTGCTGCTGTTGCTGCTGGGCAGTACAAGGGAGAAGGCCCCGGACAGACTGGGATGAAGTGACCTGGTTGCACACTTCTGGGGCACCTAGTGCCATACCTAAGGCAAAGAAGAAACCCACCAAAAAGTTGTAAGCATAAGCCATGAACACATTATCGCTGGAAGGCTTAGTCAGAGGGCTCTACTTTTTCCTTGGCTTTCCTCTTTATTCCCTTTTTCCTGCTCCCCCACTGTCTTTTGAAGACTCATAGATAAGCACAGATGCATTAGAGCTGCCTTGATGATCCAAGTCCTCAGCTTAGCAGTACAGTAAGCAGTAAGTTCCTGTTCCTCCCTAGGGACAGGAACTACCTTGACTGTCAATGTTTGGTTATAAAACTGAACAAAATGTGAGGCTGCTGAAGCACCTCCCCTGTAGTGCCTGGAATCTGTCCATCACATGTAGATAGCTGAAAACATGAATGCCTACTTCCTGGGAAGGCATAGATTTTTGGTCTCTTAAGAGATTGGTCTTTTTTGCTGGGGGGTGAGGGTGGGCGGGGAATCTGTCTTCTCTTTGCTTTCTTCTCAATTTGCAACATTTCTTATAAAAGTTGCTGAGGGATGGGCGCGGTGGCTCACGCCTATAATCCCAGCACTTTGGGAGGCTGAGGCGGGTGGATCACCTGGGGTTAGTAGTTAGAGACCAGCCTGACCAACATGGTAAAACCCCATCTCTACTAAAAATACAAAAATTAGCCTGGTATTGGGGCAGGCACCTGTAATCCCAGCTATCTGGGAGGCTGAGGCAGAAGAATCACTTGAACCTGGAGGGTGGAGGTTGCAGTAAGCCCAGATTGCTTCACTGCACTCCAGTCTGGGCAACAAGAGAGAGACTCTGTCCACTACCCCCCACAAAAAAAAAGTGCTGAGAAAACTTCAAGCACACACATGGGCACATGCATACACACAACCTTTCCTTTATCCAACTATTTTTGCCACTTCTAGGCTCTCCAAGGCATGAACACATTCAACACAACATACTTTTATTGAATATCTACTAATGTGCCAGGTACTGTATAATGAACTGAAGACATAAAGGTGAGTGAAACACAGTCCTTGCCCTTAACAGCACAGAAACTTTCTTCTTTTTTAGAGACAGGGTCTCACTCTGCTGCCCAGGCTGGAGTGCAATGGCACCATCTTGGCTCACTGCAGCCTTTGCTACCCAGGTTCAAATGATTCTTCTGCCTTAGCCTCCCAAGTAGCTAGGATTACAGGCACCTACCACCATGCCCAGCTAATTTTTATTTTGGTAGAGACAGGCTTTTGTCACGTTGGCCAGACTGGTTTTGAACGCCTGGCCTTAAGTGATCTGTTTGCCTTGCCCTCCCAGAGTGCTAGGATTACAGGTGTGAGCCACCATGCCCAACCAACAGCACAAGAACTTCTGACAGGAGATGGACATCCACACGATAATTATACTCTGATAAGGATAAGGAATACATCACTGATATTGACAGTTGTATTAAAGCAAAGATGAGGAAGCAAAAACTCCTGGGAGGGTCAGGAAAGGATTTAAAGAGGGGTCAGCAAGAAAGCTGGAGTTGAAGAATGACAGATGCTTGGGAGACCAAGAGAGAACAAAGCTAATGCCCATATTCAAGAAATAGTTGGAGGGCTGGAGAAGGAAAGATCTGGAAATGAGACTGCAATGGCAAACCAGAGTCAGGAAGTTATGCTATATTAAGTAGTTTGGATTTTATGCAGGTGATGATGCAGAAATGAACATTTTCAAAAGGGTACTGAGGTGTTTAGATCTGTTTTAGATTCGCAAACTGGCTCTAAAAAGGGTTAAGCAGCCAGGCACAGTGGCTCACTTCTGTAATCCCAGCTAGTTGGGTGTCTGAGGTGGAAGGATCACTTGGGCCTAGGAGTTCAAGGCTGCAGTAAGCTATGATGGTGCCACTGCAATAAGGCCTGGATGATAGCAAGACCCCAACTCTTGAAAAAGTGAAAAAAAAAAATCAATAAAAAGAGCTGAGAATGGAGTAGGGATATCAGCTTGGGAGCTAGTGTCATAGTTACATAAAAGAAAACAAAGGCCTGGATAAAGGCTGAGGCAGTGGGATTAGAAAGGGGGTAACAGAGAAGGGCAGCAGAGACCTAGGGGTCAGAGGCAAAATCTTCAGCCCTACTGATGTCTTCTAAGGATAACTACCGAACTTCTGGGATGAGATTCAAGCAATTCTTCAAAGCGAGGAGGATAAAA
Organism: Callithrix jacchus; assembly: GCF_049354715.1. Taxonomy (NCBI): domain Eukaryota; kingdom Metazoa; phylum Chordata; class Mammalia; order Primates; family Cebidae; genus Callithrix; species Callithrix jacchus. Next base: position 62,418,974 of record NC_133510.1, on the reverse strand, counting down.
TAGAGGTTTAAATGCCGTTCTGCTAAGAGTGAAGCAGGAACAGATAGATGGAGGTTTTATAGCAGGAGAGCTGATAGGTGGTGACAGAGCTTTCATGTAGAACATAGGAGTGTCTGCTCCTTTCCACTGACTGAGCTTCAAGAAGCAGCCATAGTAGCATCCCTCTAAATTCTAGCCTTATGGCTGGTATCAATTAATTATAAACAATTAAACTCTAAGGACTCCCTCTGTTCTACAAAGCCTCTATAATCTCAAGGGTCACAAAATGAAAGTGGCTATCATTTTCATTTTAGGATATAACCTGAACCTGGGCTAATATGGATGTCCCACCTTAGTTGAAAATCAGAGAAAATCTAATACCAATCAATCTGTTTTTTTTTTTTTTCCAAAAAAAAGTTTGAAAGAACAAAAGGTCTGAAAGAAAATCAGGAAGACTAAATCCAAGCAAGGACACTGGATCCAAAATTCAAATTTCCCTTCCCCTGGGTATATTAGGTTTTCAGGAAACTATATTGGGACAAATGTTTTATTTGTTTGTTTATTTGTTTTTGAGATGGAGTTTCGCTCTTGTTGCCCAGGCTGGAGTACAATGGCATGGTCTTGGCTCACTGCAGCCTCTGCTTCCTGGGTTCAAGTGATTCTCCTGCCTTAGCCTCCCGAGTAGTTGGGATTACAAGCGCCTGCTACCATGCCTGGCTAATTTTGTATTTTTAGTAGAGACAGGGTTTCATCATGTTGGCCAGGCTGGTCTCGAAATCCTGACTTCAGGTGATCCACCAGCCTCAGCCTTGCAAAGTGCTAGGATTACAGGCATGAGCCACCATTCCCAGCCGGGACAAATGTTTTATTAAAAGTAAATATGGGTTGGGCGCAGTGGCTCACGCCTGTAATCCCAGCACTTTGGGAGGCCAAGGCAGGCAGATCACCTCAGGTCAGGAGTTCGAGACCAGCCTGGCCAACATGGTAAAACCCCATCTCTACTAAAAATACAAAAATTAGCCAGGTGTGGTGGCACAAGCCTGTAATCCCAGCTACTTGGGAGGCTGAGGCAGGAGAATCGCTTGAACTCGGATGGTGGAGGTTGCAGTAAGCTGAGACTGCACCACTGTGCTCTAGCTTGGGCAACAAAGGAGACTCTTTGTCTCAAAAAAATAAATAAATAAATAAGTATCAGTGATGTTTCACATGAGACAAGCAAGAAGGCATGGGAATGACATGGAAGGAAAGAAGCTGTCATACCTGGCCTGGAGATCCTTCCTGCACTGCTGCCTTTACAGCTGCCGATGCTGTCACCTCGGGTAAGGATGGAGATTCCACTGAAGCTGCTGGCTTTGGTGACAGGGGGTCGCATGCTCCGGACAGAGCCATCAGAGTCTGTGCTGCTCCAAGGTCGTGGCTCCAGGGATTTGAGTTCGCTGTCTGTGCTGCTCTGGCGGCTGCTTGAGGTGCGGCTCAGCCCTTCACGGTTCCCCCTGCAGAGACAACAGTGGTCAGAGCACCCCCCACCTACCACTTTAGCAGAAAGGCTAGGAGATAGTTCATTTCTATTCTCTCAATAACAAAGAATGGGTAAGAATTAAAGGGAGGATGGACACCGACTTATTGTTAGTTGGCTGGGCAACCAAGAGTTGATGGGAGCAGACAGAACAAGATCCAGTACAGTAACAAAGAACAAAGAGGCAAATCTGGAAGACAGCGCACTTGCAACTAATTTAATACATCAGACCAGAGGTGGATGGGAAACCATATACATGATGCTGAGATTGGCTGTGGTCTCTTCACCACCCTCTGAGGGAAATCCCACACATGCAGGAAATAATGGGGAACAGAGGGGTACCAGTTCCTCCTGAAAGTTCTTAAAATAAAAGGACTCCTAGAAGTTGCTGTTGCTAAAAGGCAGGAGTAGCCAATAACATGGATAAATCCCACAACAGGTCTTCCACATAACACATCTAAGCCAGCAGAGGTGCTGCTTATGGCCACCTTTCCAGGAGTTGCAAGAAGAGTATTGTGGACTAAAAGGGCACTGTGGAAAACTCAGTTTGGTAGTGTAGGATTGATCCAACCTGTTTTGTGGAAATTCCATGTTACTCTCTGCGAACAATTGGTTTCAGGATCTCTAAGGGCTGAAGTCCTCAGCAAATATGCTCTTGGGAATCAGGATGGCAAGGAGCAGGGGAGTTGACTGTGCCTAGTTGTCTTCATATTCATAATTCTATTTCCCTAACCAAAACTATTAAGAAAAGGCGTTTTCCCTCTTGTATTTGGCTCTGAAAACATCAGGGTTATTTTGATGTTATAATCACTGTCTATGATTATTAACAGCTGTATGCCTTGAGACAGCCAGGTTGGCCTGAAAACTCTGTCTTGTTGAGCTCTCACTACTTCTTAACCAGTAATTTTTCTTTCACACCCCACATCCCCAACAACTAGTGATCTCAGAAAAACAAATGGCAACAATTACAAATATTTTGGTATGTATAGCGAGGAATAATTAAGCAAAAAAATCATTATAGTTTGGGCTCCCTCCTTTTTACCACCATCCCATCAAAAGCAAATAGAAAACCCCATTCCAATCTCATTGGCTCCAAAGGCACTAGGCTCAGAGTTATTTTAATAGAGAAAGGTATTTTTCTTAAGGGCATTAATATGAAAGAAAACAGCTTTCTTTATTAGAATACCCACTCCAAAGGTACTATAGGGAAAATGGGCAAAATACATGCTAGGGTCCTTCTTTTAGGTTTTAGTGAAGCCAATCACAATGAGCTAAGAATACACTGGCACAACTGGTTAGGAACATGCTGATTCTTCTCTGCAACACCAAGAGTGAGTGAGTGTGTGTGTGTGTGTGTGTGTGTGTGTAAGCACTTAAATGCTTCTCTCTATATATAGTTAGATAATTTTTTTAAATTCCTGTTTCTCCAAAGCTTTATCCCTTTCCTTTGGAATATCAAAAGTAGAATGGGAAACAAGAAAAGTATAAGTTAGGGACTCTCCAGGAACAGAACCAGAACTGAAGTGAGAGACAATAGCTATATCTCAATGGACAAAGGCAAGTATACTAAGATGACTCAACAAAAATGCGTGTGTTTGTGGGGTACAGGTATACAGCAGTTGCAATAGATGGGGCTGCTCATTAGACAACAGAGCTTGAATTTTGCAAGACAAGTCCTAAAGGCCTTTTCCAACTGAAGTCAAACACTTTACTATCTGTTAGAGAAATCCTGCCATTTATTTTCTCTTGCTACTAAAGGTAGACAGTGAACAAGGCAACTTTAAACCCAATACCTTGGAAAGCTATAGCAGCACTTTTATACTAATCCAGTTTCCCCAAGATAGTGATGACCAAACATTCAAAATGTAGACTGCCTGATAATCTTCTGACTGACCTGGGTTAGTACACTACTCCCCTGAGACGTGGAGAATCTAAGTTGAGTCTTGGCAGGAAAAAGATCAATATTCCCTCTCTACAAATAAATAATTAGGGAAAGCTACCCAGATTCAATTCTGAGCACTGGATTGGGTTGTGTGTATGCTGGAAAGATGGAGGTAAAGGACAAAGAACAGTAACACCTCATATTCATGCAAAATCAGAGCCGATTCGTTTTTCCAAGCAGATTTAGTGCTGGTGAAAAGTCCAGCTTATTGGGTCTGGGGAATGGGTAGAGATGCCTGTGGAAAAGTGGCAATAAACATCAGTAAGGCCTCACTGTGGCTTATTTGTCAATGGAGCAGACTCTTCCAAAGAACTGGGAAGTTGCCATAGTTACTGCCAATGTGGATGATGGAATTTGGTTTACAGGTATTTGTTTCACAAACATAAACTGGGCCAGAAAGGCGTAAAGCAATTAGAGAAGATCAGCTTCTAATCATTGGCGTTCTGGCCTAGTATCCAAATAGAAGAAAAAGTTACTCCCTTAGGAGCCCATGATGTTGCATTTCAGATGACCCAGATCTTTAATTAAAGCTCAGCCTGAAAACCAGTAGCTTAAAAGGAGGTCTGGAGAGGAAAGGTCTGTACCTGCTCACTACATCCTTCAAGCTGTTATCTACACAGTTTGATGTACCTGATGCTCCACAGCACTAATAAGGGCATCATTCTAACCGGTGAATCTGGATTAGGGATCCAAATGGAACACTACTAAAAGAGGAAGGAGTGACATCTGTAGAGAGCTGATGTGGTGTAGTGATGAGAACACTAAACAACAGATCAGCTCTGGCCGAGTACAGTGACTTATAACTGTAATTCCAGCACTTTAGGAGGCCAAGACAGGTGGATCACCGAGGTCAACAGTTCGAGACCAGTCTGGCCAACAAGGTGAAATCCCACCTCTACTAAAAATACAAAAACTAGCTCAGTGTGCTGGCAGGTGCCTGTAATCCCAGCTACTCTGGCGGCTGAGACAGGAGATTCGCTTGAATCCAGGAGGCAGAGGTTGCAGTGAGCCGAGATCGCGTCATTGCACTCTAGCCTGGGTGACAAGAGTGAAATTCCATCTCAAAAAAAAAAAATCACCTCAATTTTTGCTACTATTAGCCATGTAAACTTGGCCAACCCACTTAATCTCTCTGCCTTTGTTTTCTTAGATGTAAACCAGCTGACCAAATTAGGAGTTGAGAGAACTGAATCAGATAAAGTATACTCTGGTGACTATAAACAACTGTGCATTAATTTATACGTAGGAGTTGGTTTAAAACTCCTATTTCTTACAGTTATGATGATCTATGACCATGAAGTATAGACTGTAGAGCAGAAATCTTGTTTTTTTGTTTTTGTTTTTAATGTGGGGGACTCTATCTCTACTACTACCAACAATGTAAGGCCCTCTCTGTCTGGGGTTTTCAGAAAGACCACAGGCGCAGGATAGTCTAGGAAAAAAAGAGTTCAAAGAGATGGAAAATCCTCTACCCCAAGAATGGGAAATCTCACTATCCCAGTTTCTACATGGTTTGGCTAGCTTTAGAAAGGACAACAGGGAAGGGACAACTAAAGCACAAGGAGTGAGATCTCAAATCTGAGTGAGTCAGATAGTCCTTACTTATCAAGTGTAGCAGTCAGTAAGAGAGAAACCCTTTGGAAAGGGTTAGACCTAAATTCTAGTGTTAAATACTCAGGTTCTCTGTATTTTCTAGTTTTTCCATTGGTAAATTGGGAAGAATATACTTAAAATCAGTTGGTAACAGAACAGATCCTAAAGTAGTGTTTCTCTTACCACTGCCGTGTATTATCCTCTGGGTCAGGAATGAGAGACTGAAATAAAAGGGAGGGTCTTATACCTGCTTTGTGGGGAAATGGAGAACATTAGGAACTGGGGAAGTTAATACAATGGGTTGCACCAGCATTCAGAGTAAGTAATGAATGATCATATGAAGGACATACTTTAAGTCCATTCTAAGGCAGACAGGTCCCTTAGGTCCTTTCTGAGGCCATCTTAACATTACATTGCCTCAAAGAGAAAACTACATAGACAGAGGTGTTCATATATATAGATATGTATTATTTTTCCTAAAGATATGTAATACTCCCTATGCTGGGTAAGGAATAACATCTATACATCTCTATAGAATCAGAAAAGGTAGCCAGAAGACACCCATTCTTTTACCTTACCATAAATATATTTGAATCTTTCAAAAATGCCCAATTCCAGCAAATGTATGGGAGGAAGCTGTACCTATCCCAGACACACCTATTTGGTCCCCTTTACCACCTATTTAGGACTCAAAATGAAATCAGCAACAATAAAAATAAAGTCATTGAGCAGGAGCCATTTTTTTTTTAATGGGGAAAAATATCCAACGTTGCAAAAACCACAAATTTAATTATTCCACAAGCAGCCATGCATGGAGCAAACCCACTCTGCTGAAAAGATTACAGCAAAACAAAATAAAATTAAAAATAAAAAAGAGAGATATAGATCACACAGAGGTACCTAAAAATCTGCCTTCTCTTGTGAGAGCTAGAAGAAAAGGCTTCTTTGGAGAGTCTGTTGGTTAACATCAAAGAAAAGCATCATTACAGGATTATATTAACCTCACTGTTAAAGCTCAATGAAAAGCAGGGAACATGCTAAGTGGTACTAACCTGATGTCATTTAGATATCCGTTCTGGCCAGTCTAGGTGAGGGGGAGAAAACGGAAAATAACTTATAAGAAAACAGCATGGCATAACCGAAAAGGATGTCCATGATGCTATGAATACCCAAGGTCCTCAAACCAAAGCTCACCCCACCAACAGGGAGAAAGGGGGCAGGGATAGGATGACCCACACCCACATACCCCATCTGACTTCTCACCTTTAATGGGAAAGAGCATTTGGTGGTTTTAACCTTCTGATAGAGTGTTTTAAAAAAGAGGCTGATAAAGGCAGGAGTGTGAAAAGGAGGAAGAGGAAAATATTAACCTAATTACTATTTCCTTTTTAGCTCTAAATTTATTGTTCTAAAGGTAAGCTGAGAATAATAATTGATGTCCTTGGTCCCAAAGAGTGTCTTCAAAGGAAGGGAAGAGGGAGACAAGAGAAAGAAACTTTGTTTTTGGAAATCATCTTCAATGGCTTTTCCATTTCTGTCTTCTACATTGGCCAAAATGAAAGACATTCTGACCTGAGACCCAAGGAGGGTGGGATATTGGGGAAGCAGATACTTTCAGAGCCTAGAAAAAATGAGAAAATTAAAAGCCTGAAATATTCCCTTTGGGGATCATTTCCTGACAAAGCCACTGAGCTGTGAGTGAAGTGAGCATTGTGGTGGATTCCCAAGCTTTATGAAAATGTACCAAGAGTGTCCAGCTGCTGAGCAGAGTGGGCTCCATGCAGAGCAGAGCCTATGCTGGGCAGCTTTTCCAATATACAGCTCAGGCTTCAGAGAAGGCTGCAGCAGCAGCATTTCCATCCAAACACCCTTCTTGCCACTTCCTTTCTTTTTGGCCTGCCTCCTGCTCCCACCCTCAGCCCCATAACTCTACCCCTAATCAGTTCCCTTTGGCCAGGCTCCTCTCCACATGGACTCTCTGGAGTATGATGGGCTTTGGCCACAGTTCTTTGTCTAGACTTTCTAAGATTCCTGATGCTTCTACCACAATAAGAGTTAGAAAGTGCTGAAATGAAAGTGGTAAATCTACAAGGATCTAACAAAGAATACATACATTAGTAGAGGCTTGAAGACTAGAAATCAGGAGAAAAAAAGAGAAGAGCTAACTTTGCCTTTGTTATGGTTGTAGGTAGATACAGTCCAATGCTGTACATAATTAGCTCTAATACACTACTATAAATTGCCTGTGCTTTCTGAACATCTGTAGCTTTGCTAATGGATGTCATAGTGTGGCAGTCATTTCCCATGTGTAAGTGAAGCAGAGGAACACATCACAGATAGTCAGCTAGGTTACAATGTCACTGGCACTTCTTCATCTAAAGAGCCCAGAGCTGAGCAAGCTATTGGGAGGTCGTTTACATGAGAGGTTAAGAGCATAGACTCTGGAGCCAGGCTGAATTCAAATACCTAACTCTTTTGCTAACTAGCAGTGTGACCTCACATGGTTGTTCAACCTTTATGTGCCTTAGTTCCACATTTATAAAATGGGGAAAATAACATAAGCTACTTCATATGCCTAGTATAAGGACTGAGTTAATCTATATCAAGTACTAAGAACAATGCCTAAAAGATAGTAAGTGATATATAAGTGCTTGCTATTATTATTGTTTTTTTTGAGACAGAGTTTCGCTCTTGTCGCCTAGGCTGGAGTGCAATGGGATGATCTTGGCTTTCTGCAACCTCCGCCTCCCAGGTTCAAGTGATTCTCCTGCTTCAGCCTCCCAAGCAGCTGGCTTTTATAGGCATGCACCACCACACTCGGCTAATTTTATATTTTTGTAGAGATGGGGTTTTTCTCCATGTTGGTCAGGCTGGTCTCGAACTCCTGACCTCAGGTGATCCACCCACCTTAGCCTCCCAAAGTGCTGGGATTACAGGTGTGAGCTACCATGCCCAGCCAGTGCTTGTTACTATTATCCACCAACCTGTATCTTACACGATTTAGGTGGTCATCACTGGTCACAGCCATGTACAAATGACATCTCTCCTCTCATTCTACCTATTGGTTTGTAGGTAAAGGTAGAGAACTGTCTTTGGGCTATGGTTGAATAATTTGGAAGATGAACTTTTCTGAGTCAGAATGGAAGTCTACATAATAGAAGGTAAGAAGATTCCTTCTCCTTGGACTTCAAGCCAGAAGGTGTGTTGTGTATCAGTTCCCAGTGAGGATCTCTGAGACAATGGAGCAAGTACATAGAGTTGTTCAGTTTTTAGTTGGTGGCCGGGCACGGTGGCTCATGCCTGTAATCCCAGCACTTTGGGAGGCCGAGGCGGGCGCATCACGAGGTCAAGAGATCAAGACCATCCTGGCCATGGTGAAACCCTGTCTCTACTAAAAATACAAAAATTAGCCAGGCGTGGTGGCATGCGCCTGTGGTCCCAGCTACTCGGGAGGCTGAGGCGGAAGAATTGTTTGAACCCTGGCAGAGGTTGCAGTGAGCCGAGACTGCACCACTGCACTCCAGCCTGGCAACAGAGTAAGACTCTGTCTCAAAAAAAAAAAAAAAAAAAAAATATATATATATATATATATATATATTTCCCTACCCCCCTTGTGAGAAAGGGGAGAATGGGGGAATGGGAGGAGACTAGTGTCCATCTAAGTATATTCATTAAAACTGATAATCTTTTGCCAGGCACAGTGGCTCATGCCTGTGATCCCAGCACTTTAGGAGGCTGAGGCAGAAGGATCACTTGAGCCCAGGAGTTTGAGACCAGTGTGGGCAACATAGTGAGACCCCATTCTACAAAAAATAAAAAAATTAACCAGGCATAGTGGTGCGTACCTGCATCCCAGATACTCAGGAGGCTAAGGCAAGAGGATCACTTGAGAGCAGGAAGTCGAGGGTGCAGTGAGCTGTGACTGTGTCACTGCACTGCAGCCTGGGTGACAAAGCGAAACCCTATCTCCAAAAAAGACAAAAAACAAAGAAAACCCTGACTATCTTTTGACAATGAAGGGAGACTGGCTTTCCCTCTTTGTTACTGATGTGATTGTGAGATGGTGCTCATATCTGGATCCTACATTTTCTGGAGATCTGTTTCCCTCTTGTATACCCACAACCTTTACTGAATTTCTGCTATTCTTCTCTTCAATCTGATAGGCAAAGGCAACCAGATACAGGGGTACCACGTATATTTGATATGGCCCACACATTTAAGAATAACGTTGCCTAAACTGATTCATGTTGGCTTTTAGCCCTAGGAGGTAGTCCTGTTGTAGGAAGCAAGGTAAGAAATATAGGAAGAAAGAGACTTCCTTTTCAGGTAGAGACTGGAGGGAATAGTGGTACTCTCTATGCATGTAGAATGTGGAGCTCACAGAGGATAGATGCCAGACCTATGCTCTATCGCCAATATATCCTAAAAATGAGGCTGGTCAAACAAGATGAATGTATAGCCTGTGTGAACGCTATGTCTTCCACTTAGAAGCAAAGATGCCTAAAATGGATAGAGGGAGTGAAAGAGTTAGGTAAGCAGGAGGAGGGTTTTATAGGCAAGATTCAGACCCTGCCAAAACCATTTCTATTTTCAGTCTAGCAAATTTACCAAATTCAGCCACTCCAAGTTTTAGTTCTCTTTGTATACCATATGGCAGAATGTATTGAAAATAATACAAGTGAAAGTCTGCAGCTTCCCAATAAGCCACATTTAGTTTTAGAGATCATATCTGGGGTTGGCTGATGTTGGTTAAAACAAACAAACAAACTCAATAACATTTGTGGAGGGTTCATTCCATTCACAATTCCAAAGATTAAGAGCTAAAAGCTATGGGCTGACAACTCTCAGATGCTACACTTACCTCTCGGGCAAATATTCTCTCTCGGACCCTTTGATATTCCTCCTCTCTCTCTTCTATTGACTTGCTCCTCCTTCCATCCTGCAATGGAACTCTGATCTAGATCGATGAGCAGAATTAAGCTAGTTAAGTTCTCCTCGTACTGCAAGCTCACTGCACACCAGCAAGGAAGAGAAACCGGGAAAGTTTATAGTTGCCATCAAAAAAATGGAAAAAAAAAAAAAAAAAAGAATAAAATTTCCAGTCCTGGAGAGGTTTCACTGGGTACATCTGACCATGCAGTCTGGGAGATCAGGTTTTCTGGATGGCTGGGGACTCTCCATCTCCCCACCCTGCCCACCCCCCAGGATCAAGAATAACAACTATTTACAAGGACTAGGTTGCTTCCCTCTAATAATCAGGTAGCCTTCACTCAGTAAAGATCGAAAAATGGCCCTGGGAAAAGGAACAACACTGCTTTAGAGGGAAAGCAAAGGACAGAAGGAAGCTGGAGAGGGAGAAGAAACAGGTGTTTAGCAGAGCTGAAAGTAGAGGAGGAGGTTTATAGAACTAGCACATGGCATTATTCCTTCTTTAGTTACTAATGCCATGGCCTGAAGACCCAAATCACAGCTCAGCAAGAGGGCCTTGGTAATGAATCCCAAGGGCGAAGCTAAACACAAAGCCTAAACACTTTTTTCCTCATCTTAACTGTATTAACTGGAGGTGAGGAAGGGGAGAGACAAATTACAGAAATAAAGAAGAAAGAGAACAGAGCAACATAAAGAGAAAGAAAAGGAGAACAGAATAGAAAGAAAGGACAGAGAAAGGAAGAGAAGTAAGTACAATGGAGGAAGGGGAGAGACAGAGATAACAAGGAAAAGAAGGAAATGGAGGACAGAGAACCTTACATTCTCTAGAAAATGTAGTGAGGAACCAGAAGGGATGGCTGGGCAGATCACCACCTCTGACTAGCCTACCATCTAAATCCTCATCACTATCTTCCCTCTCTTAGCCTGCAATTGGTGAACACTTTCTAGGGTAGGGCGTAATAGAGTGTCCTTTTCCATACTGCTCTTAAAGGCAAGGAGTTCCAAGGGAGGAAACTCATCAAGTCAATGTCACCAGGTTATAAAAGATTCTGACTTCTACTTCAGAGGCTTTGAAAGCTTCACATGAAGCAACTAAGGAGATTGCTGCTCTAGGCTGGTCTTCCTGACCTTTACTAATCTCCAAAAGTAGTCATAACTTCAAGAATATCAACCTTGCCTAGATTTAGTTCTCATTAGCTTCAAGAGCCTAAATCCTACCGAATATCCTTTTATAAATTCTATTTCAAGAAGACATAGGACCTCAAGGAGCTATATTGTTCTCAGCCCCTAGGTAAACCAATGGCAAAGGAGAAAGAACATAATGGGCTTTGAGGTCAGGCAGAATCTCAGCTCTGCCACCTCCCAGTAATACAACTTTAGGCAAATAACTTAACATCTCTTAGCCTCAGTTTTCTTATATGTAAAGTGGGGATAATAACCCCCATGGCATTGGGTTGTGAAGAGGATTAAAAGAGATAATGCATACAATGTGTTTAGAACACAGCCTAGTTCAGGGAAAACACTCAATAAGATAGTAATTATTATGCTTATTATTAGCATTACAGAGAGAAAGACAGAAAAAACCCTATTATGGATCAAGCCTGTAGCTGAGAGATGAAAAGTTCACAATAGGGACAGACTCTACTTAGCCCCAATGTCCCTCTAGGCCTGAATAATTCCTGATCCACAGAAAAAGGGTTTAGGAAAATGGAGAAGGGCATCAGGATGGAAAGGCTCTCATTTTTTAAAATTTTATTTGTCTTTTTGTATGTTTCTTTGTTTTCAATCAGTCCCAGAATGTTTTTCCACAATAGATAACGGCACTTTTCTCAAAAGGACTCCCTCAAATACTCAAGTAGCAAGCAGGAAAGGTCCTGGTCTCAAGACCATACAATATCCCAAGAAAACTAATTTTAACACTAGAGGTAAGATGTTATTATAGTTATTAATTAGCAAGATTCATATAGGCTCTACTCAACCACACTCTTCAAATCTAATTCCTTTTGGAGGCCAAGCTGGATCTAAACCTTCTTAGCTAACCCCCAAATAATCACTTACTATCTAAAGGGTAGGCCTGAGGTCAAAGCAATAGTCAGGCCCATTTAAAGGGATGGGATAGGTTGTTCACTTCTTACTCCCACCGCAGTGGATCACAAAGGGGATCTGTCTGAGGTTCCCAGGATCAAATGTCAAATTAACTCACTCACCTTGGTGGAAGGAGTTGGAAAAAGATTAAGGAGTTTGTAGGAAGGGATAGAAACACCTTTATAATTGGGTAAATTAGATCACAACTTTGCCAGTTCAAGGCTAGCCCTAAGCTAGGATAAGAGTTGAAGTGGGACAAAGTAGCTTTTTGTGGTTCCAAAGAAATCCCTAACTATTAAAGAAAAAAAAAAGAATGAAACCAACAGTTGGATCAAGGCTGAGGCAGGGATCACCTTGCTTTATCCAAAATGATGTGGTGTTAGAAGTCAGTGGAGACCCATGGAGTTCCAGGCCAAATGAGATCACCTAGCAAACCTCAGCACCATGTCTCTCCGGGGCTAAGAAGGTGGCATCCAGTTCAACAAATATACAGTCCTCAACGTTAAGCCAAAGCCAACTAAGTATAGCTCAGTACATTTCTCCGTACTAAGATATTTTGAGTTTTCTCCACCCCACAAAAATTCTTCTCCCTTCCCAGTTTCTCTTACTGCAGTCTCTCTCTATAGGCCCACCCCTTTCCATTCTTCACCTGGTTATCATCTCGGTCCATACTGGCATCATCTCTCTTGAGAATGAACCTCTGCTGAAATTCTGTATTCTTCTCATCCTTGATATGTTCTGAGAACCTCTGTTCAGGGCTGAGATTTGGAAAGAATTGTGAAAGGAAAGGAGAACAAAGACCCTTTTGTTAGGAAGCAGACCTACTAGGTACAGCTCTCCTAAATTATACACCTCACATTCAGGGAATTTCTGGATTAAGAAATTGAAACAGTCTCATGCAGGTTTTAATGAAATCCTCAGGGTCTGTTCTTCATATATCTATAACTTCTCCTCCTCCACAGTTATATCTGTCTCTTTCTCCATAGTTTTATCAGTGAAGTGAAGGGAGGCTAGGGCCAGACTTCAGGAAACATCAGTCCCTCTAGAATCTATCTCCAAGGCCTCAGAAAGAGTAGGAATTAATTATATAAACAACCCTCAATCCCAATCCCCTTCCCTGCAAAATACCTTTTTTTTTTTTGAGAGGAAGTCTCACTCTATCACCCAGGCTGGGCAGCAGTGATGTGATCTTGGCTCACTACAACCTCTGCAGCCCGGGTTCAAGTGAAACTCCTGCCTCAGCCTCCTGAGTAGCTGGGATTACAGGTGCTTGCCACTGTGCCCAGCTGATTTTTGTATTTTTAGTAGAGATGGAATTTCACCAGGTCTTGAACTCCTGACCTCGTGCTCCACCTGCCTCAGCCTCCCAAAGTGCTGGGATTACAGGCGTGAGCCACCATACCTGGCCATTTTAAAACTTTTTTTTTTTTTTTTTAAGTATAGAGATGGGGGTCTTGCTATGTTGACCAGGCTGGTCTCAAACTCCTAGCTTCAAGCAGTCTTCCCATCTTGGCCTCCCAAAGTGCTGGGATTACAGGCGTGAGCCACCATGCCCAGCCATCTGTAAGAGACATCTTGATTCTACACCTTCCTCTTCCACCCCAGCAGGTTATCCCAGGGAAGTCTTCCCAAATCATGGTTTCCTCCCTTACATTCTTGTGTTACTAGTTTTGTTGATGATGACAGCTTTCCCAGTTTGATCAACATTGTGGTCCATCCCAAAATAGGCAGCTACCCGGTGTAATAGCATCCGGTGATATGAGGTCATCTGAGGGAACTTCTTGAACTGGTTACTGAAGGGAAACCAGGGGGGAAAAAGTGATATGAGACAAACAACGGCAATAACAACCAATTTTAATTTTTTAAACAAGCATCTAAAGTGCAGAGTTTCTTAGGAGAAACAGACATATTATAAGGAATACAGATGTTTACTGAATGGGAAACAAACAGGTTTCTCTTAGTTTCTTTATCTACAGTATTCTGCAATTACTGTGACCTACTATCCTCATTAAGACTGCTAATTGCTGGGTATGGTGGCTCACACCTGTAATCCCAGCAGTTTGAGAGGCTGAGGCGGGCAGATCATTTGAGTTCAGGAGTTCAAGACCAGCCTGGTCAACATGGCAAAACCCCGTCTCTACAAAAAATACAAAAATTAGCTGGGCATTTGCCTGTAATCCCAGCTACTTGGATGACTGAGGCACAAGAATCGCTCGAACCCAGGAGGCAGAATTGCAGTGAGCTGAGACTGCACCACTGCGCTCCAGCCTAGGTGACAAAGCAAGACTCTGTCTCAAAAAAAGACTACTTATTAAGCCCTAGGTCCCACCCACCTAGATGATGTTTGACAAAGAAAAAGGAAGACATTTAAGAATAGTAAGATCTGGGACAAGGGCGAGCTGTTGAAAAGATATAAATTATTTTCAATTCAAATCTATGTAATAACTTAAAAACTTCCATATGTTTTCAAAAATCACATTTCAAGGGGAAAGTATTCTAAAATTGTACCTAAGTTTATTTCCAGTACCCCCCACCTCTAAATATGTATTTCATGCAAGTAACTTACTTGTTGTCATTAATAAATTCCAGAATCTCTTGTTCTAATTTTAGCAGCATCATTCTGTCCCTGTTTAAAAAAGATTAAAACAAAACAAAACAAAAAGCAGCCCTCCCATAGACATTAAAAGCAGGGATTCAAAACACAACTTGTTCATTACAGAAGCTGAAAAAGGCAAACCCAATAATGAACCATAATGCTGCTGAGCCTTACCTGCCTGTTTTACAGTATTTTCAAAAAGAATAACCCAAGTATACATTTTTCAGATCCTTCCTGATCAGATACTTTGTTATACCATCTCAGAAATTTCATTGTTAGCAGCATATTCATATAAACATACATTATAAATCTAATCGTCATTCTACATTCTATCCCATTATTTACAGAATTTTAAAGCAATTATGATTTAGCTTATGTACAAATCAATTAGTTTTTTCTTCTGTGCTTTTTATTTTAACTCCTCTTAATATCACTCCCAATGTGTGCTTTTTAATCAGTGTACTCCCAAGCCTTCATATTTCCTTGTTTCTGCATTCTTCTTTCACAGAGTTTTTCCCAGTTCTGAAAACAGAAACCTCAATGTGAGAGTATTTTGAATCCCTCACAGAATATAAAACTATAGCTGAGAAAGACTGCAGGGACAGGGAGATGGGCATCCTAGATTTTAACAATGGAAAAATTTTGGGAAGCTGTTTGGCCTCTTGGAATCTTGCTATCCCCTATCCCCTTTTCCTCTTACACCCATCATGTTATTACCTTGGGTTCTTTTTCAGTGTGTTTACAAGAAATTCATGTAGGTCTATTCCAGTGGAGTCCGTATATTCCTGGCTGGAGTCTAGAACCACCACAACAAAAGAAATTGAAAATAAATGAAACTGCTTTGCATGCTGTCTAATCCTAAGCAGAAGTCCAAAATCTAACCAGGAGAGATAAGAATAGGAAAGCAAAATCAAACTTCCAGAGTTTTAACATAAAAGCCAGAATGACCTTGATGTGCTAGACCCCAAAATTCCCCATCAAAATGACAGAAGAAAGAATCTGGGCCATAATATTACATCAATATTACACTGAAAGGCCACCTATCATCAGTAAGTACCTACTGAATGTCCTGATCAAAACAAAGCAGGTTTTATTAAGGAATATGAATTCCAGGTAAAGGCAGTCAGGGCTGAATTTTCCAGAATCTCAGTAAATACACCCAAATATTATTTTTAATCCTGTTTGCCTTCTTATCATTTTTATGGACTATGTATTTTTGCTACCAGTCCAAGAGTTTAAAGACAAAGATAGTCTAATAATTAGAGACAAATCTGCATTATTTAAAAAAAAAAAAAAACCAGGCTGGCCTCAGTGGCTGACACCTGTAATCCCAGCACTTTGGGAGGCTGAGAGGAGCAGATCACCTGAGGTTAGGAGTTCAAGACCAGCCTGGCCAACACAGTGAAACTAAAAATCTCTACTAAAAAAAAAATTAGCCAGGTGTGGTGGCATGTGCCTGTAGTCCCAGCTACTCAGGAGACTGAGGCAGGAAAATTGCTTGAACCCAGGAGGTGGAGGTTGCAGTGAGCCAAGACTGCACCACTCCAGCCTGGGTGACAGAAGGAGACTCTGTCTCAAAAATAATAATAATTAAAAGAAATACATAAAAACCACCCCAGCCATCCCTAAACCAAAATATAAATGCTATCTGGAGGACCTGCTACCAGTCATTATCAATGTCATCATTATTCCAGAGCACAAGTAAAATCAGACTTGACTACACTGTCCTCCTATGAAAAATGCCAATGCAGATGGAGTAGCTCTCTGTGGCATGTGAGCTCCTAAGGCAGGGTCAGTTAAAGAAGCAAAGAAAGTCACCTAGTTAGGCAACTCCTCAAGCAACCAAGTTAGCAGAACACTATGAATTGATAGGCCAGTAAGCCTAGCAGGCACCAGGCTTCAGGATAAAAGTAAAGGGCACTGCCCTAGAACAGATGAGAGATGGGGGAAAGTCCTCACCTCTGGACAGCATCTTCCTTGGGACCTTTTCTTTGTTTTTGTCCTTGTCTTCCTTTTCAGAGACATCTTTTGTGGACTTTTCTTCCTCCTTGTCAGACGGGCAACTGATGTGCAACTGAATTATGTCCTTAAGGGGAAAAAAGGATAATCAAAGGGGGAAAAGGATTTTAACTTTTCTGAAGCTCACTTGGAATCTTAAAGATGGTAAATCTTCTTTAAGAAGGTAAGGCAGCTCTCTTATAGATTAGTATTATTTTGCTAATTAAATTGTTTTAGTTTTGTTCTATTAAGAGGTTAGAGGAACAGCTTTTTCTGCCAGCAAGCACAGCCTACTTTATGGAGAGCTCAAGTTACACAGGCTGTTCTTGACATGTGTCCTGGCTGGGAATGGTTCTAACCACCAGAGGGGGAGGATACATTTAAGAAAATAAGATCCAGCCCTGGGATCTCCTTGTCTGCATTATCCCAGGTGGTCAAGATATGAAGACTTATACTTCATATTCTCACTATGCTGGCTTTTTTTTTTTCCATTTTAGGGTCCCCCTCCTCCCTGGTACAGGTCTGTCAGTACTGCCACTGCCACTGGAACCCGCAGCTGGGAGGGGAGAGACTGTTTTACTATGACAGCTTTTGTTCTGAAGTACCTTCTACCCTGATTTTCAAGTCTGATGTTGCTGTGATTGCCACACTACATTTTATCAAACAATTTGCCAAGTGCAAAAGCTTCACTTACTCCTGCAAATTACCTACCTGGGTTTCTAATGGCCCATCAGCAAATGGGGTGGAGGACTCCTCACATACTGC
Organism: Callithrix jacchus; assembly: GCF_049354715.1. Taxonomy (NCBI): domain Eukaryota; kingdom Metazoa; phylum Chordata; class Mammalia; order Primates; family Cebidae; genus Callithrix; species Callithrix jacchus. The sequence continues at coordinate 62,401,571 of NC_133510.1, read as the reverse complement.
CAGGCTGCGCACCAACTTTAGCTTGGAATTAGACTGAAAAAACAAACAAACAATTTTCATTTTTTTTGTTGTTTTTTATATATCTTACATATTTCTTCCCTTGGTGAACACTCAGAAAGCTTTTGGCTGAATGAAGAGTGTCCTCTTTGGCTCTGTTAGTTGCTGTTTCCATTAAACAGGGTTTTTTTCAAATGGGTCCTACTCATCAGTTACTGATTTACTTGAAAGATACTTCTCTTTCTTATAACAGTAGACATGTACAAACTGGCTACATGCACAGATGGTAGGAAACCATTTCACTTAGCCCTCTTCTCTCTTTAGCCCCAAGTCTCAGAACTTTATGCAAATACACAGTAACACAGCATAGTAGAAAGACAATGGGGCTGAGAGCCAAAAGTCTTAGCTTCAACTCTTGGTTTTATACTTACAGGCTATAAGACCCTGAGAAAATTACTTGACTCTGTTTTTCCTTAGGAAAATGGCCATAAATACCTAAAATTACCTAAAAAGCTGTTGAGAGAATTAGATAATATACAGTATGTAAACATACATATCTTTTAATAGTGCTTAGCACACAGTAGACAATAAATGCTAAATGACTCTAAACCTGAGATGGCAAGGGTATGGAAAGAAGTGTCTAAGAAGAAGAGTAAAGAGAAAGACAGGCCAAGCATGGTGGTTCACACCTGTAAACCCAGCATTTTGGGAGGCCAAGGTAGGAGGATCCCTTGAGGCCAGGAGGTCGCAGTCTGGGCAACATAGTGAGACCCTATCTCTAAAAAAATTTTTTTTTTAATTAGCTGGTCATGGTGGTGCATGACTATGGTCTCAGCTACTCAGGAAGCTGAGGTGGGAGAATTGCTTGAGCCTGGGAGGTTGAGGCTGCAGTCAGCTGTGATCATGCCATTGCACTCCAGCCTGGGCAACAGTGAGACCCTATCTCAAAAAAACAAAAGAGAGAGAGAGAGAGAGGAGAGAAAGAGAGTGAAAGAGGGAGGGAGGGGGAGGGAGAGGGGAGGGGGGAAGGGGAAAAGGGGGGAGGGGGAAGAGAGAGGGAGAGAGATTGTAACACTTGGGATTTCATGCAATAAAACCTAATCTACCTGCTTTACTTCTGCTAGCTGGTGAATCCCAAGTCATTTCTCTCCTAGGGACCTACCCAAAGCTAAAAACTGTAGGGTTGGCTGGGCACAATAGCTCACGCCTGTAATCCTAGCACTTTAGGAGGCCGAGGTGGGTGGATCACCTAAGGTCAGGAGTTCAAGACCAGCCTGGCCATCATGGTGAAACCCCATCTTTATTTTATTTATTTATTTATTTATTATTTTTTTGAGATGGAGTTTCGCTCTTGTTACCCAGGCTGGAGTGCAATGGTGCGATCTCGGCTCACCGCAACCTCCGCCTCCTGAGTTCAAGCAATTCTCCTGCCTCAAGACTCCTGAGTAGCTGGGAGTACAGGCACGTGCCATCATGCCCAGCTAATTTTTTGTATTTTTAGTAGAGACAGGGTTTCACCATGTTGACCGGGATGGTCTCGATCTCTTGACCTCATGATCCACCCGCCTCGGCCTCCCAAAATGCTGGGATTACAGGCTTGAGCCACCGTGCCCGGCCTAAACCCCATCTTTAAAAACAAACAAACAAAAAAAAAAAAAACAGTGTAGGGTGACTCATTAGAAATCTACCTACAAACATTTATTGAGACTTAATACAATAAAACCAACTATTAGAGTAAATACCAAAGCATGAAACATGACAGGAATGCTCCAGGTAGTGCAGTACAGCGAAAAGAACCTGTGATTCTTAAGAATTAATTTCATGCCTAATTCTGCCATTTGCTACTGAATGTACTTTGTTAAGTTACTCAATTTCTATAGCCCAAGTTTCCTCATCTGTAAAATGGAGATAACAGCTCTCTTACTTATCCCCCCAAATTTGAGAGGAACTAAAGTAGCCGTAAGTAACTTCTGTTTTGAACTTTAACATCAAGCCCATCACTATGCATCAGGCCATGTAAGGCAAGCCACAGAGCCCATTTGTCATAGTTCTTGGCCTTCTTCAAACTCAAGCCATAAAGTGGCTAAGCCACTCTCCAAATTCTGTCATTATTTTTTTTGAGAAACAGGGTGGCCAACCTTAATTATTATTAATTGTGGCAATTCTTCCCAAAGCAAGAAAAATTTAATACTTTACTGCTTCCCAGCTAAATTAAAAAGCTATCACACACTAACACATGTAGTCTTCCCTGAGAACTCTGCTTAAAATAATCTGTGATGTGCTAATTTTATCATATAATGATTAAAAGGAAAATCCTCTTCCTGCTTCTAAAAGGTAAAACATTAGGTTGGCAGGGCACTCATGCTTGTAATCCCAGCACTTTGGGAGGCCGAGACAGGTGGATCGATTCAGCCCAGGAGTTCAAGATCAGTGTGGGCGATATGGTGAAATCTCATCTCTACTAACAACACAAAAATTAGCCTGGCATGGTGGCATATGCCTGAAAGCCCAACTACTTGGGAGGCTGAGGCATGAGAATCACTTGAACACAGAAGGCAGAGTTTGCAGTGAGCCGAGATCGCACTACTGCACTCCAGCCTGGGCTACAGAGTGAGACTCCATTTCAAAAAAAAAAAAAAAAAAGGAAAAAGGCAAGGCAATGGTGGCTCACGCCTGTAATCCTAGCATTTTGGAGGGTCGAGGAGGTGGGTGGATCATCTGAGGTCAAGAGTTCGAAGCCGGATGCAGTGGCTCACGCCTGTAATCCCAACACTTTGGGAAGCTGAGGTGGGCAGATCACTTGAGGTCAGAAGTTCTAGACCAGCCTGACCAACATGGTGAAACCCCATCTCTTAGCCAGGCATGTTGGCACATGCCTGTAATCCCAGCTACCTGGGAGGCTGAGGCAGGGGAATGGCTGAGGCAGGGGAATCAGGAGGTACAGGTTGCAGTGAGCCAAGATCAGGCCATTGCACTCCAGTCTGGGCAACAAGAGTGAAACTTTGTCTCAAAAAAAAAAAAAAAAAGAGTTTGAGATCAGCCTGGCCAACATGGTGAAGCCTCATCTCTACTAAAATTAGCCAGGGATGGTGGCAGGCACCTGTAATTTTGGGAGGCACCTGCTACTTGGGAGGCTGAGGCAGGAGAATCACTTGAACCCAGGAAGTGGAGGCTATAGTGAGCCAAGATTACACCATTGCACTCAAGCTTGGGCAACAGAGCAAAAACACTCTGTCACAAAAAAAAAAAAAAGAAAGAAAAGAAAATCATTAGGGAAAAAGAAGCCTGTATTTTTAGGATATCCAAAAATGATGAGTAATTTATCTTAGTGGGGCAGGATTTATCTTAAAGAATATTCACATAAAAAAAAGGAAGAGGAATAAAAAAGACTCATATAAGTAGCCATTCTCCTAGAGAAGCTAGGAGTGAGCAGAGAAACTGGTATTTCAGCACAACCAGTTAGGATCCAGTTCATTCAGGCTCTGTGGAAGGCTCCAGCTGGGTAGCCTTTCAGGCATCAAATATGCATACACCCATGTATGCATATACAGTTTCCATTAGATGTGTGTTATGTGTACACATGTGTAGGCACATTTATGCAGGTTCACAATTGGGGTACAGAGTACAGGCAAGAAAACTCTGTCTACGTAATCTGAAGAAACTAGACATTCATGGCAAGTCCATTTGTGAAATGTATTACTAAAAACATTAGAAAGAAGCTACAGAGGAAGGGCTCTCACCTTGGCTCTTTTCCTGGCATGACCATGGTTGGATGTCCGCCTCTGTTAGAAGGGAATTGGAAAATATTAAGGTGGAAGAAAATCAACATGTAAGTTAAAAACAATATATGTTTATAAAGAAAAAGCACTAACTGTAAAAACCATTACAATAACAGCCAAACTATGATGAGGACCACATGATACTGGTTTCTCCCTACAACCTACAACTCTAAGAACTGTAACACGAAAGCGACTATAGGCCATCTACAGTCAAATAACCATTCACCATTAAGTTAAAGAATAAGAAGATGATCTAAAGGTCCCTGGTTCAATCCCGGGTTAAAAAAGAAAGAAAGAAAGAAAAGAAAAAAAAAAAAAATCAGAAGATGGTCAGATGTGGTGGCTCATGCCTGTAATCCCAGCATTTTGGGAGGCTGAGGTAGGTGGATCACCTGAGCTCAGGAGTCTGAGACCAGCCTGGGCAATAAGGCAAAATCCCATCTCTACAAAAAAAAAAAAAAAAAAAAAATTAGCCAGGTGTGGTGCCATGCACCTATAGTCCCAAGTACCTGAGGGGCTGAGCTGGGAGGATGGCTTGAACCTGGGAAGCAGAGTTTGCAGTGAGCTGAGATCATGCAACTGCCCTCCAGCCTGGGTGACACAGCCAGACCCTGTCTCCAAAACAAAACAAAAACCATTAAAAAAAAAAGAGTTGGAAGACACTGATTTTGTTGGCCTACTTCAGAGACTGATAAAAGTTACTTTTGGACAAGCCATGGTATCCTGTCCTGATTAGGATGCTTCTAGAAGCATCAATACCATAGCATGAAAGAGTGTTTTTTTCCCAAGCCTGTTCACAGAAGCCTATTTAATCCATAAGATATGAAATATGGTCCCTAACCATCACTTATGACAACATCTTTACAGGACAACACACACATTCATAGTTCCAACTTGAGATACCCAAAATATCTTTTCCTATAGCTGCAGAAATGGAATGAAGAGTCTTCTTCCCAAATGCCTCCCTCCCTGAGTATCAGGATACAAAGAAGGAAGCATAAAAGATAGAGATAAGACCTCCAGAGCAAAGGGGAGAGAGTGGATAAGGGGCAGGATAGAAGCTGAGGAAGATAAAGAATGAGGGCCTAAGGTGGAATGAGGGAAGGAACAGCTAATTAATTAATAAGATTTGTAAACATCTGAGAAGCCAAAATGGGGGCTTTGGGGAAGAGGATGAATAGGGTTATATATAGGGATGAGGCACTTAGGAGTTCTGAAATGTTTTGAATGGAACTCATTGATAACTGGGGCATAGAGGTAACTGAGGCAGGAGGATAGGGGAGAGGAAACAAGTCAGAGGCAGAGTACCAGCATGGCCTTGGGTAGGTGAGGATTTCTCTTTTCTTGCTCTTCTTCACTAGTTAGCAAATAAGACAGCCACAATGCAAAATGGAGAACTGAGAAGGTGGATGGAAAGAATAAGAAATGATGGTGGATCTGCTCAGTGGCAAGATCTATTGCAGTAGGGGAACACTCATAGTCCAGAAACATGAAGCAGTATTTGTCACTACTTTTTCAAATAGGTAATACATACACAAGGCACAAACATTAAAAAGGCATAATGGGGGTATATATAGAACAATAAGTTTTTCACAATTGTCCCCCAGATACTTGGTTCTCTCCTAAATGGACAACAGTACTGAAGTTCTTTTGGATATATCCAGGTATCTTTTATGCATATATAAGCTTAGTGTATGTGTACACACAGGTTTTTAAAAAACCAAATATACTGGCTGGGCATGGTGGCTCATACCTGTAGTCCTAGCACTTTGAGAGGCTAAGGTGGGCAGATAACCTGAAGTCAAGAGTTCAAGATTGGCCTGGCCAACATGGTGAAACCCTGTCTCTATTAAAAAATACCAAAGTTAGCCGGATGTGGTGGTGGACACCTGTAATCCCAGTTACTTGGGAGGCTGAGGCAGGAGAATAGTTTGAACCTGGGAGGCAGAGGTTGCAGTGAGCCGAGATTGTGCCACTGCACTCCAGCCTGAGTGGCAGAGCGAGGATCCATTTATAAAAATAAATAAATGGCCGGGCGCGGTGGCTCACTTCTATAATCCCAGCACTTTGGGAGGCTGAGGCAGGTGGATCACGAGGTCAAGAGATCGAGACCATTCTGGTCAACAAGGCGAAACCCCGTCTCTACTAAAAATACAAAAATTAGCTGGGCATGGTGGTGCATGCCTGTAGTCCCAGTTACTTGGGAGGCTGAGGCAGGAGAATTGCTTGAACCCAGGAGGCGAAGGTTGCGGTGAGCCGAGATCGTGCCATTGCACTCCAGTCTGGGTAACAACAGCAAAACTCCGTCTCAAAAAAAAAATTAAAATAAATAAATAAATAATAAAACAAAATATAAATTTTTTTTTAAAGCCCAAATATATTGTACCTACTACTGAGAACCTTGTTTTTAAACTTTTTTTCCGTGGGTGTCATTCTATGGAAGATCTATCTTTTTTTTTTCTTTTTCAAATTTACCCCATTTTTAATGGCTACATAGGCTATACCATAACTTATTTTACCAGTCTCTAATGTTTTACCATTTAGGATGTTTCTGACCTTTTGCTAGTATAAGCAATTACCATATCATTGAATATACATAAAAACAGTATATCTGTAGTCCGTTTAAAAGTTTTTTATAAGGTATTGCTAAATTGCCCCTCAAAGTACCAATTTAGATTCTGTGCCAATTTAGACTTTTACCAACAATATATGAATGAATCTGCTTATTTCCCAGAATGGATAGTTTTAACATTCAAACATATATTAAAAGCCTAATATACACTATGTTATCATGCTAGCTACTGGATGATACGGAGATAAAAGGCACAAACCTTGTCAAAAAGGAACTCATAATCCTGTTGGAGAAGACAGACAAATAGACAATTATAATACAGTACATTAAGTGTATTAGAGAGGTACTCATGGAGTGCAACAGAAGCAAACAGCAGAAGTGTCTAATTCAGATCTAGCAACCCATAGATTCATACATTTACAGATACTGAGTGCCTGCTATGTTCAAGGCACTGTATTAAGCCTTAGGGATACAATGGTGAGCCAAAAATGATCTAATCCTGGGCCTCATAGAGTTTATAGATCTGTGAGGAAGACAGACATTAATCAAAGAATAATACTATACAGACTTCCAAAAGGTGAGTAAGGTTTTCAAAGAAGGCTTCCTGAGAAAGACATCATCTGGGTTGAGTTTTAAAGGATAAATAGGCATTAGACAGATGTTGGTAGGGGTGGGAGTTGGAGGAAGCCAGGATAAGAATACTAAGGTGGGCATTTCTAGGCAGAGAAAGCATGTACAAAAGCTTTCCCCAAACTTTCAGCTCCTATTTATAACAGGGACCAAGGAATCAGATAATGCTGATGCATTGGATGTCAGAGGTGATGGCTGACAGGCAGAGACTAGGTCCCAACATACCATGCTGAGAAATCTTACACTTGGCTTAGAGCAGTAAGACACACACAATGTTTAAAGAGAGTTAACACAGGCAGTTCTTTATTTCACAACCATCTTTCTAAAACAATATGGTAAATTTATCAAAAGGAATTACAAGTTTAAAGGCAAAAAGCCCAACTAGGAGGCCATACCATGTTGGCTATTTAAAGGATGTTCCTGGCTGGACACGCTGGCTCATACCTGTAATCCCAGCACTTTGGGAGGCCGAGGCAGGTGGATCACCTGAGATAAAGATATCAAGACCAGCCTGGCTAATGTGCTGAAACCCTGTCTCTACTAAAAATACAAAAATTAGCCGGGCGTGGTGGTGGGTACCTATAGTCCCAGCTACTTGGGAGGCTGAGGCAGGAGAATTGCTTGAACCTGGGAGGCAGAGGTTGCAGTGAGCCAAGATTGTGCCACAGCCTGGGCAACAGAACAAGACTCTTAGGAAGAAGAAAAAAAAGGACACATCTAAGTTCAGTATGTGTTGAGGACTTGCCCATTCTAAACAGAATCTCAGAACTTAACATTTTATAGCATTATTTCCATGCAAAAGATGTTCTGAGTTTCACTTGCTGATCCCAAGGATATATTGCACATATTATATGTCATAAATGTCCCCTTTCCCCAAACTTTTCAGTTCCAATACATAACAAGGACTTCTTTGAAAAGACCACTTAGATTCTTGCAGAGACGTCCAGGGTGTGAAAGTGGGGAAGGCTGAAGAAACAGAAATGTTCTTCATTATCAGACAGAGTCTCACTCTGTCACCCAGGCTGGAGTGCAGTGGCGCAATCTTGGCTCATTGCAACCTCTGCCTCCCAGGTTGAAGTGATGCTCCTGCTTCAAACTCACAAGTAGCTGGAATTACAGGGACATGCCACATGACCGGCTCAGAGCAGAATTTTTAGTGCTAATGAAGGTGTAATTGCTATGTTGGGAAATGGATAGAGAATAGAGTGCTTTTTTGTTTGTTTGTTTGTTTTTGAGACAGAGTCTTATTCTATCGCCCAAGCTAGAGTGCAGCGGTGCGATCTCAGCTCACTGCAACCTCTGCCTCCCAGGTTCAAGCAATTCTCCTGCCTCAGCCTCCTGAGTAGCTGGGATTATACGTGCCTACCACTGTGCCTGGCTATTTTTTGTATTTTTGGTAGAGACAGGGTTTCACCATATTGGCCAGGCTGGTCTTGAACTTCTGACCTTGTGATCCACCCGCCTCGGCCTCCCAAAGTGCTGGGATTACAGGCATGAGCCAATGCACCTGGCCGAGAGTAGAGTGCTTTTTAAGGTACTGGATCCAGGGTTGCTGACAAGACTGAACACTTTGCAGAAGAAACGTCAACTCCAGTAGATGGCAGCAGCAGCTTCACCTGCTCTGCCAGCAGCAAAAGGAGTCAAGTCAGAGAGGAGGCAGGTCCCCTCTAAACCCCTGCACATTGTATTTGTATTTCCAGGTGAAGACTTTTTTTTTTTTTTGAGACAGAGTCTTGCTCTGTCACCCAGGCTGGAATGCAGTGGTGTGATCTCCACTCACTGCAACTTCTGCCTCCCAGGTTCAAGCATGTCTCCTGCCTCAGCCTCCTGAGTAGCTGGGACTACAGGCACATGCCACCACGCCAGGCTAATTTTTTGTGTTTTTAGTAGAGACAGGGTTTCACCATGTTGGCCAGGCTGGTCTCGAACTCCTGACTTCAAGTGATCCATCCACCCAGGCCTCCCAAAGTGCTGGGATTACAGGCATGAGCTATTGTGCCTGGCCTGAAGTCCTTTTTTAAAAAATTTTTTTGAGATGGAGTCTTGCTCTGTCGCCGAGGCTGGAGTGCAGTGGCGTGATCTTGGCTCATTGCAACCTCTGCCTCCTGGGTTCAAGCAATTCTCTTGCCTCAGCCTCCTGAGTAGCTGGAACTACAAGTGATTGCCAACACGCTCAGCTAATTTTTGTATTTTTAGTAGAGATGGGTTTAACCATGTTGTCAGGACGGTCTTGATCTCTTGACCTCATGATGTGCCTGCCTCAGCCTCCCCAAGTGCTGGTATTACAGGCGTAAGCTGAAGACATTTTTAAACCAAGTGAGTGTCCATAAAGAGTATAAAACCCATAGATGGGCTGGACACGGTGCCTCAGGCCAGCACTTTTACAGGCTGAGGTGGGTGGATCACCTGAGGTCAGGAGTGAGTTCAAGACCAGCCAGGCGAACATGGTGAAACTCCATCTCTACTAAAAATACAAAAAATTAGCTGGGCGTGGTGGCGGGCACCTGTAATCCCAGCTACTTAGGAGGCTGAGGCAGGAGGATCGCTTTGAGTCCTGGAAGCGAGGTTGTAATGAGCCGAAATCGTGCCATTGCACTCCAGCCTGGGCAATAGGAGCAAAACTTCTCAAAAAAAAAGTCTCAAAAAAACAAACAAAAAACAACCTATAGATGTCCCTTCTTTTCTGTCTAGCTTCAAGAGGTACACAAAACAGGAATTCAGAACATCATTTATAATTGTTTCTTAAGAATAGAGTAACTTAGACCCAAAAGTTCATTTAATCATTATCTTTCATGTAACATGACAGCACATAATGAAACATTCATCAATTATCTGTCCTGAATATTTAAAATTCATTATTTGTATGAGTGGAGGCTAGAAGTACAGCTGGAACAGTGGCAGAATGTCTCCACAAACTCTGGAAGGATGGGCAGGGAATGACAACTCACATGTAATAATGGAAAGAAAAACAGCCAGGGAAGAGACTGGTGAATTGTAAGAGGAAAAAACAGTAGAAAAGCAGGCAGCCAGAGAACAAAATATCTCAGAGAGTTGTCTAATTTAAATTCATTCCTTTATATTGGTGCTGGTTTAATCTTTAAAGAAGACAAGCCTTATGTGAACTGACTTGTCTAGAAAAATTATGCTTAAAGTTTCTAGACCCTCTAAAATGTTGTTTCTGCTTTTTAATCTAACTTCTTGCTAGTGTTAATGGTCTGTCTCTTGACTTATAATAAAATCAGTTTTTACCCCTGGGCATCAAGAAAAGGATTTACAGGGCCTGGGTAACAAAAGAAACCAGCAGTGACCACAGAAGAAGGACTCTAACAGGTAGATGAGAAAAGGCTCAGAGTTTGGGCTGGCCAGGCAAAAACCAAAGAAGAAACTCCGGAGGAAGTTTGGCTGACTATCTACTACCATCATTTCTGTATTACAGTATGAATTTGGATGAAAAACAACAATTTGGCAAACAGAGAGTGAAATTCCCTTTACTCACATTTACCAAGTGGCAAGTTCAGAGGCTATTTCTGACCCAGAAAACGCTGACTGCTTTAACACGACCAGGATATGAATTTAACACTGTGGGTAAAGCCAGGAAGCTCAAGTTTTATTAAGTGTATTGTATGAGTCATTTTATGACTTGTTAAATACGTGTTTATATATAGTTTATTTTTTGGTATTAATTACCAAAAAAAAACAAGTCAAAATGCAGCAAGAACCAGTGAACTCGGGCCCAAATGGATTAGGGATTTTACTCTGTCCTATTAGGTTTCACTGTGGACTATATGACAAAAGGGGTGGTAAACAGGAGATTTAAAAAAAAAAAAAAAAACCACAAAAGGGGAAGTTTTTTTTTTTTTTTTTTTTTTGAGAGCTGAAGTTGGAGTTTTTAAAGAGAGTAAGTGTTTGTAAACGTGACTGGTTCTTACATATTTCCACTTTTATTCAGGTATAAAGAATGCTGGCTGGGCACAGTGGCTCACACCGGTAATCTCAGGATTTTTTTTTTAATCCCAGCATTTTGAGAGGAAAAGGCAGGATAATCATTTGAGGCCAGGAGTTTGAGAGCCCCCTGGGCAACACAGAGGACCCTGTTTCTACAAAAAAATTTTTTTATTATTAGCTGGATGTGGTAGCACACACCTGTAGTCCCAGCTACTTGGGAGGCTGAGCTGGGAGGATAACTTGAACACAGTAGTTTGAGGTTACAGTGAATCATAATTGCGTCACTGCACTCTAGGCTGGGTAACCCTATGTCAGAAAACAAAAAAACAAAACTGTGCATATAACGCACTTCCAATCCTTACCTGTGTTTCCTGACGCAAACCAGTATCTTCACATTCTTTCTCAATTTCTTCCTTACTTGGAGTCTTAGACATAAACTTGTTTTTGTTTACAGATTCTTCCACCAGGTTTTTTTCTGATTCTTTCATTATTTCCAGGGTCTCTTGAGTAGTGTTACTGTTAGACATGTTCTTCAATAGAATACAGTGGCCTCTATGGACTCCTAAAGAAACATCAAAGGCATTAAGCAGGAGGTATGTACCCATACTTAACAAATACACAAGACTTGTACTTCACACAGGTACATTTTTTCCAGCAGCCTTCCTATAACCCAGAAAAAGAGTTCTTTAATAAATGCTGTCCCTGGGTTCATTTCTTAAAAAAAGAAAAAAGCTTTATTGAGGTAAAACTGACATACAGTAAACTACATATATTTAAAATGTATAATTTTCTATTATGACACATGTATTCACATGTGAAACCATGACCCCAATCAAGAAAGTGAGCACATTTATCATGCCCCAAAGTTTTCTCATGTCCCTTTATAATCTCTTCCTCCTTTCCCCACAACCCCCAGCCAACTACTGATCTGTTCTGTCACTACAGATTAGTCTGCATTTTCTAGAATTTTATATAAATGGAATCAATCATATACTGTCTGGAATCTTTCACTCAGCATAATTATTTTGAGATTCACCAGGATTCAGTTCTAAAGTACTATGAGCCTCTTGGCACTTTGTTTTCTCCCCTTGTTCCCTATAGAAAATTTCTCATATTTCCAGCTAAATCCCTTCACCCACTAGATTCTCTCCAGAAAGAACTATAAAGCTCCTATTGACTACTAGAAAGGAATACTCTCTTTTCCCAAGGAAGAACTTTCACAGCTACCACAAACCCACAACACTGTTATCAACTTCAAGCTACTCCCCCTTCAAAAAAAAAAGTCAGACAATGCTTAAATAGTTGTAGAATCTATAGAATACACACACACACACACGTATTCTATATATATATATATATATATATAGAGAGAGAGAGAGAGAGAGAGAGAGAGAGTCTCACTCTCTCACCTAGGCTCGGGGTGCAGTAGCACAATCATAGCTCACTGCAACCTTGAACTTCTGGACTCAAGCAATCTTCTCATCTTTGCCTCCCAACTAACTAGAAATACAGGAATGTGCCCGGCTAATTTTTAAAATTTTTTTTGGTAGAGATGGGGTCTTGGTATATTGCCCAGACTGATCTTGAACTTCTGGACTCAAGTGATCCTCCTGCCTTGGCCTCCCAAAGTGTTGGGATTACAGGTGTGAGCCATTGCATCCAACCTTAAATTCTTTCCTTTATCTTAAGCAAGCTGAAAAAGCAAGAAGAGAACTTTGTAGATATCTGTCCTTCAGAAATACTGGGTCTCTCCCTGGAGGAGGAATCTTTACTTTGCTGTACACTATTTGGATTCAATCTACTGTCTCCTAGTGATCTATAGTGCAGGGATGGCTGCTTCTTTATCACTTACTATCACTACCTGGGAAATCCTGTAATGAAACCAACACAGTTCTCCCACCACACACTAAGAAACAGAAGTTGATACTCTATACAGATTCATGTCCTCAATTCCAAAGTCAAACATGTTTAGCTCCAACAATAGTTTGTAGAGGTTTCTCCGTATATGTTACTGACTGTCCTTCAACCCTCAAGATTTCTTTCCCTCCTTTAAGAGATAAGACTGGAAATTCTCCCAGATGTCACATCTATTCTTAGATTTGACCTCCCATAATCTTCCCCTATTCCCCAAAGAACTCACTTCTGTAATTTTCTGAAAGGCCTGCTAGCTTCTGGGAAAACGGGAACAGGATTACCTCACTATTTATGAAATAGTCTTAATTGTTATATAGTTGCTCCCTATAATAAATTATGAACTGCTTCAATTTTGATCCTAAATCAGTCTTAGAGTCACAGAAAAATTAAGTTTACTTCTTTTATCACATGATAAGCCTTCAGTATTTTTCTCTTTTCAAAGCTTACATAGCCTCAAATTTCTTTTTTCCACCCAACAAAGTTCCTTTGTGTCTCACTTGTCCCTTCCAAAACCAGTCACAAAAAGGAAACAGAATTATAGTTTAACTAATTAATATCCATCTCCCAGTGCTTGGGGATAAGGTCTCCTCCCTGATCATGTATCCTTAGCTTGAGCAATTCACCTTCCTTGGCCTCCCCAAGTGCTCTATTGTAGGCATGAGCCACCATGCCCAGCCAACTGACTAAATTCTTAAAAGTGGGTAGTTAAATCAGTCTGTTTTATGGGTATCTTTAAAAAACTAAAATTTAAGTCTTTCTGTTTCTCCAATGAATGAAGCCATGTGACTCCGTAAAGCCTGAGGTTGAATATATGACCATATTCTACAGATGAAAAATGATTTTTTGTTTGCGTTAATGGTGTTTTGGCTGAGAACAGTGCTTGGACACTGAAATTATTCCAGGTATCCAGATAGTTCATCTTTTCCTAACCCACATGTGAAGGAGAGCTGCAAAGTTGTCATTCTGATTTGAGGAAAATATACACATTTGGTAATTAAGGCCCATCCTTGAAAAAGAAATAAGCCACTGCTGTTCTTTGCACTGTGGCTCAGGCCTGTAATCCTAGCCCTTTGGAGGCCAAAGCAGGTGGATCACTTAAACTCAGGAATTTGAGACCAGCCTGGGCAACATGGCAAAACCCTGTCTCTAAAAGTAATAGAAAAATTAGGCTGGGTGCAATGGCTCACACCTGTAATCTCAGCACTTTGGGAGGCCAAGGTGGGCAGATCATCTGAGGTCAGGAGTTTGAGACAAGCCTGAGAAACATGGCAAACCCCATCTCTACCAAAACTACAAAAAATTAGCCAGGCCTGTGGTCCTAGCTACTTAGGAGGCTGAGGTGGAGGATGGCTTGAGCCTAGGAGGCAGACATTATAGTGAGTAGGGATCATTCCACTGTACTCCAGTTTGGACAACAGAGTGAGACCTGTCTCAAAAAAAATTTAGTCAGTCATTCTACTGAGACCACCAGCCTCTTGAAGAGCTGTATAAAACAAAGTATTCTTACACTAAGAAAAAGGAAGCAGCAGAGGGAAGGGCAGCTCCCCAGATTTCCCTGTTCTTCCACACTCATTAATCTAACCCAGATTTCTTTTGGCACTTGCCTTCCCCTAAGGAGACATGATCAGGGAAGGAGACCTCATCCCCAAGACCTGGGAGACGGATATTAATTAGATAAACCAATTGTGGTAATTCTGTTTCCTTTTTGTGACTGGTTTTAGAAGGGACAAGTGAGACACAAAGGAACTTTGTTGGGTGGAAAAGGTTTCCTACTTTATTTAAATTTTTTTTTAAAGCCACTGGAAGAAACAGGTATCTCCTACCAAAGGTGATTTTGTACGCAGATGAAACCTGGACTGTGGCAGCAGCCTGTCGACACATGGAAGATGGAGGAGCAGAGAAAATAAGGCTGCATCCATCCCCCCCACTTTTTTTTTTTTTTATTTGAGACAGAGTCTCACCATATCATCCAGCGGTTAGAGTGCAGTGGTGCAATCTTGGGTTACTGCAACCTCCACCTCCCAGTTTCAAGTGATTCTCCTGCCTCATCCTCCTGGGTAGCTGGATTACAGGGTTGCACCACCACATCCAGCTAATTTTTTTTTTTTTTTTAAGATGAAGTCTCACTTTGTTGCCCAGGTTGGAGTGCAGTGGTGCAATCTCAGCTCACTGCAACCTCCGCCTCCTGGGTTCAAGTGATTCTCCTATGTCAACCTCCTGAGTAGCTGGGATTATAGGTGCGCACCACCACACTTGGCTAATTTTTATATTTTTAGTAGTAGAGATGGGGTTTTGCCATGTTGGCCAGACTGGTCTTGAACTCCTGACCTCAGGTGATCTATCCACATCATCCTCCCAAAATGTTGGGATTACAGGCATGAGCCATTGCGCCCAGCCTGGTCTTGAACTCCTGACCTCAGGTGATCTGCCTGCCTCAGCCTCCCAAAGTGCTGGGATTACAGACATGAACCACCTAACCCAGGGTTTTTCTTAGACAGGGTCTCAGTCTGTCACCTAGGCTGGAGTGCACTGGCATGATCACAGCTCACTGCAGCCTCAACCTCTGGGACTCAGGTGATTCATCCACCTTATCCTTCTGAGTAGCTGGGATTACAGGCGTCCACTGCCATGCACTACAAAATTTTCCTATTTGTAGTACAGATGAGATTTTGCTATGTCACCCAGGCTGCTCTCGAACATCTGGGCTCAAGGAATCTGCCTTTCCTCCCAAAATGCTAGGATTAAAGCCACCATGCCTGGCTGGAGCCTGCATCCTGTATGCTGTGATTAGACAATAATTAGTCAATCTGGACCCTCCCTATCTCTGGACTTCCTGATATATGAAGTCATAAGTCCTCTTATCATTTAAGCTATTCTGAGTTGAGTTTTAATATCAGAATCTTGGGAGATAGTAAAAAAAAAAAGTATATTAAGAGAGGAATGGGCCAGGCGCTCGCACCTGTAATCCCAGTACTTTGGGAGGCTGAGACGGGCAGATCATGAATTCAAGAGTTCGAGAACCAGCCGGGCCAGCATACTGAAACTCCATCTCTACTAAAAATACCAAAAAATTATTAGCTGCGTGTGGTGGCAGGCACCTGTCATCACAGCTACTCAGGAGGCTGAGGCAGGAGAACTGCTTGAACCTGTGGCAGAAGTTGCAGTGAGCCAGGATCACACCATTGCGCTCTAGCCTGAGCAACAGAGTGAGACTCCATCTCTTAAAAAAGAGAGGAATGGCTGGGCAAGGTGGCTCATGCCTGTAATCCTAGCACTTTGGGAGGCCACGGTGGATGGTTCTCGTGAGGTCAGGAGTTCGAGAACATCCTGGCTAATATGGTGAAACCCCGTCTGTATAAAAATTAGCCAGGCGTGGTGGTGCCCATCTGTAATCCCAGCTATTTGGGAGGCTAAGAAAGGAGAATCACTAGAACCCAGGAGACGGAGGTTGCAGTGAGCTAAGATCGTGACATTGCACTCCAGCCTGGGCGACAGGGAGAGACTCTGTCTCAAAAACAAGAGAGAGAGAGAGAGAGAGAGAGAGAGAGAGAGAGAGAAACTACCTGGACCAGACAGAGAAATCCAGCTCTTAAATGATCCTATTACATCTGTATTATTACTATAATCACCATTTTTCAGACAAGTAAACTGAGGCACAGAGACGTTAGTTTGCTTAAAAGGGCACACAACTGGTATATGGCAGATCCAGGGTCTGTCCTTCCTCCCTTCCCCTCCCTCCCTCCCTCCCTTCTTTCCTTTCTTTCCCTCCCTCCCTCCCTCCCTCCCTCCCTCCCTCCCTCCCTCCCTTCCTTCCTTCCTTCCCTTCCTTCCTTTCTCTCTCTCTCTCTCTCTCTCCTTCTCTCTCTCTCTCTTTCTTTCTTTCTTTTCTCTCTCTCTCTCTCTCTCCCAGGATGTAGTGCAGCAGTGCAATCTTGGCTCACTGCAACCTCCCCGGGTCCCAGCCTGCCTCAGCCTACCGAGTAGCTGGGATTACAGGGGTGTACCACCATGCCCAGCTAATTTTTGTATTTTTAGTAGAGATAGGGTTTCACCATATTGGCCAGGCTAGTCTCGAACTCCTGACCTCGTGATCTGCCCGCCTTGGCCTCACAAAGTGCTAGGGTTACAATCGTGAGCCACCGTGTCCAGCCACTTTCTTAAACTTTATACAATCCTGCATCTAACTAAGGGGAGAGATGGTCAAAGATCAGAAAGGAAAGTTTATCAAAGACACAAAGGAATCATGGAATCTCACTGAAAGGGTACTTAGCAGCTTTCTCATTCAGCTCCATTTTTATTTTAATTAATTTATTTATTTTAAAGATGGGGTTTCACCATGTTGGTCAGGCTGGTCTTGAACTCCCGACCTCAGGTGATCCGCCTGCCTTGGCCTGCAAAGTGCTTGGATTACAGGCGTGAGCTACCATGCTTGGCCTTTTATTTTATGTATTTATTTATTTTGAAATGGAGTCTCACTCTGTTGCCCAGGCTGGAGTGCAGTGGCGTGACCTCGGCTCACTGCAACCTCTGCCTCCCAGGTTCAAGTGATTCTGCTGCCTCAGCCTCACCAGTAGCTGGATTACAGGCGCCCACTACCATGCCTGGCTAATTTTTGTATTTTTAGTAGTGATGGGGTTTCACCATCTTGGCCAGGCTGGTCTTGAACTCCTGACCTCGTGATCCACCCACTTTGGACTCCCAAAGTGCTGGGATTACAGGCGTGAGCCACTGTGCCCTGAATTTTTTTTTTTTTTTGAAGCGGAGTCTCACTCTGTTGTTCAGATTGCAGTACAGTGGCATGATCTCGGCAACCTCCACCTCCCAGGTTCAAGTGATTTCCAGCTAATTTTTGTATTTTTAGTAGAGATGGGGTTTCACTATACTGTCCAGGCTGGTCTCGAACTCCTGATCTCAAGTGATCTGCGCACCTCAGCCTCCCAAAGTGGTAGGATTATAGGCATGAGCCACCACGCCAGGCCTTAGCTCCATTTTTCTACATCTATAGTCCTCCATAATTAGGTTGTTGACTCATAAGTAACTCTGAAAAATGTCCCTGTTTGTATATGTCTTAGTGAAGGGAAAGTCTTCACCTCCAGAAACACACCATTTCTTTTTGGAACACTTTCCTTTTACATAGGCAAAATTTACCTCTTTGGTACTTCCTCCCACTGGCCCCTGTTTAGCCTTCTTTGCGAGTCATAAAGAACAAGCTTAATCTTGCTTCCATATCAGCCCTTTATAAAAGAAAACTTTACCTTATTTCCCTTTCTAAACATTCCCAGCTTCAAGTCAGGCTTTCGAATCATATGGCTTTAAGTCTCTTTACCATTTTGCTTCTAGGATAAAAGAAACTTCCCTGAAGTAGACAGAGGTAGTAATGAGGCGTCACACTGTTACTAATCCAGAGTTAAGATCCACTGCAGATAAACTAAGCATAAAACCGTATTTCTTAGGCTGAGGCTCTCTTTTAT
Source organism: Callithrix jacchus (assembly GCF_049354715.1). NCBI lineage: Eukaryota > Metazoa > Chordata > Mammalia > Primates > Cebidae > Callithrix > Callithrix jacchus. The sequence continues at coordinate 62,383,263 of NC_133510.1, read as the reverse complement.
TTCTAAAATAACCTTTAGTTAAGTCATTTCCAGTCCTTTCATCCAATGCAGAAGGCTCTCCTTACTCTTGGGGCATAAAGATTCCTGGAAACAATTTTTTCTGGGCCAAAACAAAAGCAAAGTTGCCGCTGAGGTAAAGAAAATTTACTAACTTTAAAAAGCCTTAAATAGCTAAAATAAAGCCAGTAGTAAGTAATTCCACTCTTAATAGTTTCTTTGGTATAGAGAGGAAATTAAGAGTTTGGGAGGCTTTTGCTGAGAGAAGAAAGGAACTATTTTGTATGTAATGGTGACTAGAACAAAGCTGACATTAGGATCCCAGGAGGACCTAGATGTGTGCTTCCCTACAACCTATTTGTGTACAGTGTACATTTCATCTGGGCAAACAGCACAATTTCAAAGGCAGGATGTCTCCTGAGGATACTCAGTAGCTCAAAGCTGCACAGAGGGGACTAGGAGATGTGTGGCGGGGGAACAGGAGGAGGAGTGAAGAAATAGGGTAATACAGTGGAGGATGATTGGAAGCCAAGATAGGGCAATTTTTTTCAAGGAGAATACTGCATATTCCTTATAAATTTTTTGACTGCTAAGGTAAGTACCTTCCAGAACACAGTAAGATTATATATCCTTCCATCAATTTGTAAACAACTTTCCAGGTACTGAGCCAAAAGCAATATGTTATATAGGGAACATTCAGAGACAGAAATATAATTTCATTTTCTCCCTTTTAATCTATGGCCAAGTAAAGAGAATGCAAGCAAGACAAAGAAATCTAGGTGCTAAAATTTATAGTCTACCCTCTGACAAATTCCCTGGGAAGTTTTCCAGTCATATACTAATTTGTGTATCAATAGTAAGTTACTCTCAACTGATACATTAAAAAAATTTTCTTAAATCAGGGGCTCAGGAGAATGGATAAACAAATCTAACATTGTTTAATAATAATAATAAAAAGATTGAACTATAGGCTGTATCCCTAATGAGAAAATCTGAAATCTGAAAGAGTCTAAGATATAAAGCTTTTGAGTACCAATATGATGTTCAAAGGAAGTACACAGGAACCTTTCCAGTTTTGGGTTTTTGGATTACAGATGCTCAACTGTAATATTCCAAAACCCAAAATATATATGTATATACAAATCCAAAAAATCTGAAATATGAAATACAGAAAGTCCCAAGGATTTTGGATAAAAGATACTCAACCTATACTGTACAAACTGAGACACACAAAAACATGGCTGGGGCCCGGCATGGTGGTGGCTAATGCCTGTAATCCTAACACTTCGGGAGGCCAGGGCAGGTGGATCACCTGAGGTTGGGAGTTTAAGACCAGCCTGACCAACATGGTAAAACCCCATCTCTACTAAAAATGTAAAAATTAGCCAGGCATAATAGAGCATTCCTGTAATTCCAGCTACTCAGGAGGCTGAGGCAGAAGAATCACCTGAACCCAGGAGGCGGAGGTTGCAGTGAGCCAAGATCACACACTCCAGGCTGGGCAACAAGAGCGAAACTCTGTCCAGGGGTGGTGGGGAGGAACATGGATGGATCTCAAAACTACTATGATAAATGGAAAAAAGCAGACTCTCCTCCCCACCCCCTGCCATCAGAACACATACTGTTTATGTCCATTTACGTGAAGCTTAAGAACAAGCAAAACTAACCTATAGTGATCAAAATAAGAAAATGGGTGCTCAGGAGTTGAGGGATAAATACTGACTGAAAGAGAAAGAAGGGACCCTCCAGGAGTAATGGAAATACTCAGTTTTATTTGAGGCAGTGGTTATATGAGTGAATACAACTGTCAAAACTCATTAACTAGGGCCAGGTTTTGTGGCTCACACCTGTAATGCCAGCACTTTGGGAGGTCAAGATCATGAGGTCAGGAGCTCAAGACAAGCCTTTGGCCAATATTGTGAAATCCCGTCTCTATTAAAAAGCACAAAAATTAGCCAGGTGTAGTGGTATGCACCTGTAGTCCCAGCTACTAGCTGGCCCAAGCCTGTAGTCACAGCTACTTGGGAGGCTGAGGCAGGAAAATCGCTTGAATCTGGGATGCAGAGGTTGCAGTGAGCCGAGATCCGGCCACTGCACTCCAGCCTAAGTGACAGAGTGGGACTCTGTCTCAAAACAACAACAACAAAAACCTCACTAACTGTTAAAAACTCAACGGTTAAGATCTGTGCATTTTATTATGCATTATTTAACTACACCAAAAAACAAACGAACAAAAATATTCCTTTAAGAATCAAACACTGGGAACAAAACATCCACAGGGGTTAAGTGGTAGATTAAAAACAAAACAAAACAAAACAAACAAAACAGTCTAGGTGCTCCTGTGTCAGAGCCTTTTCTTCCATTCTTTGACAATGGAAATAAGGAGAAAAGGAAAAGGCACATGATTTACTGAGGTTTATTAAGCATGATTATGAGTCTGGTGCTTTATGTACTTCAACTCACATCTACCAAGTGTAGCTAAGCAACCTGATCAAGGTTCCATCACTAAGTGGCAGAAACAGACCAGAACCTCCATGTTGTCTGATTCCAAAGTCTACATTCTTTCTTGACTTTTCTTTATTATTATTATTATTATTATTTTCCTTTTATTTATTATTTAATCCTAACACAACTCTTTGTTAGGGTATTTTCCAGTTGTAGAAACCAAAGCTCAGAGAAATCCAATAACTTTCCCAAGTCAGTACAAGAGAGGCAATGGTAGGATTCCAACCTAGCTGTGTCTGATTCCAAAGTTAAAGTCCTAGGTGTTCCAGGATGGCTGGTCATTCAGAAGCAGTCTGGGGTATAGAGTGTGGGATGGAAAACGTGCCTAGATCTGAGGCCTCTGAATTATCAGTGAGGGAACATATTTTTGAATTTAAAAATTAGACTTGTAAGCTCTCATCTTTCCCCTCAACCTGAGTCCACCCCTCATGACTTTGATTTTTTTTTTACAGTTTATTGAGATAATCTTACTCGATATTCTCAAGGTATCAAGTGTTATCTCCAGTTTATAAAAAGATACCAACACTCAGAAATATTAAGTAAATTGTTGAGGGCTATATACTACATGCAAAGAGCCAGAAATCAAAACCAGGTCTACTTGGTTCCAAAATTCCATGTTCTTTCCATTACAGTGTCAAAACAAAGGAAAAAAAAAAAAACACAAAAAACAGTATAACTGCATGCCTGAAGAGGTAAATGTCTAACAGCCCTTTGGAAAAGGATAGGAAGGAAGGTCCTGTTGGGTGATAAATAAGAGATATAGGTCCAACTCTTCATTCTTTTCAAAAAGAAAAAGTAGAATATATGGGAATAGAGTATAAAGTACTTACAAAACACATAAAGCTATAAGTATATGACAGTCACCAAGCCCTTTAAGGACTGCAGAAGTAACTGTCATAGGCTTCACTAGTACTAACAGTAACAACAAAAATAATAACAACAATAGTTGTGCCAATTTTCCAAATCAGGGAGGCATGAAAATCATTGTTATTTATTTATTTATTTAAAGATGAAGTTTCCCTCTTGCTGCCCCAAGCTGGAGTGCAATGGTGTGATCTCAGCTCACTCCAACCTCTGCCTCCCAGGTTAAAGCAATTCCCTTGCCTCAGCCTCCTGAGTAGCCAAGAATGCAGGAACGAGCCACCACACCTGGCTAATTTTTTTGTATTTTTAGTAGAGATGGGGTTTCACCATGTTGGCCAGGTTGGTCTCAAACTCTTGACCTCAGGTGATCCACCCACTCTGGACTCCCAAAGTGCTGGTATTATAGGTGTAAGCTACCGCACCGGCCTGAAAATCATTCTGTTCTATAACTACAAAAGTATTCAATGGTGTGTAAGGAAACCCACAGGAGCTGCCTGGTGACCAGAGCAATTCCTTAGGCAAAGTAAAAAGAAAAACAAGATTAAAATGTCCTGGACATGTACCCTCTTTCTTTGCTCTATATCTGTTATGGCTGTACTTGCCTTAAAATGAGAATTGTAGGTCCTTTGATCAATGAAGTAAAGTGTTGGTTTGGCCGTTATAGTTTTTGTCAGCTTCTCTACATTCTTGGCCAAAAATGCCCTTTTTACATTCTAAAGTGAAAAAGAACAAACAGCCTCCTCTTTCAAACAAAGAGGAGCAAAAGGTCCTTCCTCTCTACTGCTTCCATTTTCTCTAGCTTTATCAAAGTAATGCCACTATGCAAAAAGCATCACAGAATCTTAGGGATGAAAAGACTCTGAAAGTTCATGGAGTCTTTTACCATCCCCTTGTGAAACTGTTTCCAACTCAACCCAGAAAATACATCTGAAAAAGAAAAAAGAATCACAATTTATCTACACTCATGGCACTCTCAGGATGCCTTCTGTTGCTAAATTAGATGCCAGGCAACTAAGTCTATCTGCCATAACTGATGACCTTAGAAGGCAATGCCACCACCACTCTCTCTCTCTCTCTCTCTTTTTCTTTCTGTATTAAAACAATTTTTCTTTCTTTTCTCTCTTTCTCTTTTTCTTTTTTCTTTCTCTTTCTTTCTTTCATGCTATGGTACAATCTTAGGTCACCACAACCTCCGCCTCCCAGGTTCAAGCAATTCTCCTGCCTCAGCCTCCCCAGTAGTGGCATTACAGGCATGCACCACCCCACCTGGCTAATTTTGTATTTTAGTAGAGACAGGGTTTCACCATGTTGGCCAGGTTGGTCTCAAACTCCTGACCTCAGGTGATCCACCTGTCTCGGCCTCCCAAAGTGCTGGGATTACATGCATGAGCCACTGCGCCTGGCTTTCAAAACCTAACATCAAATGTGAAATTGGCCAGATAAATTAGGTAACAACAATCTGATTTCAAAGAAAAAACTGAAAATCTGTAATAATCATTAGTCCTCAAGCCTCTGCTGCAAAGGAGAAACTGCTACTTATTCCCCAATATCCAATCATCTCTGTTGTAACAGAGCTGCTGATTTTAAGTTCAGGCACACAGCTGCCTGGGGAAAGCTACATATATCCTAATCTCCATTGTAACTAAATGGGTACATAAGTTACAGTCCATGAGATATAAAAAGTAGTGTTATGGGCTGAACACACGACATCCCCCACTCAGTTCCTGTGTTAAAGTCCTAACACCCAGTACCTCAGAATGTGACTGTACTTGGAGACAGGGTCTTTAAAGAGGTAATTCAGTTAAATTGGATTAGGGTGATCCCTAATCCAATCTATTGTCATTATAAGAAGAGGAAATCTGGACACAGAGGTACACCAGAGGCATGATGCACACAGAGGAAAGAACATGTGAGGACGGCGAGAAGGTGACCATCTGGAAGCCACGGAGGCTTCAGGAGAAACCTAACCTTGATCTTGGGCTTCTAGCCTCCAAAACTGCAAGAAAATACATTTATATTGTTTAAGCCACCTAGCCAAGTATTCTTCTGTTATGGCAGCCCTAGCAAACTAATACAACTTTCATAAAGTATCTTTTTTGTGTGTGTGTGAAACAGAGTCTTGCTCTGTCGCCCAGGCTGGAGTGCAGTAGTGTGATCTCAGCTCACTGCAACCTCCACCTCTCGGGTTCAAGAGATTGTCCTGTCTCAGCCTCCTGAGTATCTGGGATAACAGGTGCACATCACCATGAGTGACTTATTTTCGTAGTTTTAATAGAGACGGGGTTTCACCATATTGGCCAGGCTGGCCATGAAGTATCTTTAAAGGAAGTGGGCAGACCTTCACTGATCCCTAATTCCTTCTGGCTTGAATGTGAAAAGTAAAAGCTAGCACTCCAGCAGCCATCTGGACCTTGAGATGATACTAGGGTGGAAATGACAGACATAGATACCTAGGCACCTGATTAGACCAGTCCTGGACTGACCACCTCTGGGTTTTTATTTTTTTTTACTAAGACACAGGGTCTCACTTTGTCACCCCTCCTGGAAAGCAGTGGTGTGATCATAGTTCACTGAAGCCTCGACCTCAGGCTGAAGCTATCCTTCCTCCTCAGCCTCCCAAGTAGCTGGGAACACAGGTATGCACAACCACCCCCAGCTAATCTTTATTTCTTTTTCATAGAGATGGGGGTTTCCCTATGTTGTGTGGAGTTTCACCACGTTGGGCAGGCTGGTCTTGAACTCCTGACCTCAGGTGATCTACCTTGAATTCCTCAAGCAATCCTGCCACCTCAGCCTCCCAAAGTGCTGGATTACAAGTGTGAGCCACTTGCCTGGTCTTTTTTTCTTTTTTTTTCTAAACAAATTGAAGGTTTGTGGCAACCCTGTATCAAGCAAGTCTATCGGCACCATTTTACCAACAGCATGTGTTCACTTCATGTCTCTGTGTCAAATTTTGTTAATTCTCATAATATTTCAAACTTTTTTCTTATTTTTGTATGTGTTATTGTGATCTGTGATCGTGTTCTTTGATGTTACTACTGTAAATTGTTTTGGGGTACCATGAACTGTGGCCATGTAAGACTGAACTTAATCAATAAATGTATGTGTTCTGACTCTTCTACTAACCAACTGTTCCCCTATCTCTCTCCCTCTCCTCAGCCTTCCCTATTCCCTGAGATGCAGCAATAGTGAAATTAGGCCAATTACTAACTCTACAGTGGCCTCTAAGTAAGCGTTCAAGTGAAAGGAAGAGTCACACATCTCTTACTTTAAATCAAAAGCTAGAAATTATACTTAGTGAGGAAGGCATGTTGAAAGCTAAGACAGGCCAAAAGCTAGGACTCTTGCGCCAAGCAGTTAGCCAACTGGTGAATGCAAAGGAAAAGTTATTGAAATTAAAAGTGCCACTACAGAGAACACAAATGGTAAGAAAGTCAAACAGCCTTATTGCTGACATGGTGAAAGTCTGAGTGGTCAGGACAGAAGATCAAATCAGCTACAACAGTCTCTTAAACCAAAATCAAATCTAGACCAAGGTCCTAACTCTCTTCAATTCTATGAAGGCTGAGACAGATAAGGAAGCTGTAGAAGAAAAGTTTGCAGCTAGCAGAGGTTGGTTAATGAGGTTTAAGGAAAGTTGTTTTCATAACCTAAAGGTGCAAGGAGAAGCAGCAAGTGCTGTTATAGAAACTGTAGCAAATTATATAGAAGACCTAGTTAAGAAAATTGATAAAGTTGGCAATGTAGACAAAAGAGCCTTTTATTGGAAGGAGATGCCATCTTTCATAGCTAGAGAGGAAAAGTCAGTATCTCATTTCAGTACTTCAAAGGACAGGCTGACCGATTCTCCTGTTAGAATCTAATGCAGCTGGTGACTTTAAGTTGAAGCCAATATTCATTTACCATTCTGAAAATCCTATGGCCTTAAGAACTATGCCAAATCGACTCTGCCTATGCTCTAAAGATAGAACAACAAAGCCTGGATGACAGCACATCTGTTTATATAGCATAGCTTACTCAATATTTTAAGCCCACTGTTGAAATATAGTGCTCAAAAAAAAAAAAAAAAGATTCCTTTCGAAATATTACTGCTCATTGACAATGCACCTAATTACCCAAGAGCTAAGATTCATATGTACAAGGAGATTAATGTTATTTTCAGGCCTGCTAACATGACATCTCTTATTCTGTAGCCCATGGATCAAGGAATCATTTAGACTTTCAAGTCTTATTTTTTAAGAAATAAATTTTGTAGGGCTGGATGCAGTGGTTGACACCTGTAATCCCAGCACTGTAAGAGACTGAGGCAGGCAGATCACCTGAGATCAAGAGTTCAAGACCAGCCTGACCAGCATGGTGAAAGCTTGTGTCTACTAAAAATACAAAAATTAGTCGGGCAGTGGGAGCCTATAATCCCAATTATTCTGGAGGCTGAGGCAGGAGAATCACTTTAACCTGGGAGATGGAGGTTGCAGTGAGCCAAGATTGCACCGTTGTACTCCAGCCTGGGTGACAGAGCAAGACTCTGTCTCAAAAAGAAAAAAATACATTTTGTAAGGCTATAGCTGCCACAGATACTGACTTCTCTATGGATCTGGGCAAAGTAAATTGAAAACCTGAAAGGACTCAACATTCTAGGTGCCATTAAAAACATTTGTGATTCATGGGAAGAGGCCAAAATATCAACATGAACAGGAGTTTAAAGGAAGTTGATTCCAACCCTCCCAGCAGACTTTGAGGGGTTCAAGACTTTAGTGGAAGTATCTGCAGATGGGGTAGAATCAGTCAGAAAACTAGAATCAGAAGTGGAGCTGAAGATGTGACTGAATTGCTGCAATCTCATGGTAAAACTTGAATGGATGAGGGGTTGTTTCTTATGGATAAGCAAAAAAATAGTTTCTTGAGATGGAATCTACTCTTGGTGAAGATGCTGTGAACACTGCTGTAATGACAACAAAGAATCTAGAATATTACATAAACAAAGTTGATAAAGCAGTGGCAGGGTTTGAAAGGACTGACCCCAATTTTGAAAGACGTTCAACTGTGGATAACATGCTATCAAATAGCACCGTATGCTCTAGAGAAATCTTTCATGAAAGGAATAGTCAGTCAATTTGGTAAATTCATCTTTTTTTTTTTTTATTTTTAAATTTTTAGAAAAAAGGTTTCTCCATGTTGGTTAGGCTGTTCTTGAACTCCTGACCTCAGGTGATCCACCTGCCTCAGCCTCCCAAAGTGCTGGGATTACAAGTGTTAGCCACCGTGCCCAGCCTCTTTTTTTGTTTTTTTAGATGGAGCTTTGCTCTTGTTGCCCACGCTGGAGTGCAGTGGTGTGATCTTGGCTCACTGCAACCTCTGCCTCCCAGGTTCAAACAATTCTCCTGCCTCAACCTCCCAAGTAGCTGGGATTACAGGCACACGTCACCATGCCCAGCTAATTTTTTTGTATTTTTAGTAGAGATGGAGTTTCTCCATGTTGGTCAGGCTCGTCTCAAACTCCCGATCTCAGGTGATCTGCTCGCCTCAGCCTCCCAAAGTGCTGGGATTATAGACATGAGTGAGTCAACATGCCAGGACTTTTTTTTTTTTTTTCTCTTGAGGTAAGGTCTTGTTCTGTCACCCAGGCTGGGGTGCAGTGGCGTGATCATCCAACTCACTGCAGCCTCAAACTCCCAGGCTCAGGCGATCCTTCCGCCTCAACCTCCGGAGTAGCTGGGACTACAGGCAAGCATGGCTAATTTTTGTATTATTTTGTAGAGACAGGGTTTCGCTGTGTTGCCCAGGCTGGTCTTGAACTACTGAGCTCAAGTTATCTTCCTGCCTCTGCCTCGCAAAGTGCTGGGATTACTGGTGTAGGCCATGCACTCCAGGCCAGTTGTCTTAAGAAATTGCCACAGTTGGCTGGGCACAGTGGCTCACGCCTGTAATCCCAGTACTGTGGGAGGCCGAGGCAAGTGAGATCACCTGAGGTGGGGAGTCCGAGACCAGCCTGACAAACATGGAAAAACCCTGTCTCTTAAAAAAAAAAAAAAAAGAAAGAAAAGAAAAAGATTTTAAGACATTGCCACAGCCACCCCAATCTTCAGCAACCACCACCATCATCAGTCAGCAATCATCAACCTTGAGACAAGACTCTTCACCAGCCAAAAGATACGACTTGAAAGAAAAAAAGAAAAAAGAAAAAAACAAAAGATACCACTTGCTGAAGGCTCAGATGATTATTATAATTTTTTAGCAATAAAGTTTTTTCATTTGTTTGTTTTGAGACAGGATCTCAGTAGGTTGCCCAGGCTGGAGTGCAATGTCTATCCATGGATGCAATCATAGCAGGTCACAGCTGTGAATTCCTGGGCCTTAAGCGATCCTCCCATTTCAACCTCCTGAGCAGCTGGGACTACAGATAAGTGTCACTGTGCCTGGCAGCAATAAAGTACTTTAAAATTAAGGTATGTACTTTTTCTAGACAATGCTATTGCATACTTAATAGATCACAGTATAGTGTAAACATAACTTTTTTTTTTGAGACGTAGTTTCCATCTTATTGCCCAGGCTGGAGTGCAATGGCACCATCTCGGCTCACTGCAACCTCCACCTCCTGGGTTCAAGCAATTCTCCTGCCTCGGTCTCCCAAGTAGCTGGGACTACAGGCATGTGCCACCATGCCCAGCTAATTTTTTTTTTTTTTGTATTTTTAGTAGAGACGAGGTTTCACCATGTTGACCAGGATGGTCTTGATCTCTTGACCTCGTGATCCACCCACCTTGGCCTTCCAAAGTGCTGGGATTATAGGCGTGAGCCACCGCACCTGGCCAAACATAACTTTTATATGTACTGAGAAACCAAAATATTTGTACACTTGCTTTATTGTGATATCCAATTGCAGTGGTCTGGAACCAAACCCACAGTGTCTCCAAGGTATGTCTCTATTTGGGTTTTCTGTTAATTGCAGAAAATCCCAATTCTAATATACTCTCTACATAATATATATGTGAGATACCATATATATATATATATATATATCCCACATACACACTCTAAAATACAATAATGAAAAAAAAAATTTTTTTCTTTTTTTGAGACAGAGACTCACACTGTCACCCAGGCTGTAGTGCAGTGGCACAATCTCAGCTCACTGCAACCTCCGCCTCCCAGGTTCAAGTGATTCTGCAGCCTCAGCCTCCCGAGTAGTTGGGATTACAGGCATCCGCCACCATGCCCAGCAATTTTTCTTGTATTTTTAGTAGAGATGGGGTTTCACTGTGTTGGCCAGGCTGGTCTCAAACTCCTGACCTCATGATTCATCTACATCGGCCTCCCAAAGTGCTGGGATTACAGGCGTGAGCCACCACTCCTGGCCACAATTTCTATAAGCAAAGAATACTGTATCAACATCCTGGAGCTTATATGTACTTGGGAGGAAAGAGGTAAAATAAGGGAGAGTTGCCATTTTGATAGAGGATATAAGAGTGTATCACCACCCTTGGGCCTAATACTACTTCTGCTGGTAGGAGAAAGACGAGCATCATTATAAGGTGAACAAGGGGGCAAAACCCATCAAAATAAAGAATATCAATCTCTACAATGGAGACAACAATCATGTTATAGTAGATAAGACTGTGGACTTTGCAGATCTACATGAATTGGCTGTGGGACTACTGTTTCTACAACTTACTGTGTCACTGAGCCTCGGCCTCCTTATTTATAAGATAGGCATGATATATACCTCATGGAGCCACTAAAAATCACAAGATAACAATTGTAAGGTACCTGCAGAGTAGTTGCTCAGTAAATACTCGTTCTTCCTAATCATTTTATAGTAAGAAGGGAGAGAAAAACAATTGAGACATCTCTTTTCCTTGCTGTTTATTGGTACTGTTTTTCTGAGTAACATATTTCCACCCCAAATTGGCATCATATAAATAGCCTCTTCCCAGTCAGTATTGAACCCACATTAACCTGTATAAAGTGAGACTCTTGCCTATTTTAATGAGAATTAGGCCAGGAGCAGTGGCTCATGCCTGTAATTACAGCACTTTGGCAGGCAAAGGTGGGAGGACTGTTTGAGCCCAGGAACTGGAGACTAGCTAGGACAACACAAGGAGACCTCATCTCAACAAATAATTAACAAATTGGCCGGGCATGCTGGCACCCATCTGTGGTCCTAACTACTTTGGACGCTGAAGTGGTAAAGTCACTGAAGCACAGGCTGTTGAAGCTGCAGTGAGCATGACTGCAACACTATACTTCAGTCTGGGGGACAAAGTGCAACACTGCAACCTCCACCTCCTGGGTTTAAGGGATTCTCCTGCCTCAGCCTCCCAAGTAGCTGGGATTACAGGCGTGCACCACCATGCCAGGGTAATTTTGTATTTTCAGTAGAGATGGGGTTTCACCATGTTGGTGAGGCTGGTCTCAAACTCCTGACCTCAAGTGATCCTCTGGCCTCAGCCTCCCAAAGTGCTGGGAATACAGGCCTCAGCCACTGCAACCGACCCAGTTTGTGTTTTAAAAACTGTTTTTTAAAAGTCAATTTAGGTAAGTGCTTCTTTCAAAAGACTGAACTCCATGTTTGATGTAGGTGTAAACTCAGGCCTAAAGCAAGAGATGGATCACTGAAGAGTGGCTGGTTCCTTTTGACTCCATTACCCTGAGGGTTAGTTAGGCTGACCAGGTGTATAAAGAACACACAATGTTTGATGGCTCAGATCCTAAGGAGTCTTCACTTCTATAATGTTTCTCATTTACCATTCTACTGTGTACACAGAGCTAGCCACTTTGTAAGTAGATTATTATTATTCCTATTTTGTAGAATAAACTGAAACTCAAAGTGATCAGGAAGCAAATCCTGTTGACTCTAATTTGAAAATATATCCAAAACCTGATGAATTCCTACATTTCTACTGTATACTACCACCATCCTCTCTCTCATTTCCAATTTTTAAAATTATGGTAAAATACATAACATAAAATTTACTATCTTAATCATTTTTATCCATACAATTCAGGGGTATTAAATATATTCATAATGTCATATAACCATCACCAACATCCATCTCTGTAACTCTTTTCATCTCGTAAAACTGAAATTCTGTACTCATTAAACAATAACTCACCATTTCCCCCTCTCCCCTAGCAATCACTATTCTATTTTCTGCCTCTATGATTTTGACAACTCTTAACTACCTCATGTAAGTAAAGTAGAATCATATCGTATTTGTCTTTTTGTAACTGGCTTGTTTTACTTATCATAATGTCCTCAAAATACATCCAAACTGTAGCATAATATGTCAGAATTTACTTCCTTTTAAGGCTACATAATATTTTGTTGCCTGTATATAACACATTTTGAAATCCATTCTGTTGATGGGCACTTGGGTTGTTTCCATGTTTTAGTTATTGGGAACAATGCTGCTATAAACATGAATTTACAAGTATCTACTCGAGACTTTGTTTTCAATAATTTGGATATATATCCAGAAGTAGGATTTCTGGATCAGATGTTAATTCTATGTTTAATTTTTTTTAGGAACTGCTGTATTTTCCATGGTGGCTGTAACATTTGACATTCTCGCCAACAGTGCACAAATGTCCCAATTTCTCCACATCCTCACCAGATCGAAACTGCATCACCACCTTTGTCAAAAATCATTTGACCATATATATGAAGGTTTCTTTCCCTATTCTATTCCATTGCTGTATATCTTTACACCAGTATTACACTGTTTTGTTTTTTTTTTTTTGAGTTGGAGTTTTGCTCGTTACCCAGGCTGGAGTGCAATGGCGCGATCTCGGCTCACTGCAACCTCTGCCTCCTGTGTTCAGGCAATTCTCCTGCCTCAGCCTCCCGAGTAGCTGGGATTACAGGCACGCGCCACCATGCCCAGCTAATTTTTTTTTTGTGTGTGTATTTTTTTAGTAGAGACGGGGTTTCACCATGTTGACCAGGATGGTCTTGATCTCTTGACCTCGTGGTCCACCCGCCTCGGCCTCCCAAAGTGCTGGGATTACAGGCGTGAGCCACCACGCCCAGCTTGCACTGTTTTGATTATAATGCTTTTGTAATAAGTTTTGAAATCAGAAGTGTAAGTCCTTCAGCTTTGCTCTTTTTCAAGATTGCTTTGGCTGTTTGGAATCCTTTCAGATTCTATACAAATTTTAAGATGAGTTTTTCCATTTCTGCAAAAAACACATAATTAGGATTTTGATAGGGATTGCAATGAGCCTGTAGATCACTTTGGGTGGTACTGACATCTTAACAATATTAGGTCTTTCAATCCATGAACATCGGATGTGTTTTCATTTATATTTTCTTTCATTTCTTTCAGCAATGGTTTATAGTTTTTATTGTCTAAGTCTCTCACGTCCTTAGATAATTCCTAAGTATTTTATTGTTTTTGATGCTATTGTAAATGGAATTGTTTTCATAATTTCCTTCTCAGACTGTTCATTATTAATGTACAGAAATGCAACTGATTTTTGTGATAACTTTGTATTCTGCTATTTTGCTGAATGCATTTATTCTTTTTTTTTTTTTTCCTCGCTCTTGTTGCCCAGGCTACAGTGCAATGGGCGATCTCAGCTCACTGCAACCTCCGCCTCCCAGGTTCAAGTGATTCTCCTGCCTCAGCCTCCTGAGTAGCTAGGATTACAAGCGTCCACCACCATGCCCAGCTAATTTTTTGTATTTTTAGTAAAGACAGGGTTTCATCATGTTGGCCAGGCTGGTCTTGAACTCCTGACCTCAGGTGATCTACCAGCTTCAGCCTCCCAAAGTGCTGGGATTACAAACATGAGGCAGCATGCCTGGCTGGCATTTATTAATTCTAAAGTGTTTTTTTTGTGGAACCTTCAGGGTTTTCTATATCTAAGATCCCACCATCTGCAAATAGAGATAATTTTACTTCTTCCCTTCTAATTTTGATGCCTTTTATTTCTTTTTCTTGCCTAATCGTTCCACCATCCTCTCTTGGCTGAATAATTGCAACATCCCTCTAATTGGTCTCTTTGCTTCCACTTTCACCACCCCACCCCATAGTACTTTGTAAACAAAAACACTGTCAGATCATTTTATGCCTTTGCTCAAAATCCCCCAATGGCTCTCCATCTCACTCAGAGCTAATGTCCCTAAAATGGTCTACAAGACCTTAAATGACCTGACCACCAGTGTCTGTTCTTTGACCCTATCTCTTAAAAAACCCCAAATACTTCCCATCTCATTTCCTTGACTTTATTTTTCTCCTCATCATTTATCACTGTCAAACGATTCATTTATTTTACTTATTTATCTTGTTTATTATCTCTGTCCCCAAGGTACACTCAAAGAAGGGCAGGGATTTTGATTTTGCTTTGTTCACTGCTTATAAACAGGGTCTAGAAGAGTGCCTGACACATAATAAATAGATTTTAAAATAAATATGTGAATTAAAATAATTTGCAGCCTGGGCAATAAAGGGAAACTCTGTCTGCATAAATTTTTTTTAATAAATTAGCTAGGCATGGTGGTATGTACCTGTAGTTCCAGATACTTGTAAGGCTGAGGTAGCAGGATCACTTGAGCCCAGGAGGCTATGGTGAGCTGTGATTATGCCACTGCACTGTAGCCTGGACCACAGAGTAAGACACTGTCTTGAAAAGAAAAACGTAATTTGTCATATTTATAGAATGTAAACAGTGGCTAGGTGTGATGATCCATGCCTGTAATCCCAGCACTTTGGGAAGCTAAGGTGGAAGAACTGCTTGAGCACAGGATTTTGAGAGCAGCTTTGGCAACATAGTAGAACCCTGTCTCTACAAAAATAATAAAAATAAACCAGGTGTGGTGACACACACCTGTAGCCATAGTCTCAGCCACTTGGGAGGCAGAGGTGGGAGGATCACTTGAGCCTAGGAGGTCAAGGCTGCAGTGAGCTGTGATGGCATCACTCCAACACTCCAGCCTGGAGTAAGACCCTGTCTCCAGAAAAAAAAAGTAAGTGGCAAAGCTAGAATTCAACTCAAAAATGCCTCCAAATTCATGTTCTTTCTTTGATACCACACTGTTTTCTCAAAATGGCCTGCTGCTTTCCCAAATTCAGATCAGAATGGCTTTGCACAATTCTCACCTGAGAGATCAATGATTCCCATTCAAAATAAAGCTTAGCAAGAAAAAATCTGCAAGATCTGAAAAACTGTGTGAACTAAGTGAGGTTCAAACTTATAACCTGCGAGTCTAATGTGATACTATTTCCTCCTGCTTTGTGCTTACCCGATGAACCAAACCACATCCCTTATTCTTACCCAAAGGTAAGTTATCCAGACAGATACTGAACACATTTTTTTCTCCCTCTTTGCTTAATAGAGAACCTAAAATTATTTTTTCCTGAAATGGAGGTGATGGTATAATGAAATGTTCATATCTTACAGAGACTTGAATAGCTCAAAAGAGGGGAATAAACTCATGGACTTCTGGATATCTCTTTCAATCCTTCAGCTCTGTACATAGCTGAGTATGAGAACACTGGGAGAGCAAAGAATAAAACCCACCATAATTTCTCAAGTATCCCTTGACATAAAGTGTAAGAAGGAAAACATGAAACTCTTGACTTCTTTCATTTACAAGACCTAGAGAGGGAAATTTCTATGAATGAATCATTCTTAATCTCTTGGGCAATAAATAGGAAAAGATATGTGCCATGATCTGCTATGACGAGGAACCAACATTGAGCTCAGTGAAATATCCCAAACCTAAGTCAATATATACAAACAAGCTAAAGAAGTAAAGATGGAAAACATGAAAGCTACCCCCAGCTATTCCTCTATCTCCAGACCAAACAGAGAGACACTATATAATGTTGACAGAGATCTACCATGTCAGATTAGAGGAGAAAAAAAGAAAAACATGGAAGAAAAAAGCTATTAATTTCTGATTCACACTTAAAAGCTATCAAGTAAGAAAGGCAGCTTCAGGCCAGGCACGGTGGCTCATGCCTGTAATCCCAGCACTTTGGGAGGCCAAGGCGGATTGATCACCTGAGGTCAGGAGTTTGAGACCAGCCTGGCCAACATGGCGAAACGCTGTCTCTACTAAAAATACAAAAAATTAGCTGGGCATGGTGGCGGGTGCCTGTAATTCCAGCTACTTGGAAGAAAGAATCTCTGGAACCCGGGAGGCAGAGGTTACAGTGAGCTGAGATCGCACAGCCTGGGTGACAAGAGCAAAACTCCATCTCAAAAATAAATAAAGAAATAAAAGACAGATTTCTGGACTTCTCCCTCATAGTGAAGAAGGGAGGGAGGGAAGGAGGGAGGGACGGAGGGAGGAAAGGAAGGAAGGAGGAAAGAGGAAGGGGAAGGGAAGGGGAGGGAAGGGAAGGAAGGAGGGAAGGGGAGGGAGGGAAGGGAGGGAAGGAAGAGAAGGAAGGGAAAGAAGGAAGGAAGGAAGAGGGAGGGAGGGAGGGAACAAAGGAGGGAGGGAGGTTGGTTCCTATATTAAAAAAAACCTCCTCTAGTCTAGAAGGCCATAGTTAGACTTGGCACAAGCCCAACTGACTGCAGCCCAATTCACAGACAGGTGGTAGGTGTTTCCCACCACTTCCTCCCCCAATCAAATCACATTAAGAATATGTAATTATCATATTTACATTTAACAGCAAATTTTAAAAACACCTTATACCATTTTTAAAGCATTTATTTCACAGCTTCTATATACAGTTATGGTATTAATGTCACCTATCACCGAATAATAAATTCTGCAAAGTTAAATTATAAAGTGTTTATGTTCTATCTGCTCATTGGCCCCTGGGTCAGCCAATCTGATCCAAGATTCCATGACAACAGGCTCTATCACTAAGAGCTAAAAGATGAGATTTCCCTTGCTTTTTAAATTTTTTAAAATAAAGCATTTTCCATAGAAACTGCTGCAAAAACTGTCAGAGAATAGTCTCTACAGACAAATAAGAAATGGTGCCACTCTGTTATACTAAAAATGAATGGGGCAAAGAGTGAACAGCAAAGACAATGGATGCAAATAACAAGGGATCCCAAAAACCCTAAACATTTTCCCTTGTTTAATTTCAGTAAAGAAATTCAAGAATCTTTAAACTGCCAGAAAACCAACACCAGGATAAACTGAGGAATTCGTGTAGGGAGTGCTGCCCAGCTAAAATCACAATATTAAAACTTCCCATGCTTCAATATACTGAGAGCTAAAGATTTTAATTTAGGGCTGTTGGCCAGGTGTCATGGCTCAGGCCTGTAATCCCAGCACTCTGAGAGGCTAAGGCAGGAGGATCACCTGAGACCAGCAGTTTGAGACCGACCTAGGCAACATAGTGAGACCCCACCTCTACAAAAAAAAGAGTTAGCTGGGTGTAGTGGTGCCTGTGTATACTCCTAGCTATTTGAGAGGCTATGGCAGGAGGATCCCTTGAGCCTAGGAGGTTGAGGCTATAGTGAGCTATGATTGGGCCATTGCCTTCCAGCCTCAGCAATAGAGCAAGACCCTGTTCCTACAAAATATATAACATATATTTTTTTCATATATATATAATTTAGAACTGCTGATCTGTGATCTGCATCAATTTCTCATACCTTTTTTTTTTTTTTTTTCCCAGACAGAGTCTCCCTCTGTCACCCAGGTTGGAGTGCAATAGTGTGATCTTGCAACCTCCGACTCCTGGGTTCAAGTGATTCTCCTGCCTTAGCCTCCCAAGTTTCTGAGATTACAGGCACCTGCCACCTTGACCAGCTAATTTTTGTACTTTTAGTAGAGACAGGCTTTCACCACATTGGCAGGGCTGGTTTAAAACTCCTGACCTCAGGTGATCCACCTGCCTCAGCCTCCCAAAATGCTAGGATTACAGGTGTAAGCCATCACACCTGGCTACCCCTTTTTTTTTTTGAGACGGAGTCTTGCTCTGTCGCTAGGCTGGAGTGCAGTGGCACAATCTTGGCTCACTGCAACCTCCACCTCCTGGGTTCAAACAATTCTTCTGCCTCAGCCTCCCAAGAAGCTGGGACCAGAGGCACATGCCACCACGCCTGGCTAATTTTTGTATTTTTAGTAGAGATGGGGTTTCACATGTTGGCCAGGATGGTCTCGATCTCTTGACCTCGTGATCCGCCCACATCAGCCTCCCAAAGGTATGGGATTACAGGAGTGAGCCACCACACACGGCCCCTTTTTTTTCTTTTAAGTGACAACAGCTTGCTAGGTTGCCCAGGCTGGAGTGCAGTGACCTAGTCACAGCTCACTGCAACTCTGAACTCCTGGGCACAACCAATCATTCTGCCTCGGTCTCCCAAACAGGGAGTGGCGCCTGTCTGTAGCTAGGACTATAGTCCAGGAGGTTGAGGCTATAGTGAGCTATGATTGGGGCCACTGTACTCCAGCTAGTACTACAGGACTACAGGCAGGCACCACCACACCCAGCTTTTTTTGTTGTTGTTTGGAGAAACAGGGTCTTATTAGGTTGCCCAGGCTGGCCTTGAACTCCTGTCTCACAAGATCCTCCCACCTCAACCTCCCAAGGTGTTGGGATTATAGGTGTGAGCCAGGCGTGGTGGCTCACCACTGTAAACCTAGCAATTTGGGAGGCCGAGGCAGAAGGATTGCTTGAGCCCAGGAGATCCATCATCTACAAGGAACTTAGATTTACAAGAGAATAACAAACATCCCCATTAAAAAGTGGCAAAGGGCCAGGCGCGGTGGCTCACGCCTGTAATCCCAGCACTTTGGGAGGCCGAGGTGGGTGGATCACGAGGTCAAGAGATCGAGACCATCCTGGTCAACATGGTGAAACCCCGTCTCTACTAAGAATACAAAAAATTAGCTGGGCATGGTGGCGCATGCCTGTAATCCCAGCTACTCAGGAGGCTGAGGCAGGAGAATTGCCTGAATCCAGGAGGTGGAGATTGCAGTGAGCTGAGATTGCGCCATTGCACTCCAGCCTGGGTAACAAGAGCGAAACTCCATCTCAAAAAAAAAAAAAAAAGTGGGCAAAGGACATGAACAGTCATTTCTCAAAAGACATACATTTGAATAATAAGCATATGAAAAAAAGCTCATTCTCACTGATAATTAAAGAAATGCCAATCAAAAACACCTACAATGAGATACCACACCATGTTTTTTTTTTTTTTTTAATTTCATACTTCACACCAGTCAGAATGCCTATTATTAAAAAGTCAAAAAGTGTGCCAGGCGTGGTGGCTCACCAGAGGTTAGGAGTTCGAGACTAGCCTGGCCAACAAGGTGAAACCCCGTCTCTACTAAAAATACAAAAATTAGCCAGGCAAGGTGGCAGGTGCCTGTAATCCCAGCTACTCAGAGGCTGAGGTAGGAGAATCACTTGAACCCAGGAGACAGAGTTTGCAGTGAGCGGAGATTGTGCCACTGCACTCCAGCCATCTCAAAAAAAAAAAAAGTAAAAAAATAAGAGATGCTGGTAAGGTTATAGCAAAAACACTTATACCAACTTAAAGTTGGTGGGAGAGTAAATTAGTTCAATAATTACGGAAAGCATGATGGTGATTCCTCAAAGAGCTAAAAGCAGAACTTCTACTCAATCCAGCAATCCCATTACTGGGTATATATACAGAGGAATATAAGTAATTCTACCAACATAAAGACACATTCACATGAATGTTCACTGCAGCACTATTCACAATAGTAAAGACATAGAATCAACTTAAATGCCCATCAATGACAGACTATATAAAGAAAATGTGGTCCATACACCTGGAATACTATGCAGCCATGAAAAAGAACAAGCTTATGTCTTTTGCAGGAACACAGATGAAGCGCAAGGCTATTATCCTTAGCAAATTAAGGCAGAAACAGAAAACCAAATACTGCACGTTATCACTTACAAGTGGGAGCTAAATGATAAGAACTTATGAACACACAGAAGAGAACAAAAGACACTGGGGTCTACTTCACGGGGGAGGGTGAGAGGAACAGAAAATATAATTATTGGTTACTGGGCTTAACACTGGTGGTGATATCATATGTACAACAAACCCCTGTGACACATGTTTACCTGTGTAACAAACCTTCACGTACCCCCAAACCTAAAATAAAAGTTAAAAAATAATAAGAGGCTATGGAATAGAAACAAAGGTTTTTCGAGTTAGGCATGCTAATGTTTACATTGCAAAATTGTCTCCTGTGCTTTACTTATAAGTAGATTCTTAAAGGTAAAAAGTAATTTTTCAAATAAATTTTTGAAAATTATTTGTCAAAGCTGATATCCAGAATCTGCAAAGAACTAAAACAAATTTACAAGAAAAAAACAAACAAGCCCATTCAAAAGTGGGCGAAGCATATGAAAGACACTTTACAAAAGAAGACATATATGAGGCCAACAAACATGAAAAAATGCTTATCATCACTGGCCATTAAAGAAATGCAAATCAAAACTACATTGAGATACCATCTCATGCCAGTTAGAATGGCGATCATTAAAAAATCTGGAGACATTTGGGAGGCCAAGGTGGGTGGATCACGAGGTCAAGAGATCGAGACCATCCTGGGCAACATGGCGAAACCCCGTCTCTACTAAAAATACAAAAAATTAGCTGGGCATGGTGGTGCGTGCCTGTAATCCCAGCTACTCGGGAGGCTGAAGCAGGAGAACTGCCTGAACCCAGGAGGCGGAGGTTGCGGTGAGTCGAGATCGCGCCATTGCACTCCAGCCTGAGTAACAAGAGCGAAACTCCGTCTCAAAAAAAAAAAAAAAAAAAATCCGGAGACAACAGATGCTGGAGAGGATGCAGAGAAACAGGGACACTTTTACACTGTTGGTGGGAGTGTAAATTAGTTCAACCATTGTGGAAGACAGTGTGGCAATTCCTCAAGGACCTAGAAATAGAAATTCCATTTGAACTAGCAATCCCATTACTGGGTATATATCCAAAGGATTATAAATCATTCTACTATAAGGACACATGCACATGAATTTTCATTGCAGCACTGTTTACAATAGCAAAGACTTGGAACCAACCCAAATGCCCATCGATGATAGACTGGACAGGGAAAACGTGGCACATATACACCATGGAATATTATGCAGCCATCAAAAACGATGAGTTCGTGTCCTTTGTAGGGACATGGATGAACCTGGAAACCATCATTCTCAGCAAACTGACACAGGAACAGAAAATCAAACACTACATATTCTCACTCATAGGTGGGTGTTGAACAATGAGAACACATGGACACAGGGAGGGGAGCATCACACGCTGGGGTCTGTTGGGGGGAAATAGGGGAAGGACAGCAGGGGTGGGAAGTTGGGGAGAGATAGCATGGGGAGAAATGCCAGAAATAGGTGATGGGGAGGAAAGCAGCAATCACACTGCCATGTGTGTACCTATGCAACAATCTTGCATGCTCTTCACATGTACCCCAAAACCTAAAATGCAAAAAATAAAAAATAAAAAAAATTATTTGTAAAAATGAATGGATGTCTAGATCTCATTTGTCGGCACTGAGTTCCAAGGGACCCACACAGCAGATTAACATGAGAAGCAATAGACAGAATTTCAGAAGTTCTTAGAACAGAGAAAATCTTTGTTTTTTCTGAGGCGGAGTTTCGCTCCTTACCCAGGCTGGAGTGCAATGGCGCAATCTCGGCTCACAGCAACCTCCTCCTCCTGGGTTCAAGCAATTCTCCTGCCTCAGCCTCCTGAATAGCTGGGATTACAGGCACGCGCCACCATGCCCAGCTAATTTTTTGTATTTTTAGTAGAGATGGGGTTTCACCATGTTGACCAGGATGGTCTCGATCTCTTGACCTGGTGATCCACCCGCCTCGGCCTCCCAAAGTGCTGGGCCACTGTGCCCAGCCGAGAAAATCTTTTCTGTAACACTATTCCAAATTTCCCCAGAATTTTTTTTTTTTTTTTTTAAAGAGAAGGTTTCACTCTGTTGCCCAGCTAGATGAAGTACAGTGGCACTATCTCAGCTCACTGTGGCCTCAACCTCATGGGCTCAAGTGATCCTCTTGCTTCAGCCTCCTAAGTAGCTGAAACTACAGGGTCATACTACCACACCTGGCTGACTTTTTTTTTTTTTTTTTTTTGGTAGAGACCAGGTCTCCCTATCTTGCCTAAACTGGTTTCAAACTCCTGGGCTCAAGGGATCTGCCTACCTTGGCCTCCCAACATGCTGGGATTACAGGTATGAGCCACCATGCCCAGCCCAAATTTCCCAAGAATTCTTAAGGAGACAACCCAGAAAATGGGGTAGAATCAACTTTCAGTGGGAGTCATAAATTGTATTAAAGCATTTTAAGTCGCTGCAAAGAAACTCAGTAGGCCTCTCTCCATGTTAAATTTCCTCTATACCACCACCAAAACAAAAATCAAAACATTGCACTCTAGTTCTATAACCTTGTGTGTATATGTATAAAGATCTTGGGCCAGTAGGTATAGAAAGAAAGCATATTTATTAACCTCAGAAGGACAAGAAGCTGCATGAAGAGGATACCTGAACTCTAATCATAGGAAGCTACCTTTCTCAACTAATAATAGCGGCACTTATCACTTACTGAACATTTACTGTGTTCCAAACACTATGTCCAGGTTATACAGGTCATCACATTTATTTGAATTTAACAGATGGTAAATATTTTCATCAGTCAGATATGAACACTAGAAATTTTTATATTTTTAAATTCTTTTTATGATTAGAAAAATACTGAGAGTTTCTTTATACTTACAAAACACACACTAGAGAGAAAAAAAAAAAACGCCCATGATCAAGAACTCAGACAGAACTGCTACTAACAAAAGCAATGTTTTGAGGCGTATCTTTCTAAACTTTGTTTCCATATTAGCACAGAATTTGTATCCATATTGGTTGAATATGTTCAAGTGGTCCTCCTGCCTCAACCTCCTGAGTAATGGGGACCATAGGCATAAGCCACCATGACCAGCTAATTTATCTGTATTTTTGGTAGAGATGGGACCATATAGTCCAGGCTGGTCTTAAACCCCACACCTAAAGTGATCCACCCACCTTAGACTCCCAAAGTAAAGTGCTGGGATTACAGGCATGAGCCACCATGCCGGGCCCTATGATCATTTTAAAAACTCAATATCCTACATGACTCAAAAATCTCTTCTGGCTTCCTCAAAAATTACATGTGATCTGAAGACACAAATGGTATATCCCCTTGTCTTTTTTATTATTATTATCATTTGAGAGAGAGAGAGAGATGGGGTCTCGTTCTGCCACGCCAGCTGGACTCTATTTCTAAATATTTACAATAATGGCTACTGCTAAGTCTTTAAAATGACCAGGAACTGTTTTAAAAGCTTTATTATGTATATATTAACTTTTAATCTTCAAAACAACCCTAAGAAGTGAGTACTAATTATTATCATCATTTTACAAGTGTGTGTGTGTGTGTGTGTGTGTGTGTGTCTGTGTGTGTAAAAGGCAGAGTCTTGCTCTGTTGCCCAGACTGGAGTGCAGTGGCATGATCTCAGCTCACTGTGACCTTCACCCAGTAGCTGGAATTATAGGCGTTCGCCACCATACCTTTTTTTGCAGTTCTAGTAGAAAAGGGGTTTCACCATGTTGGCCAGGCTAGTCTCAAACTCCTGATCTCAAGTGATCCATCCACCTCAGCCTCCCAAAGTGCTGGGATTACAGGTGTGAGCCACCATGCCTGGCCCGTTTTACAAATGAAGAAATGGAGACATTAATTTGGCCAAAGTCACAGAGCAGCAGCTGGCAAAGCTGGGATTTGAATTCCAGGGGGCAAGCATTCAACCAGGAAGTTTTTTCTACAGAGAAGCTCTTGCCAGACTCGGTGGCTCACGCCTGTAATCCCAGCACTTTGGGAGGCTGAGGCGGGTAGATCACGACGTCAGGAGTTCGAGATCAGCCTGGCTAACATGGTGAAACTCCGTCTCTACTAAAAATTCAAAAATTAACTAGGCGTGGTAGCATGCACCTGTAATCCCAGCTACTCTGGAGGCTGAGGCAGATGAGTTGCTTGAACCCAGGAGATGGAGGTGGCAGTTAACCAAGATGATGGCACTGTACTCCAGCCTGGGGGACGGAGCAAGACTCCATCTCAAAAAAAAAACAAATGAACAAACAAAGGGAAGCTCTTAACAGTGGGAGCTGTTAAGGGAGTGGGCTAGGAGAGGAAGATATCAGAGAGATTATTATTATTAAGTTGGTATAGTAACTTCTAGACACAGTAATGGCCCCTATCAATTTGGCCAGAAAGTCCTTCCAACATATATATATAATTTTTAATTATCCCAAACAGGATGATGCTAAAAACAATGATTTATAAAAGTGGTTCTTGATCTTTCCTTCTTCCAAAAACATAAAAAGTTGGGGGGAAAGGGGATAAAAAGAAACAGAAATCTTAATTCTCTAATATTTTTCAACAGCTTTTCTTATTCTTTGACCTTTTCCAAAACCTTGATGGTTAGAAAATAAAGATTTCAAAAGAAGAAAGCACTTCTAGTTGAAATAAAAATAACTTTTGGCAAATTCTCCCTTGGTAATGACAAACATTTAAACTTCAGGTTTATCTTATCTACCCTCAAATGAAAGGAAAACCAAGTAAACAGAACCGTCATCTTTTAATTTCACAGCGGTTTTCTTCCCCCTCAAAGGCTATTCCTGTCCTAGTTGCAGACAGGGAACTGCTCCCAGTGACGTCAGAGCAGTCTCCCAGCAACGATTAATGAGGGTTGTCCACCACAGGGGTTTCCTGAAAAGCTAGCAAGAATCAACCATAAATTCGCTGCAATATCAAGATGCAAGGATGTGGTGGAATTTCTCTTAACCCTTATAGCTCCTGTCTCTGGCAAGCTTCTAAATAGGTTATTCTTCTAGAATTCTCTCCATTTGCCCTAGGATTATCTTCCTTTTTTCCTCCTACCTCCCACCCCCACCCAAAACAAATAGATTGTGTTGGTTTGAAACATTTATGGCTGTAATAAATATTAATATAATTGAACTATCATAGAAAAATAAGAGTGCCTAATGTAAGCTGAGAAGCAGACATTATTACTCTTTTCACTTCACACAAAGAATTGAGTAAATGAAAGCACAGAACAGAAAAGACAATCAAGATAGAAAATAAACCAGCACATTCTTAAAAGCACTTTTCCATATATGTTAACCAAACATACATTGACAGATAGGCAAACCTTCAATTTTCCTAGGCTCTAGTTTACTGAGTTTTTCAAATTGACCTCTGCAGCCCTCTAGAGATCAGTGGTATTAAAATGGAGTTGCATAAAAAGGGACTGGAAGCCCAGACACTCAATCCAAAAAAAGATGGGTTGGGCTGTTATGCTAGCACCTAAGAGTATATCTAACAATTTCTTTCTAAAGCTTTGCTTTAGCTATATATATTCAAAATTAGAATTTTATTCTCAACTACAGTGGCAAGGAATTTTACATAACTACCTATTTTTTAGGTCTGAGAAACAGTGTACAAACTGTGCAAATAAGGCAGAAAAATTCCAAATTCCAAAACTCAACCTAAAATTATTCATGGATCCTGGTTCCAAAAACCTGGCTCATGAGGTCTTTTTCTTTCCTTATTTAGAAAAAGTAATTAGGTAAAAATTGACAGCAGGACATACAGGGTTAATTCAGGCACCTTGCTTAGTAATTCTGACTTCGGTCTGAGCCTATTCTAAAAGGAAACAAACAAAATTATAGCACCTTTATAACATGCCACTTTGGTTTCAGCTCTAATTCAGTGGCACCCAGTTACCAAAATCAAGTCATATAGAAGGAAGAAAGCCCCGCTTCAGATGGATTTTTCTATTTCCTTCTCTCCATCCCCTCCCTCTCAGAAGAAAAAGACTGCAAACAAAATCACTACGTCACTGGAGGTAGAGGGAATCCCATCTCTGCACTCTTTAGAAGCCAAGGCCAGCAAATAAAAACAAGCCAATTATAAGAAACAAGTAATACAAAATAAGAATCGATAAACCCAGAAGAAATCCACTTGACAATCTCAACACATCGAAAGGCATTTTTTAGTAAAAAGGTTTTAAACAAATTCGTCCTAAGATGTTCATAATCAAAAAAGCTCCCTAGATACAGCAAAGGCTATTTCTTATCAAATTTAAAGCCTAAGGGATAGTTACATAAAGATACAGGACAGAGAGGCACATTCGCCAGCCAGGTGTGGATAGCTGGGTAATGACACAGTGAAGGATATTTATAGGGGAATCCCTGCTTCCTGTAATGTGCGTCAATAGCATCACCAAAGAGAACAGAAGTCACCACTGTTCGCATAAGCAACATCTGAATGAAGCATTGCTTGAAATAGCCATGCGAGGTAAAATCTGAATAGAGTAAAAGTTCTGGCAAACCTAATTTTTATATTTTAAAGATAAAAAGCAGCAAGCCAAATGCCCAAAAAACCCTCACAAAACTTAGCACTTAAAAATTCTCTAGTTTCCCTAGTGCGTATTATACAGTTAAATCAGCCAAGATAGAAAAAATATCCTTATAGCTTTTTTCTACCTAGTCTGTGGAGTTCAAGGACTTTTATCTAAAGAAAGAAAGAAAATTATCCAAAACTCACCCCAGATGGATCTGTACTTACACCAACAGCGAGCTCACATTATTAATGGAGATTTCATTGTAAAGATCTGTTCTGCCGGAATTTTGCCGGAAGAAATTCCTTCTGGGAAACCTGTGCCTCTTCCCCCACCCACAGCCCTCTCCCGCCCCCTTCACCCTTGAATGAAATGATACTGATCCTTGCTGCTGCGGCTCCAGCTAACTAATTGCTCTGACAAGCAGCTCTGAAGCCGACCATGGCCCAGCTGTTCAGAGAGATGTCATCCAGAGCTCTGCCAACAGTCACACTGGCACATACACTCACAGACACAGACACAGGCACACACAGACATACATACACACACACAGAGGCTTTAAGAGCACCCCCTCCCACCTCCTCTTCTCGCTCTCATTCAAGTACTTCAGTGGCATGCCTGCCTCCACACTGCTCTGAGGATAGCTTTTAAAGACACAGCAGCAGCTCCTTTCTGCTGCATATGTCGAGATACCAAAATAGTCTCTTTAGTGAAGAATAACAAGTTGGAAATATGCACTGAATTAAAAGTTCACCTTTCAATTTACCTTACCTTTTACTTACCTGCAAAATAATTGAGGCCAGAGAGATGATCTCTGCCTAAAAGCTACTGAGAAATGTAAATTTAAGAATTTACTTTAGAAATGTAAAATTAAGATCAAACCTAGCTATAGAGAATTTTCTTGCCAGCAAGCTGTATTTGGTAAAATTGGTTTTCATTTTGGGGCAGAAGGCAGACAGCACAGGATACTAGTACCTATCTGTTCCTCTGCCCATTATTTGCCCCCAAAGGAAAGGAAAAATACTTTGGCTATAAAATGAGGGAATAAGGAAACCATGGCGGCATCTTTTTGACAGAACTGATGAAAAAGGATGGGAATGGAGAATATAAGTACAGGGACGACAGTAAGTAGATTAAAATAAACTGGTACAAAGGAGACCAGGAAAGAAAAGTAATTATTCAAGAAAGTATACATGGCTCTGGAATGGCAAGTTTAGATATGACTCTCAGGTCTTTTTTTATTTTTATTTTTTGAGACAGAATTTCACTCTCGTTGCCCAGGCTGGAATACAATGGCGCAATCTCGGCTCGCTGCAACCTCTGTCCCCTGGGTTCAGCAATTCTCCTGCCTCAGCCTCCCAAGTAGCTGGGATTACAGGCATGCGCCACCATGGCTGGCTAATTTTGTATTTTCAGTAGAGACAGGGTTTCTCTATGTTGGTCAGGCTGGTCTCGAACTCCTGACCTCAGGTGATCCTCCCGCCTCAGGCTCCCAAGGTACTGGGATTATAGGCAGAAGCCACTGCTCCTGGCCTCAGGTCTTAATTTTTAAGAGCCCACGAAAAGATAGTAATAATCTCTATTGGTCAGGAAGTAATGGACATTACAGGCAGTGCATCATGTGCAACAGCACAAAATAATTATAGCCATGGTCAAGGCATCCTGATGAAAACAATAAAACCTGTCACAAAGACACATCTTTTTATTTATTTAGACAAATACTTGTATGGTCTGGTTCATACTATGGTCAGGCACTAAGATAAGCTCTAGGAATAAGAGATAGACTCATTAAGAATCATACAAAAGGGGAAAAAAAGACTCTGCCTTTTACTCTGAGTGAGATGAGAAGCCTTAGGGGGTTGGAAGGCTGATCCCGCAGGGCCAAATTGACCACTGAAAGCAATCTAACTTTTACACTTCATGAGATGACAGGCCATTGGTGGGTTTTAAGCAGATGAAGTACATGTTTTTGACCTTTACTTATTTCTTTGTTTTCTCCAAATTTTCACTTGAGAAATTTGTGACATATAGAGAATTTGCAAAACTAGCACATCACCTAGACACATATACAAACTTATGTATACATATATGTGCATGCATATATGTGTGTATATATATATTTTTTTTTTCAGAACTATTTGACATGCTTTCATGATGACTCTTCACACATAAAACAATTCAGTATGTGTCTATTTTTAAGGTCATAACATTAAGGTCATTCTGAACTATAAGAATAGCCATCAGCCAAGTCTCAGATAAGTGGCTAGGTGATATACAAGCAAGGCAGATCTAAATAGCACTATAAAGCCTTCAAAAACTTAACAGACTTTGGAATCACCATTCACAAAAGGCTGCATAGAATGTGAAGATGAACCCAACCAGATTGAATGTCTGCTAAAATGAAAGTCAATATTCACCACAGGATTTAAACAAGACCCGACACTCATGATATAATATTCAAATTTTTCAGGATACAATCTAAAATTACCCATCATATGAAGAACCCAGATAATCTGAATTTGTATAAGAAAAGAGATGAACAGCCAAAACATGAAGATGACACAAATACTGAAATTAACGGCCTCACATTACAAAAATATTCCAACAAGGTAAGACAAACATTCTTGAAACCAATGGAAAAACAGAATGTCTCAGCAAAGAAACAGAGGATATAAAGAAGAACCAAATGAAACTGGAAAACAAAACAACCAAAATATAAAAACTCACTTGATGTGTTCAATAGCAGAACAGAAATGACAGGGGAAAGAGTCAACGAGTTTGAAGACAGATCAATATAGGCATCAAATGTGACTACTGAATCTCAACAATGAAGAAAAAAAAATTCTTTATTGGGGAAAAAAGAAACCTCAGATCACCAAGGACCAGTGGAACAATAGCAAATGTCTAATATTCAGGACATTAGAGTCCCAGAAGGCGAGAAGAAAGAGTATACTGAAATATTTGAAGAAATAATGGATACAAACTTCACAAGTTTAACAAAACCCAGCAGATTCAAGGCTCAGTAGCTGCCCCAAGCAGGATAAACACGAGCAAATCCATGATAAACTCCTGGATTACTCATAATCTAACAGCTAAAAACAGAAAAAATATTGAAGGCCACCAAAAGGAGATAATGCATTTGTTATTAAGGCAATAATGATTCAAATGCTTCATATATATATATATATATATTTTTTTTTTTTTTTTTTTCTTTTTTTTAAGAGACAGATCTTGCTGGTGCTGTATCATCAGGCTGGAGTGCAGAGGCAGGATTACAGCTCATTGCAGCCTTAAACTTCTGGGCTCAAGCAATCTGCCTGCCTCCTGCCTCTGGCTCTCAAGTAGCTGGGACGACAGGCGTGCGCCCCAGGCCCCCAATCTATATTTATTTTATTTTTTTAGAGAAGAGTTCTTGCTATGTTGTCCACGCTTCTCTTGAACTCCTAGTCTCAAGCAATCCTCCCACTTCAGCCTCCCAAGTAACTGAGATTATAGACACCAGCCACCATGCCTGGTGGCTTCACATTTCTTATCAAAAACCAGGAGAACAAGGGCCAGGCATGGTGGCTCATGCCTGTAATCCCAGCACTTTGGGAGGCCAAGGTGGGCAGATCACCTGAGGTCAGGAGTTCGAGACCAGACTGGCCAATATGGTGAAACCTGTTCTCTACTAAAAGTACAAAAAATTAGCCAGGCATGGTGGCAGCTACCTATAATCCCAGCTACTTGGGAGGCTGAGGTAGGAGAATTGCTTGAACCCAGGAGGCAGAGGTTGTAGTAGGCCAAGATCACACCATTGCTCTCCAGCCTGGGCAACAAGAGCAAAACTCCATCTCAAAAAAAAAAAAAAAAAAAAGAAAGAAAGAAAGAAAGAAACATGAGAACTAGAAGGAAGTGGAACAACATTTTTTTTTAAAGTGCTAAATCAAAAAACTATACAGTATTCTATATGCAGAGAAAATATCCTTCAGTAATGAAGATAAAATAAAGACATTCTCAGATGAAGGAAAACTAAGAGAATTCACAGTAGCAGACCTGCACTAAAAGAATGGTCAAAGGGCATTTTACAAAAAGACAATGATAGTACAACAAAATACAGAAAACCAGAAATAAAAGAAAAAAACATAAATGGTAAATATTTGATTACATTTAACAGACAATTCTCCTATTGAGTTCCTTAAAATGTTAAATGTTTGAAAGCAAAAATTTTAAGTTGATGAGGTTTTTAATGTATGTAGATATAATAGATAAGGCAACTACAACATAAAGAGAGATAGGAAAGAAACATATATAGTGGTAAGGTTTCAAAACTCCACCTAAAGTGGTAAAATCTTAATTCTAAATATTAGAAGTTACATGTAGCTAGGTATGGTGGCTTACACCTGTAACCCCAGCATGTAAGGAGGCTGAGGCAGGAAGATCACCTTAGGGCAGAAGTTCAAGACCAGCCTGGTCAACATAGCGAGACCCTATCAGTACAAAAAATTTAAAAATTGGCCAGGGTTGGTGGTACATGCCTACCATCTCAGCTACTCAGGAGGCTGAGGAGGGAGGATCACTTGAGCCCAGGGGTTTGAAGCTACAATGAGCTACATTTGTACCACTGCACTCCAGCCTGGATGACAGAGTGAGACCCCATTTCAAAAGAAAAAAAAAAGGTGTGTATATCTACACACATACATGTGTACATGTACCACATATCTGTGTGTATATACGTGTGTGTATGTGTGCATGCATACATAAAGATCTAGAGAGATCTCTAGAGCAACCAATAAAAAATCTATACAGCCAGGGGCGGTGGCTCACACCTGTAATCCTAGCACTTTGGGAGGCCTAGGTGGGTGGATCACCTGAGGTCAGAAGTTCAAGACCAGACTGGCCATCATGGTGAAACCCTATCTTAAAAAAAAAAATCTATACAAAAAGACATAGTCAGAACCTAATAGATAAATTACAAAGATTAAAAATGCAGTACAATAGGTTCAAAAGACTCAAAAGCAAAACAAGAGAATCAACAAGTGATTTAAAAATAAGAGAACAAAGAAAAAACACATAAGATGGTAGACCAAATCTAACATAGTAACAATTACATTAAGTGTAAATGGTCTAAAAATGTCAGTTAAAAGACAGAGATTGTCCAAATACTTTTTTTTAATGACCCAATTATATGCTGTCTACAAGAAAGTCACTTCAAATAAAATGATAGAAGCAAGTTAAAAGTACATGGATTAGGAACTCCCTTTTGGGCACCCCTCCTTCTCACAGGAGAGAGAGCTGTTCTTTTTCTTTCTTTAGCCTATTAAACCTCTGCTCTTAACCTCAAAAAAAAAAAGTATAGGGATTGAACTATTCTTTATGGTACTTCAAAGGTGGATACATGACATTATACATTTGTCAAAATCAAAAGAATTGTATAACACAAAGAATAAAATCTAAAGTGAACTATGGACTTTAGTTCATAAAAATGTATCAAGCTGGGCACAGTAGTTTGTGCTTATAATCCCAGCTACTCTGGTGGCTGAAGCAGAAGGATCACTTGAGCCAGGGAGTTAGAGGCTGCAGTGAGTCATGCACACCACTGCACTCCAGGGCAACAGAGTAAGATTCTGTCTCTTTAAAAATAATAATAATACTTTGGGAGGCCGAGGCGGGTGGATCACGAGGTCAAGAGATCGAGACCATCCTGGTCAACATGGTGAAACCCCGTCTCTACTAAAAATACAAAAAATTAGCTGGGCACGGTGGCGCATGCCTGTAATCCCAGCTACTCAGGAGGCTGAGGCAGGAGAATTGCCTGAACCCAGGAGAAGGAGGTTGTGGTGAGCTGACATCGCGCCACTGCACTCCAGCCTGGGTAACGAGCAAAACTCTGCCTCAAAAATAATAATAATAATAATAATAATACATCAATATTAGTTTACCAGTTTTAACATATGAATCGTACTAATACAAGATGTTAATAACAGGGGACACTACTGTGTGTATGGAAGACAGAGGGTGGCATATAGGAACTCTCTGAACTTTCTGCTCAATCTTTCTATAAACTTAAAACTGTTCTAAAAATGAAAGTATATTATTATTATCATTATTATTATTATTGAGACTGGGTCTCCGTCTGTCACCCAGGCTGGCATGAAGTAGTGCACTCATGGCTCACTGTAGGCTCAACCTCCCAGGCCCCAGGAATCCTCATACCTCAATCTCCCAAATAATTGAGACCACAGGCATGTACCACCATTGCCCAGCTTTTTTGTTTGTTTGTTTTAAGAGGCAGGGTCACCCTGTGTTCATCAGCCTAGTCTCAAACTCGTGGCCTAAAGTGATCTCCCCACCCCAGCCTTCCAAATGGCTGAGATTACAGGCATGAGCCACAGTGGTTGGCCAGTCTATTAATTTTAAAAAGTAACAGAAAAAAATATACCATATAAACACTAACCAAAAAAAAAGTCAGAATTTCAATCAACCAATAAGATCTCTGACATTTACGGAACACTCCAACTGAAAACGGAATACACATTATTTTCAGGTACTCATGGAGCATTCACCAAGATAGATCATATCTTGAGTCATAAAACAACCTTAACAAATGTGATAGAATCAAAATTATACCAAGTATATCCTCTAACTATAATGAAATTAAACTAGAAATCAATAACAAAAATAGAAATTAAATATACTTCTAAGTAATCCATGGGTCAAAGAGGAAGTCTCAAGGGAAACTGGAAGATATTTTGAGCTGAACAAAAATGTAAACATAATGTAGCAAAATTTTTGGGATGAAACTAAAAAAGTGCCTAAAGAGAAATATATATATAGCACTAAATGCTGACACTAGAAAAGTAGTGCTACAGACTAAATGTCTGTGTCCCCCTCAAAATTCATATGTTGAAGCCCTAACTGGCAGTGGGCTATATTTAGAGATGGAGTCTCTAAGAAAGTAATTAAGGTTAAATGAAGTTATAAGAATGCGGCCCTGATCTGACTGAATTAGTATCCTTATCAGGAGTGATACCAGAAAGTTATCTCTCTCCCTCACTACCTCTCGCACAAATAAGTCATATAAACACACAGAGACATGGCCGCTGCCTACAAGCTAAGAGGCTTCAGGATGCTTCAGGATTACACCTACCTTGCCAGTACCTTGATCTTCGACTCCTCAGCCTCTAGAACCATAAGAAATAAACTTATGGCTGGATGCAGTAGCTCATTTCTGTAATCCCAGAGGGTTCTCTTGAGCCCAGGAATTTGAGACCAGCCTAGGCAACACAGTGAGACCTTATCTTTACAAAAAAATCCAAAAAATTAGCCAGGCATGGTGGTGTGTGCCTGTAGTCCCAGCTTCTCGGGAAGATCACTTGAGTCTGGGAGGTCAAGGTTGTAGTAAGCCATGATGGCACCAATGAACTCCAGCCTGGGCAACAGAACAAGACCCTGTTTCAAAAAAAAAAAGAATGAAATTTCTGCTGTTTAAGCTACCTAGTCTGTGGTATTTTGCAACGGCAGTCGAAGCTGACTAACACAAGTAGAAAGATCTTGTATCAATAATGTAACTTTCCATCTTAAGAAACTAAAAAGAGAAGAACAAAATACATTCAAAGGAATCAGAATGAAGGTAATAATAAAAAGCAAAAATCAGGCCAGGTGCAGTGGCTTACTCCTGTAATCCCAGCACTTTGGGAGGCTGAGGGAGGCAGATCACAAGGTTGGGAGTTTGAAACCACCCTGGCCAATATGGTAAAACCTCATCTCTACTAAAAATACAAAAATTAGCTGGGTGTGGTGGCAGGCACCCGTAGTCCCAGCTACTTAGGAGGCTGAGGCAGAAGAATCACTTGAACCCTGGAGGTGGAGGTTGCAGTGAGTCGAGATCTCGCCAAAGCACTCCAGCCTGAGTGACAGAGCGAGACTCCGTCTCAAAAAAAAAAAAAAAAAAGGAAAATCAATGAAATTGAAAACAGAAAAAAAATATAACTGAAACAAAAAATTGGTTCCTTCAAAGGATAAATAAAATTGATAAATCTCTAGCAGACTCAG
Source organism: Callithrix jacchus (assembly GCF_049354715.1). Lineage (NCBI taxonomy): Eukaryota > Metazoa > Chordata > Mammalia > Primates > Cebidae > Callithrix > Callithrix jacchus. The sequence continues at coordinate 62,348,514 of NC_133510.1, read as the reverse complement.
ATAAACAAATTGTGGAACACTCATACAATGGAATTGTATTCAGCAATAAAAAGGAATGACTTGGCCAGGCATGGTGGCTCACTCCTATAATCCCAGCATTTTCAGAGGCTGAGGTGAGCAGATCACTTGTGTCCAAGAGTTCAAGGCTAGCCTGGGCAACAGAGTGAGACCCCCCCCGCCGCCACATAGCTACAAAAAATACAAAAATTAGCAGGTGTGGTTATATGCCTGTAGTCTCAGCTACTCAGGAGGCTAAGGCAGGAGGAATGCTTGAGCCCAGGAGGTTGACACTGCAGTGAGCTGTGACTGTACCACTGTACTCAGCCTAAGCAACAGAGTGAGACCTTGTCTCAAAAAGAAAAAAAAAGAATTTCTTTTCTTTTTTTTTTTAACAGGGTTTCACCATATTGGTGAAGCTGGTCTCGAACTCCTGACCTCAGGTGATCTGCCCACCTCAGCCTTCCAAAGAGCTGGGATTACAGGCGTGAGCCACTGTGCCCGGCTCACAAAAAGCATTTCTAATACAAGGAACAAGTTAGATGAATCTCAAAGACATTACTCTGAGTGAAAGTCAGTCTCAAAATGTTACATACTGGCCGGGCACAGTGGCTCACATTTATAATCCCAGCACTTTGGGAGGCCAAGGCAGGCGCACTGCTTGAGCCCAGGAGTTTGAGACTATCCCAGCAACATGGTGAGACCATATCTCTACCAAAAACACAAAAATTGGTTGGGCATAGTGGTGCACACCTGTAGTCCCAACTACTCGGGAGGCTGAGGTGGGAGGATTGCTTGAATTCGGGAGGCAGAATTTTGTACCAGCCTGGGTGACAGAGTGAGACTCTTGTCTCAAAAACTAAACGAATAAACAAAAAATTACGTACTATGTGATTCCATTTATATGACATTCTAAAAAAAGGCAAAATTATAGGGACAATAAACATATTAGTGGCTGCCAGAGTCTGGGGGTAAGTGAAGGGGATGAACTACAAAGCGCAAAAGGTAACCATCTGAGATGATGAAAATATTTTCTATTTGGATTGTGATGTGGTTACAAGATTGTAAATGTTAGTAAAAATTTATAGAACTGTTCACCTAAAAGGGTAAGAGTTATTCTAAGTAAATTATACTTGATAAATGAGACTTTTATTATTTTTAATAAATTATATTTTTTATCAGAGGTGGGGGTCTTACTATATTGACCAGGCTGGTCTTGAACTCCTGGCCTCAAGCGATGCTCTTTTATCTTGGCCTCCCAAAGTTCTGGGATTATAGGCATGAGCCACTGTGCCCAGCCAAATGAGATTTTTAAAAATAATAATCAAGTGGGGATAAGCAATGTGTCCAGTAATAGATTAAATAAGAATAGTAGAATATTGATGATTATTAAAGGTTTATGAGGGAGTTCATTATAATATTATAAATTTACTTTTCATGTTTGAAGTTTTTCATTAAGAAAAACGGGAGGGTCAGAAGAAACAACGAAAGAGACTAAGAAGAAATGACCAGTGAGAAAAGACAGTATAGTGTTTTGGAAGGCAAATGAAAAAGCAATTTAAAGAGGAGAAGGTGATGCACTCCATCAAGTACTGACAGGCCAAATGAAATGACAATTTTTATCTGATTACTGGATTTAGGAATAGGCAATGGTGTTGAAAGCCTAACTGGAGTAGATATAAGAAAGAAAAAGAAGAGAAATTGGGGATATCAAGAATAGACAACTCCTTCAAACAACTTTGTTGTAAAGTGAAACTGGCTGATAACTGGAGAAAGGAGAGGATAACGAGGAGTTTTTTTAAGATGGGACAAAAATTTTTTTTTTTTTTGAGAGAGGGTCTTGCTCTGTCACCCAGGCTGGTACAAAGTCTCTCTGTTGAAGAATCATTTACAAAATCCATATATTGTATGAAAAGACCTCCAGGACACATTAAGTGATAAAAGCAAGGCTAGGTGTGGTGGCTCAAGCCTGTAACGCCAGCACTTTAGGAGGCCAAGGCAGGGTGGATTACATGAGGTTAGTTCAAAACTAGCCAACATGGTGAAACCCCATCTCTACTCAAAATACAAAAAAATAGCTGGACATGGTGGTACATGCCTGTAATCCCAGCTACTCGGGAGGCTGAGTAAATGGAGGTTGAAGTAAACCAAGATCATGCCACTGCTCTCCATCCTGGGCAATAGAGCAAGAATCCATCTCAAAAAAAAAAAAAAAAAAAGTAATACAAGCAAGTTACATTTGCCAAAACCTTTTTGAGAACTTGTGTAGTCTACGTACTGTTCTAAGCATTTTACTTTCTATGTTTTTATTGAGACAACATCTCACTTTGTCACCCAGGTTGGAGTGCAGAGGCAATAATAACTCACTGCAACCTCAAGGGATCCTTCTGCCTCAGCCTTCCAAGTAATTTGAACTACCGGCACACGTCACCACACCAGTCTAATTTTTGTTTTTTGTTTATTTTTGGTAGAGACAGGATCTTACTTGTCCAGGCTAATCATCTCGAACTTCTGATCTCAAGCAATCTTCAGCCTCCCAAGTGCTGAGATTACAGGTGTGAGTCACTTTGCCAAATCTACCCTCAGCACTTTATTTATTAATTAATTTATTATTTTTTAAGACAGAGTCTCACTCTGTTGTGCAGGCTGGAATGCAATGGCACAATTTCAGCTCACTGTAACCTCTGCCTCCTGGGTTTAAGCAATTCTCCTGCCTCAGCCTCCTGAACAGCTGACATTACAGGTGTGAGCCACCACACCTGGCTATGCTTTGAATTTTTAGTAGAAATGGGGTTTTGCCATGTTGGCCAGGCTGGTCTCGAACTCCTGACCTCAGGTGATCTACCCGCCTCGGCCTCCCGAAGTACTGGGATTAAAGGTGAGAACCACTACACCCGGCACCACTGCATGCCAACCTAGGCAACACAGTGAGAACCTGTCTCAAAAAAAAAAAAAAAAAAAGACACTAACCTATGTGCTATCCATGCCAAACGTCAAACAATTATGCCAGAAGGCATCCAGCTAGCATACTAAATATATGGAGAATGTGGTAAGAATCCACTGCGGGCTGGACATTGTGGCTCATGTCTGTAATCCCAGCACTTTGAGAGGCTAAGGCAGGAGGATCACTTGAGACGAGGAGTTCAAGGCTGGAGTGCAACTATGATCACGCCACTGCACTCCACTCTGGGCGACAGAGCAAGACCCTGTCTCAAAAAAATGATGAGCGATGTTTCATCCTAAGGAAAAAAAAATATTTTTCCTGTTATTGGTAGTTCTGATGGTTCTACATTTTTTTCTGTGGAGTCAAATGGTACCAAAATATGTAACTGTATGTGGAAAAGCGAGAAACAGTAATCAGCTTGGCACAGTGGCTCACACCTATAATCTCAACATTTTGGGAGGCTGAAGCATGAGTACTGATTAAGCCAAGGAGTTCAAAACCAGCCTGGGCAACATAGCGAGACCTCGTCTCCCTCATCATTATTAAGAAATAAACAAAGAAGGCCAAGTGTGGTAGCTTATACCTGTAATCCCAGCACTTTGGGAGGTTAAGGCAGGAAGATCACTTGAGCTTGAGGGTTCAAGAGCAGCCTGGGCAACATAGCAAAACATTGCCTCTACAAAAAAATAGGGCCGGGCACAGTGACTCACACCTTTGTAGGTGTGCCCAGCACATCAGGGCACTCCAACCTGAGCAAGAGAGGGAGACACGCTGTTCCAAAAAAAAAAAAGGAGAAACAGAAATCAAGTATTGGTTGTTTCTCCATTTTTATTTGTGTGTAAATTTTTAATATAAATTTGGGTACATAAGGCATTAATGTAAGTCAAAATGTTTCAGTGGACAAGTTTTAGGAGTTCAAGTTTAATTATAAATAAAACTGTTGAATTATTCTGGATAATGCAAGAATCTGGATTATTTGAAAATCAGGTAAATTTCTTACTGTTGGGAACTAAATAGTGTTTGCAGCATTTTTATCATGCAGTTAATTCCATATATATATTTTTCTAATTCAGTTATCCTACATCCAAGTACATGTTCTTAATGTCGCCTGTCTTCTGTGCTGTTTCTGTAAGTTTGCTATTAAAATACATTAAACTCAGCCGGGAACAGTGGCTCACGCCTGTAATCCCAGCACTTTGGGAGACTGAGGCGGGCAGATCACCTGAGGTCAGGAGTTCAAGACCAGCCTGACCAACATGGTGAAATCCTGTCTTTACTAAAAACTCGCCAGATGTGGTGGCACACGCCTGTAATCCCAGCCATTCAGGAGGCTGTGGCAGAAGAATCCTTGAACCTGGGAGGCAGAGGCTGCAGTGAGCCAAGACTGCACCACTGCATACCAGACTAGGCAACAGAGGAAGACTCTGTCTCAAAAAAATGAATTAATTAATTTAATTAAACACATAAAACTAATAAGTAAAATACTTCAACTTTAATAACAACAATTAAAAAGTGTGAGAAGACTGTGTTAAAACTAGGTGTTAGATTCATGGAAGTTAATTAAACTATTCTCTATTGTTATTTATGTTTAAATTCCCATAAGAAAATTTTTGTAGGCCGGGCGCAGTGGCTCAAGCCTATAATCCCAGTACTTTGTCAAGAGATCGAGAATACCCTGGTCAAAACGGTTAAACCCCGTCTCTACTAAAAATGCAAAAAATTAGCTTGGCATGGTGGCATGTGCCTGTAATCCCAGCTACTCAGGAGGCTGAGGCAGGAGAATTGCCTGATCTCAGGAGGCAGAGGTTGTGGTGAGCCGACATCGCGCCATTGCACTCCAGCCTGGGTAACAAGAGCGAAACTCCGTCTCAAAAAAAAAAAAAAGGAAAATTTTTGTAAAGAAAAAGCTGAAAGTTGGGGAGCCGGGGAAGATGGTGCTATAGAAGCAACTGAGGATTGCAGCTCTCAGTGAACACGCAGAGGGTGAGTTCACGCTGCACTTCCAGACGGATCTTTGTTGCCCACAGAAAGGGGAAATTCCCAGGTATAGGAGAGACATGGGATGCCAGTGCAGCTGTCTCGGCTGGCGTGGCCACTTTGGCCGGCGCCACAGCGCAGCGGCACACCGCACAAAACGCACTGGTCTGGGTGCCCTGTTAAACTGGCAATTTAAGATTTGGGAGGGCAGATTAGCATATTCATTTGATTAAACGGGACTTGGACAGTGAGCCAGGCCAGGAGATTCCTGGGAAGTGAACTGTGAGCCAGCGCAGTGGGTCGCTGTACAGGAAATCACACAGATCCCAGTGCCCTTTCAGCAGGTGACTGAAACACCTGGAGACAACAGATGCTGGAGAGGATGCAGAGAAATAGGAACACTTTTACTCTGTTGGTGGGAGTGTAAATTAGTTCAACCATTGTGGAAGACAGTGTGGCAATTCCTCAAGGACCTAGAAATACAAATTCCATTTGACCCAGCAATCCCATTACTGGGTATATATCCAAGGGATTATACATCATTCTACAATAAGGACACATGCACACAAATGTTCACTGCAGCACTGTTTACAGTAGCAAAGACTTGGAACCAACCCAAATGCCCATCAATGATAAACTGGACAAGGAAAATATGGCACATATATACCATGGAATACTATGCAGCCATAAAAATTGATGAGTTTGTGTCCTTTGTAGGGACATGGATGAACCTGGAAACCATCATTCTCAGCAAACTGACACAAGAACAGAAAATCAAACACTGCATGTTCTCACTCATAAGTGGGTGTTAAACAATGGGAACACATGGACACGGGAGGGGAGCATCACATACTGGGGTCTGTCGGGGGGAAATAGGGGAGCAGCGGGGGGTTGGGGAGTTGGGGAGAGACAGCATGGGGAGAAATATCAGATATAGGTGATGGGGAGAAAGGCAGCAAATCACACTGCCATGTGTGTACCTATGCAACAATCTTGCATGTTCTTCACATGTACCCCAAAACCTAAAATGCAATTAATAAAAAAAAAAGATAAACTTCTGAAATTTCTCCCATATCTAGATGGCAAATAAAACTACAGAAAATGGTTTGGTGTGATGGTTACCCTCTAATCCTAGCTACTTGGGAGGCAGAGACAGGAGGATACCTTGAGCCCAAGAGTTCAAACTGCAGAGAGCCAGGATTGCATCACTGCACTCCAGACTGGGCTACAGAACAAGAACTCACTCAAAAAAAAAAACAAAACCAAAACCAAAAACAATCAACTACATCAAATGTCTAAAGAATAAACTCATGCCTGTAATCTCAATACTTTGGGAGGCCGAAGCAGGAGGACTGCTTAAGCTCAGGAGTTCAAGACCATCCTGGAAGACCTACATAAAATTTAAAAATTAGGCCGAGCATGGCGGCTTATACCTGTAATCCTGGCACTTTGGCATGCTGAAGCAAGTGGATCATGAGGGCAGGAGTTCAAAATCAGCCTGGCCAAGACTGTGAAATCCCATCTCTACTAAAAATACAAAAATTAGCCCGGTGTGGTGGCGTGTGCCTGTAATCCTAGCTGCTCAGGAAGCTGAGGCAGAGAATTGCTTGAACCCAGGAGGCGGAGGCTGCAGTGGGCCGAGATCGCACCACTGCATTTCAGCCTGGGCAACAGAAACTCTGCCTTAAAAAAAAAAAAAGAAAAGAAAAGAAATGTTTTTTAATTAGCTAGGCACTCACCTGTGGTCCCAGCTACTCAGGAGGCTGAGGTGGAAGGACTGCTTGAGCCTAGAAGGTTGAGGCTGCTGGTGATTCTGACAGGCAAAATCTGCTTAGGTGTTCAATAAGACATAACCTGAATTAAGCAATAATTAAGACTAGAAAACAATAGTGTTCATTCACATCAACAGGATATAAAAGGAAGCAATAAGTAAGGCCTGCGGCTGATGAGTACTGAGGGAGTATGTGTCATTTCTATAGCATGTAGCAGATGGAGAATTCATAAAGAAAATGTCAGCATTTCATTTTAGCAAGACTTTCTATTTCTCCACACTGAGAGATTTTTCTCTAGGTAAAGCACGAAAACTAACAGAAACTGATTCCCAGACCTTCTACTTACTAATTGTCTAACAGGCAAACTACTACTCTACCTGTGTGCATGTCATATATAAAATGGGGGTAACTCTGTCTTGCAAGACATTACAAAAAATAAATTTTTAATTAACTACACTTAACAAACTGCAGTTATTACTGTTATTACTGAGTTTATATGAAAGAAAGTCATCCATTATAGTCAGGAAGGATATAAGGATGCTCACCATCACCGTCTCTATTCATTATTAAATGCAAAGGCTTAGACAGAAGCAATGAGACATAAAAACAAAGAAGGTATAATTAGAAAGAAACAAAACTTTCCTAAATTTAACTCATGTAGCTGTCTAGTCCCCAAGAAAATCTAAATACCAAACATTTAGCATTTAAAAGAGTTTAGCTGAAATGAAGATCAGTAAACTCAAATTAACAGTGTGTCTATATTCTAACAATAGAAAAAGGAAATACAATAATTAACAAAACTACTTAGGGCATGGGAGGCTGAGGCAGGAGAATTGTTTGAACCCAAGAAGCGGAGGCTGCAGTGAGCCAAGATGGTGCAATTGCACTTCAGCCTGGGCAACAGAGCAAGACTCTATCTCAAAAAACAACAACAACAACAACAGCAAAAAAACTATCTAGGGAAGAAAGATCTTTAATTAAAAACTTATGAAATGTTATTGAAGGGTATAAATAATCCAAACAAATGGAGTCAGAGACCATATCTCTAGCTAGAAAGACTCAATATTGCAAAGCCAGTTCTACCATGTTATTCTTTAAATTCAATTCAATTCCAACAAAAATGTCAATGGAGTTTAAGTAAGATGAACAAGATGGGAAAATCTGCCAACTAGGCTTTTTTTTTTTTTTTTGAGACTGATTCTCACTCTGTCACCCAGGCTGGAGGGTAGTGGCATGATTGCACCTCACTGTAACCTCTGCCTCCCAGGCTCAGGTGATTCTCCTGCCTCAGCCTCACAAGTAGTTGGGACTACAGGCACACACCACCATACCCGGCTAATTTTTGTACTTTTTGTAGACACAGGGTTTCACCATGTTGGTCAGGCTGGTCTCAAACTCCTAACCTCAAGTGATCCACCTGCCTCAGCCTCCCGAAGGAGGCTGATTACAGGCATGAGCCACTGCTCCCAGCAGGCTTCTTATACAGTAATTAAGACATGGGAATTGAGCAGATCAATGGGAAAAGAACAGAGATCCTGTACATGCCCCCAAACTTGATTGTATTAAAGGCATAATTAAGCTTCAATAGCAGATGATTTAGGGTAAGTAGTTATTCATACAGAAAAAAATTAGGGCCCTATTCACACCATACACAAACCTAAATTTCAGGTAGATTAAAGATCTACATATGAAAAGTAAATCCTTAAAACTTTCAAAAACAAATACACGAGATTCTTAATGACCACAGCATAGAGAAGTATTTCTTGGGCTGGGCGCAGTGGCTCACGCCTGTAATCCCAGCACTTTGGGAGGCCAAGGTGGGCGGATCACGAGGTCAAGAGATCAAGACCATCCTGGCCAACATGGTGAAACCCCATCTCTACTAAAAATACAAAAATTAGCTGGGTGTGGTGGCACAGGCCTGCGGTCCCAGCTACTCAGGAGGCTGAGGCGGAACAATCACTTGAATCCAGGAGGAGGAGGTTGCAGGGAGCTTAGATTGTGCCACTGCACTCCAGCCTAGCAACAGAGCAAGACTGTGTCTCAAAAAGATTTGTTGAATAAGAATTAGCATGAACCAGGAAAAAAAAAAAGATTGAAACTTTTAAAAACTTCTATACCATTTTAAAAATTCATAAACAGTTAAAAAAAATAAGCTACAGACTGCAAGTTTTTTTGTGAAACATACATATAGGACAAATAATTGATACATAAAGAATTACAAACCAACAAGAAAAAGACAAGTAAGTCATTAGAAAACTTGGCAAAGAGTAAAAATTAGAAACCTAAATGACTAGTACTAAAGAGAATTTCACCTTCTCCTAGGAATTAGGAAAATACAAATTAAAACCAAAAATTTCATGTCACACCAACAGACCATCAAAAGCCTTTAAAAATTAATGTCTTATAATACCATGTACTGATATATCAATAAATCGTTCATTTTAGAGCTATATATGACTGTATAGATAAAGCCCAATTTTATTCATTTACGTGGTGGGGAATATCTGAGTTGTTTACAATTTTTAATTTATTTTTATTTTTTAGATATGGAGTCTTGTTATGTTGCTCAGGCTGGCCTCAAACTCTTGGACTCCAGGGATCCTCCCACCTCACCCTCTCGAATAGCTAGGAACTATAGATGTGTGCCACCATACTGAGCTATTTCCAATTTTTAACTATTACAAATAGAAAGTACAAAAATTAACATATAAATCTTGACATGGACATATGGATTCACTTCTCTTGCATAAAGATGTAGAGGTAGAACGGATGTCTCTTGTGGTAAGAATATGCTCATTTTTGTTGAGACAGAGTCTCACTCTGTCACCCAGACTAGAGTGCAGTGGTGTAATCTCGGTTTACTGTAACCTCCACCTCCTGGGTTCAAGCAATTTTCTGACTCAGCCTTCTGAGTAGCTGGGATTACAAGCGTGTGCCACCATGCCCTGCTAATTTTTGTATTTTTAGTAGACAGGGTTTCATCATGTTGGCCAGGCTGGTCTTGAACTCTTGACTGCAGGTGATCTGCCTACCTTGGCCTCCCAAAGCGTTGGGACTAAAGGCATAAGCCACCGCACCTGGCCTATTTTTTTTTTAAGTCTGTTTCAAAGTGGTTGTACCATCTTACATTCTTATCAGTAGCATGAGCATTCCAACTGCTTCGTAGTCTCATCAACATTTGGTATGGCCAGGCTTTTTGTTTTGGTGGGGGTGGGGGGGTTGTTGCTGTTGTTTTGGAGACAGAGTCTCACTCTGTTATGCAGGCTGGAGTGCAGTGGTGCGATCTCAGTTCATGTAACCTCTGGCTCCCAGGTCCAAGCGATTCTCGTATCTCAGCCTCCAGAGTAGCTAAAACCACAGACACAGACCACCATACCCAACTAATTTTTTTGTATTTTTAGTAGAGATGAGGTTTCACCATGTTGGCCAGGCTGGTCTTGAACTCTTGGCCTCAAGTGATCTGCCTGCCTTAGCTTCCCAAAGTGCTAGGATCACAGAAGTGAGCCACAGCAACCAGTCTGCATTTTCTTAATGACTAATATTGAACATCTTTTCATGTGCCCATTTGTCAACCCCATATCTTCTTTGGCAAAGTGTTCACATCTCTTGTCCATTTTTTAATTGGGCTGTCTTCTTATTGATGAATTCTAAGAGTTATTCATATTTCTACATGTGAGTACTTTCTAAAGCTTAGGTTTTCTGCCAGTCTGAAACTTGCCTTTTTATTTTCTCAACAGTGTCTTTAAAAGAGAATTTTATTTTTGAGACGGGGCCTTGCTCTATTTCCAGGCTGGAATGCAGTGGCATGATCACAGCTCACTGCAGCCTTGACCTCCCGTATTCAAGCAATTCTCCTACCTCAGCCTCCTGAGTAGCTGGGATTACAGGCGTGTGCCACCATGCCAGGCTAAATTTTTTGTTTGCTTTTTCTTTTTTTTATAAAGACAGGGTTTCACCATGTTGGTCAGGCTGGTCTTGAACTCCCGACCTCAGGTGATCCACCCGCCTTGACCTCCAAAGTGCTTGGATTACAGACATGAGCCACCAGGCCCGGCCTGTTGCTTTCTCTTTAGAAGAGACAAGGTGTTGCTATGTTGTCCATGCTGGCCTCGAACTCCTGATCTCAGGCAATCCTTCCACCTCCACCTCCCAAAGTGCTGGGATTATAGGCATGAGCCACCACATCCAGATTTATGATCCATTTTGAATTAATTTTTTGATGATGTAAGTTTGAAGGTTTTAATATGTTTATCCAATTGTTTAAAAATCACTTCTTAAAAAGTCATCTTTCCCACTGAAATGACTTGGCAACTCTGTCAAAAATCAACTGACATGTATATTTCACATACCATTTTAATTAATGAACTTTTATAATAAGTCTTGAAATCAGGTAGTTTAAGCCTTCCAACTTTAGTCTTTGTTTCCAAACTGCTTTTGTCTATTCTAGACCCTTTGTACCTCCAGACAATTTTGTCAATTGGGATTGTACTGAATCTATGGACATGGGAAGAATTTAAAAATCTCAAGTCTTCTGATCCATAAGCAATGTTTTGATCCAGAAACAATGGTATTGACTGGGCACGGTGGCTCGCACCTATAATCCCAGCACTTTGGGAGGCCAAGGCAGATGGATCACAAGGTCAGGAGTTTAAGACCAGCCTGACCAACATGGTGAGACCTCGTCTCTACTACACATACAAAAATTAGCCAGGCATAGTGGCACACACCTGTAATCCCAGCTACTCGGGAGGCTGAGACAGGAGAATGGCTTGAACCCAGGAAGCAGAGGTTGCAGCGAGCTGAGCGCTGCACTCCAGCCTGGGAGACAGAGCGAGACTCCATCTCCAAAAAAAAAAGGTATTGTATGTGTCTTGTCAAATTTAGCCCTGAGTATTTAATATTTTTATGCTATTTGTACATGTTATATTTTACCGATTTCAGATTGCTCCTGCTAGCATATAAACATATAATGGATTTTTATATACTGATTTTGTAATCTGCAACCTTCCTAAATTTTTCTAGTTGCATAGATTTTATGATACTCTACATACATGATGCTATCCTCTGTAGCGGAAAAACTGTTTTCCCCTTTTCAATCTTATGCCTTTTATTGTTTCCCCCCACCCTCTTACCTTGTACACTGACCAGATCCATCAATACTATGTTGAAAAGAATCACTAGCTGGGCACGGTGGCGCATGCCTGTAGTCCCAGCTACTCGGGAGGTTAAGGTAGGAGGATCGCTTGAGCCCAGGAGTTCTGGGATGTAGTGCGCTATGACCATTGGGTGTCCGCACTGAGTTCGGCATCAATATGGTGACCCCCCGGGAGTGGGGGACCACCAGGTTGCCTAAGGAGGGGTGAACCAGCCCAGGTCAGAAACGGAGCAGGTCAAAACTCCCGTGCTGATCAGTAGTGGGATCGTGCCTGTGAACAGCCACTGTACTCCAGCCTGGGCAACATAGTGAGATCCTGTCTCTAAAAAAATAAAATAAAAATAAAAAAATAAAAAATAAATCAGTAAAAGCAAATACCCATGCCCTTTTCTTATTCTTAGGGGCAGAGAATTCAGTATTACCATTAAGTATTACATTAGCTGTAGGTTTTTCATAATTGCCCTCTATCAATTGAAGATACTTCCTTCTCATTTATTCAGAGTTTTTAACATGAGTAAAGCCTAAATTTTCTTTTTTTAACCCAGTGGTTCTCAAGGAAGCTGAATTTTGTCAAATGCTTTTTCTGCTTCTATTGAGATGATCATGGGTTATTTTTTCAGTCTGTTAATAGAGAATTACATTGGTTGAATTCTGAATGTTAAATGAACCTTAAATTCCTGTGATAAACCCTACTTGATCCATTTTACATATTGTTGGCTTTCATTTACTAATTAAATTAATTAGTTTACCTGTAATCCCAGCACTTTGGGAGGCAGAGGCGGGCAGATCACCTGAGGTCGAGAGTTTGAGAATAGCCTGACGAACATGGAGAAACCCCATCTCTACTAAAAAATACAAACAATTAGCCAGGCATGGTGGTGCTTGCCTGTAGTTCCAGCTACTAGGAAGGCTGACGCAGAAGAATCACTTGAATCTGGGAGGCAGAGGTTGCAGTGAGCCGAGATTGCGCCACTGCACTCCAGCCTGGCAAAAGAAGAGAGACTCCGTCTAAAAAAAAAAAACGCTGGCTCATGCCTATAATCCCCACACTTTGGGAAGCTGTGGCAGGAGGATCATTTGAAGCCGGGATTTCAAGACCAGCTTGGCCAACAATGTGAGATGCTGTCTCTACAAAAATTAAAAACTAGCTAGGTGTGGTGGCATACACTTGTAGTCCCAGCTACTCAGGAGGCTGAGGAAGGAGAAGCACTTGAGCCCAGGAGTTCAAGCCTGCAGTGTGTCATGACTGTGCCATTATAACATTCCAACCTGGGTGACAAAAGTAAAACCCTCCCCTCCCCCCCAAAAAAAAGCTAAGAAAGGCATACCCATAGACTCTAATATGACTTGAGAAAAAGAGGTCATCATATGACAACTAAAGCAAAAGGAAGATGAAGGATCTAAAGCTAGAGAATTTAACACTAGCAAAAGATAGTTTGATAATTTTAGAAAGAGGTTGGGTTTTAAAAATGTCAAGATAACAGAAGCAGCAGCTTTTGCCAACCAAGAAGCAACAGATGAGTTTCCAGACATCATTAAAAAATTCACTGAGGCCGGGCGTGGTGGCTCACGCCTGTAATCCCAGCACTTTGGGAGGCCGAGGCAGGTGAATCACGAGGTCAAGAGATCAAGACCATCCTGGGCAACATGGTGAAACCCCGTCTCTACTAAAAATACAAAAAATTAGCTGGGCACGGTGGCACATGCCTGTAATCCCAGCTACTCAGGAGGCTGAGGGAGGAGAATTGCCTGAACCCAGGAGGCGGAGGTTGCAGTGAGCTGAGATCGGGCCATTGCACTCCAGCCTGGGTAACAAGAGCGAAATTCCGTCTCAAAAAAGGAGACCTCCAAGTGTGCCTGCCTCTCTTGCCTCTCCTTTCCCCTCCTCCCCCTTTCATCCCTGAGACAGCAAGACCAACCCCTCTTCTTCATCTTCAGCCTACTCAGTAATCCCAGCTACTCAGGAGGCTGAAGCAGAACAATTGTTTGAACCCAGGAAGAGGAAGTTGCAGTGAGTGGAGATCGCACCACCTCACTCCAGCCTGGGTGAAAGAGCGAGACTCCATCTCAAAAAACAAAAAAAAAAGATCAGTGATGAAGAAAAAATCTTCAGTGAGTTTTCTAGATCTGTGGGATTACAGTTTTCACTAACCTTAAAAAATTTCAGCCATTATTTCTTCAAATATTTGCCTCTCTTCCCACTTTCCTGAGATTCCAATTACACGTTTTTAGACTGCTTGATATTGTCCCACTGCTCACTGATTGATACTTTTCACTTATTATTTTTTTGTCTGTCTATCTACTTTTTATTTAGAGACAGTCTCTCTCTCAGTTGTCCAGGCTGGAGTGCTGTGGTATGATCTTGGTTCACTGCAGCCTTGAACTCCATGGCTCAAGTGATCCTCCCACCCTGGTTTCCCAAAGTGCTGGGATTATGTGTTGGTGTGAGCCAATACACTCAGTCTTTTTTCCTATGTTACATCTTGAGTAAGTTTCGTTTGCTATGTCTTCAAGTTCACTAATTTTTTTCTTCTGCTGTGTCTATCTGCTGTAAAAACCCTGGGCACTATATTTTTCATCTCAGACATTGTGGTTTTCGTTTTTTAAAGTTAGATTTTGGTCATTTTTATATCTTCCATATCTCTACTTAATATGCATTTTCTCAATCACTTCTGGGTCTATTTCTAATGACTGTTTTTTCCCTCATTATGGACTGTATTCTCTGATTATTTGTATCCCCGATAATTTGTGACCAGATACCAAATGTAAATTCTACATCGTTGGTTGCTAGAGTTTTAAAATATTCCTTCGACTAATTTTGGACTTGGAGACTCAGTGACTTAGAAACAGTTTGATCTTCATCCTACTGAAGCCTTGTTTTATGCTTTATTAGGCTAGTCCTCTGGCAGCCTTTAGACTGGAGCTAATTTGGTATCACTACTGAGGCAATATCCTTCTAAGGACTCTACTCAATGACCCAGGTGTTAGTTGTTTCTACTCTGGCTAGTGGAAACATAAAACACTCATGGCCATTTATTCCTGGACTATTCTAACTAATCCTTTCCAGAAGTCTTTCTCTGGCCTTGAGTAGTTTCTTCACACCAATGAATGGACTAGTATTCAACTAAAGCATCTGTGAATAACAGGAAAGTTCAATAGAACTTTCTGTGATGATGAAACTGTGGCTACTAAGTACTTGAATTGTAGTTAGTGTAACTGAGGAACTAACTCAATTTTTATTTAAGAATCTGCATGTAGCTAGTGGCTACTGTACTGCACAGTGCAGGTGTAGGGGAACCCTCTGTAGATTTCTAGAGCTCTCTTTTTCTTAAGAAGCTCTCTCCTCTTAAATACTCTGCCCCACAAATTCTAGCTGCCTTGGCTTCTCATCCCTACCTCTATCTCCTCAATTCAAGATTGCCAGCTCTGTATGCATATCCCTCCCTACCTTGTGCTGCCTTCTTAGTCCCACCCAAGCCCTGCTGACTGTGTGCAAAGTTAGAGAATAGTCCCCAAATCCACCCCCACTTCTGGCACTGACTACAGAGTTTGGAGGGTCCTCAAGATCACCTTCAGGTTCTGTAATTTGAACCCGAAATTCAATAATTTCATAATTTCAACCCAGAAACTTTCTTCAGACTATAAGGCAGATAATCATAGTGCTCAACTTGTTTCTTTTCTCTCAGGAATTACTGTTCTGTGCTACTCTTTGTCCAATATCTGAAAACATTTTTTCATATACTTTGTCCAATTATTCACTTGTTTGAGGCAGTGTCATAAATCAGCTTCCTGTTACACAGCTATTACCAGAACTGTAAGTTCTCTTCCACTGAGTTTCTAGCTTTTAATCATTTTTTTTATTTCTAAAATTATCTAATTGCTCATTTTACAAACCAACCAGTCTTGCTTTATTCTCTCATTTCTTATTCTTGGTCTTTATTCACTGTTCTACTTCATTAAATATATTTATTTTATGTTCTATATCCAGTAATTCCAATACCTAAAGTTTCTGTGGGGGTCTAGTTCAGTTGTTTCTGTTGACACTAGTTCACAGAACCTTGTTTCTTTTGTGATTTTTTTTTTTTTTTTTGTATTTTGGTTACTATTATAAGCTCATATATGTTGATAATCTATCTTCAAGAATTCTGAGGACCTACTCTTTCAGTTTTTGGAGCCTTCCCACCCTGTCCTGTCTCTGTATCAGGGAGCTTCTTCCTTGTGTCTTCTGCCTTCCTTCTTGCCTATTAAACTCTCTGCTCCTTAAAATCACACACACACGAAAATTCTTTGAAGCCAGGGTTGAGGTATATTCCACGAGGAATGCTCCAAGTTTGTGTCTCTTAGGTTCCTGGGAGCACTCTACTTGGATCTACTTTTTTTTTTTTTTTTTTTTTTTTTTGAGACAGAGTTTTGTTTTTGTTACCCAGGCTGGAATGCAACGGCGCAATCTTGGCTCACCACAACCTCTGCCTCCTGGGTTCAAGTGATTCTCCCATCTCAGCCTCCCAAGTAGCTGGGATTACAGGCAAGCACCACCATGCCTGGCTAATTTTGTATTTTTAGTAGACAGGGTCTCTCCATGTTGGTCAGGCTGTTCTTGAACTCCTGACCCCAGGTGATCCGCCTGCCTTGGCCTCCCAAAGTGCTGGGATTACAAGCATTAACCACTGCAGCTGGCTGGATCTGCTTTTCTTTTTTTTAAATCAATGTATATATATTTAACTTTTTGAGCAGAAAATACATTTTCTTAGCTCAAAAAACTCTAAACTAGTTCCCTGCCCCTTCCTCTTAGTTAGGCCTAACACTTCAACTAGCACAGTATGTAGTAAAGACTTTAACCTTGCCCAAAGAGAGGTGTGGCATTTGCCCTTAGCTCCTAGGAAGTAATGCTAAACTCTTCGAATATCCTCTTGATAACAGTCAATATACTAGGGGAGTTAAGCAATGCCAGATAAGTCTACCAATATGATTTATAGTGAGAACTTTAGATTACTTACTATCAACTCAACCCCAGGAAGGGCTGGAGACTGAGGTCAGCCACTTGGCCAGTAAATTATATCTATGTGATGGAGCCCCAGTAAAAATTCAGGACATCAAAGCTTACATAAGCTTCCTTGGTTGGCAACACTCCATGAGTATTACCACACACCACTGACAGGAAGAGTTACACTATCCATGACTCCACTCGGAAAGGAAAACTGGAAGCTCACCATTTGAAACCCTCCTGGACTTTGCCCATATTTCTTTTGGCTGATTTTAGTCTCTCTCTTCACTACGAGTATAATAGCTTTAGTGAGTTATATGAGTCATTCTAGCAAATTATTCAACCCTAGAGTGATCTTGGGGACCCCCCCCACCAAACTCTGCAGTTGATACCAGAAGTCAGGGTGGATTTAGGGACTGTTCTTTAACTTTGCACACAGTCAGCAGGGCCAGCGCTGAGGATTTGTCTGGCATGGCTAGGGTGGGACTAAAGCAGCACAAGTCATCTGGAGACTAATTTACAATCTCCTAATTCTAATACAGAAGGATTAGTCAAATAAGTAACGTCAGGTAGTTTCCCTCCTAGCCTTTACTCAAGAACTTTGTCACCTACCCCGACTCTACCATTTCCCATTTCCTACTCCTACCCCAGCATCTTAACACCATCAAATGATCTCAAGTGTCAGGAAAATCAAACGTAGCTCCACCTCTTAAAAGGTCAACAACCCTAGTTCTGAATTAAGATCTCTAAGGCAAACCCAACTCTTGTGCTAAGTATCAGGGAAATTTGGAAAATGAGCTTAACAACTCTGCAGATAATATGTGATTCTGGTTCTGAAAGACACCTAAAAAAGACTTTCATCATAAATTGATGTGAACTCAGTTTTATTAAGAGTGTAAAACTACATCATCAGGCCATCAGAGACAGACTTTAGCTCAAGTAAGCCACCGTTCTAGCCTGGCAGTAATAAATAAGCACTCACTTTGTTATGCAGAGAAAACTTGGATGGCTATTTCAGAAATCTAGCATGCCTTTTTTTGTACATTCAATTTGTAGTCTGTGTCATTTTAGTCTCCAAAATATAATTTCAAGTAAGACTATAAATACTTAGAATTTTTACCATTCCAAAGGCACAAACAGAAAATCCCCAATACCTAAGATCCCTCTTTCCTACACCATTACTCTATCATCCAACAAGTCTGCCCCAAGGTAAGACGGATGAGGGCAGTAGGTACAGTTCATAAGATTCCACAGGAAGCAAGATTCTTGCTCCTGCCCTTATGACTGAAATCTGGAATTTAAAAATCTATATATGAAATGTAAAAGCAACAGAAATTCAAAATAATAAAAGAAAAAGAAGTTGCTTCATTTCTTATTTTCTCCTAAGATAACTCTTTGAGTGCAGGGACTGTACTTTAAATTATAAGCACCTTCAAAACAGAAGTTTAGGCCAAGCACAGTGGCTCACGCCTATAATCCCAGCACTTTGGGAGGCCGAGGTGGGCGGATCACCTGAGGTCAGGAATTCAAGACCAGCCTGGCCAACATGGTAAAATCCCATCTCTATTAAAAATACAAAAATTAGCCAGTCGTGGTGGCACAAGCCTGTAGTTCAAGCTACTCAGGAGGCTGAGGCAGGAGAATAGCTTGAACCCGGGAGGCGGAAGTTGCAGTGAGCTGAGATAGTGCCACTGTACTTCACTCTGGGCAACAGAGTGAGACTCCATCTCAAAACAAAAACAAAAACACCCCAGAAGTTTAAATAAATACAAACAAAAGAGTACATGTAAATTAATAAGAATTTGATAACCTAAATCATAGAAAGTTTCCTAAAGAATACAATTTTCAACCAGCTTTTCAAGGAGCAACAGAAATATATTTGCAAAGAGAGGGTGATATGGTTTGGCTCTGTGTCCCCAACCAAATCTCATCTTGAATTATAATCCCCAGGTGTCGAGGGAGGGAGGTGATTGGATCATGGGGGCGGTTCCCCCCTGCTGTTCTCACGATAGTGATAGTTCTCACAAGAAGTGATGGTTTTATTATATAAACGTCTGGCATTTCCCTTGCTTGCACTCTCAAAGACAAGCCTGCTTCCCCTTCTGCCATGATAGTAAGTTTCCTGAGGGACCCCCCCCAGCCAAGTGGAACTTCCTGTGAGTCAATTAACCTCTTTCCTTTATAAATTACCCAGTCTCAGGTAGCATCTTTACAGCAGTATGAAAATGGACTCATATAGAGGGCAAGATAACTAAGAAGGGAGCAAAAGCACAAGAGAAAAATAGTAAATTTAGTCTAGTTCAATGTGGCTGGCACAGTACAAAAAAACACACTAATGTCAGGACAACAGTCAGTCAGCAAAGCTGATATAAGCTGCTGAGAAATATGGGATTTATGCAACTCAGAGCCACTATTACAGGAGAATGAGTGAAACACAATAATAACAGAAATCACTGAGCAGTGATATACCAGTTTCTGGGCCCGCAGAACTGACTAGAAGCAGCAACAGAAGACCAAAATTCGTTCTGTTTCAAAATATAAAAATATTTCATCATTACTCAAGGAATGGGCACCAAATATATACCATTACTTTTTTTTTTTAAAAGGTACACACACATAAACTCAGAGACAGCCAACAAAGCAAGGCAGGCAAAGTTTACCCTCTTCAGTGCGTAAATGATTAACAGCTACCCTTTTCCTGCCTACAGTGATAGAAAAGGGTTAACTAAAGAAGTAAAGAACACAGAAGTAGCTGTGTATTCATACATTAAAAAGAAAAAAGCAGTGATATCAAGGGAGAGAAAAATATTTTCATGAAAGACAGGATGCAGAAAAAAACAGAATGAAGACAAAAGAAACCTCAGTTCTGAAGCCCTGCAAAACAGAAAAGGAAAGAAATATCATTCAAAATAACTGCCTTGCTCTTAGGTTTTGTCATTCTTCTTCCAAGCCTATAGTCTGCAATAAGATGAGAAAACAGACAATGAGAATACTCCCAAACAAAACAAGCCAATCCCCGACACCCAAACCCCCAAAACAGAGAATTTCAAAATATCTCCAAATATCCAGGTCATATTTATAACTAAAATGAACCTTGATTTAACGCTGTGCTTCTCATAGGGACTTATCTTCTACCTTCAATGCAACAATTATAAAAACAAAATGTATATATTATCAGAAAAGCCAGTAAACACAATATATTTGAGCATAGTCTAAGGGAAGAACATGGCATAGCTTCTCTCTGTCACACTGCTGCTGAAACAAAACAACGATAATCCAAATGTCTGACAATTTATAATACAGACTGTAAAATTTACAATACAGATTGTGGCCTGTTTTTGTTTTGTTTTTTGATAAGGAATTTCGCTCTTGTTGCCCAGGCTGGAATGCAACGGCATGATCTCAGCTAAACGCAATCTCTGTCTCCTGGGTTCAAGTGATTCTCCAGCCTCAGCCTCCCAAGTAGCTGGGACTACAGGCATGCCCAACTAATTCTGCATTGTTAGTAGAGACAGGGTTTCTCTATGTTGGTGAGGCTGGTCTTGAACTCCTGACCTCAGGTGATCTGCCTGCCTTAGCCTCTCAAAGTGCTGGGATTATAGGCATAAACCACCATGGCTGGCCAACTGTGGCCTGTTCTTATAACCATCTTGAAGCCTTCCCAGGATGGGCCAGTGGGATGTAACATGAACCACATCTGTCCACCAAGTTGAAGACAGACATGTAAATCCTAATGAGCAGTGGTGAAAAAATATACTGCTCCATTCAGCTCCCAACAATGATAAATAATTCAGGAAAAGAACTGCCGCAATACAGAGCACAGCAGCAGGATTTAAAAATAGACCACAGGCTAGAAAGCCTTGGAGCGGAGTGTGGGGGAAATCAGGAGTCACAGAAAAAATGGATTTCTGTCAACAAATTCCCAAGCTCTTCGAAATAAAGGGTGCTGCCGAAATAGTCAAACAAATCAAATGCCAAATTCTAATGTACTTTCTCAAATAATCAAATATTTGTGAGGAATTTAGTAAATCTGGTAACAAGAGAGCTAATAAACAATGATACCATTTGGCAAGAGCAGTTACAATAGAGAAAGTATATCTAAATGACATAGGAAGATATGTTTTTTTAATATATATATTATTGCACTTTAGGTTCTGGGGTACATGTGAAGAACTGCAGGATTGTTGCATAGGTACATACACATACACAGCAATGTGGTTTGCTGCCTTCATCCCCATCACCTATATCTGGCATGACTCCCTATGTTATCCCTCCCCAACTCCCTATCCCCCTGCTGTCCTTCCCCTAGACCCCCCGCAACAGACCTCAGTGTGTGATGCTCCCCTCCCTGTGCCCATGTGTTCTCATTTTTCAACACCCACCTATGAGTGAGAACATGCAGTGTTTGACTTTGTTCTTGTGTCAGTTTGCTGAGAATGATGGTTTCCAGGTTCATCCATGTCCCTACAAAGGACACAAACTCATCGATTTTTATGGCTGCATAGTATTCCATGGTGTATATGTGCTACATTTTCCCTGTTCAGTCTATCATCGATGGGCATTTGGGTTGGTTCCAAGTCTTTGCTTGTGTAAACAGTGCTGCAATGAACATTTGTGTGAATATGTCTTTATAAGAGAATGATTTATAATCCTTTGGATATATACCCAGTAATGGGATTGCTGGTTCAAATGGAATTTCTATTTCTAGGTCCTTGAGGAATTGCCACACTGTCTTCCACAATGGTTGAACTAATTTACACTCCCACCAACAGAGTAAAAGTGTTCCTATTTCTCTACATCCTCTCCAGCATCTGTTGTCTCCAGATTTTTTAATGATCGCCATTCTAACTGGTGTGAGATGGTATATCTCAAAGTAGTTTTGATTTGCATTTCTCTAATGACCAGTGATGATGAGCATTTTTTCATATCTTTGTTGGCCTCATATATGTCTTCTTTTGAAAAGTGTCTATTCATATCATTCACCCACTTTTGAATGGGTTTGTTTTTTTCTTGTAAATCTGTTTCAGTTCTTTGTAGATTCTGGATATCAGCCCTTTGTCAGATGAGTAGATTGCAAACATTTTTCCCATTCTGTTGGTTGCCGGTTCACTCTAATGATTGTTTCTTTTGCTGTGCAGAAGCTCTGGAGTTTAATTAGATCCCATTTGTCTATTTTGGCTTTTGTTGCCAATGCTTTTGGTATTAGGAAGATATGTTTAAAAAAAAAAATAAGGGATTAAATTTGATTTTCCACACCACTAAATTCCAGATCTAACATCAATTTAGACTTTTACTATTATGCCTCTAGTATTGAGATAGCACTCAAGATTTTTCTATTCCTTTTTCCAACTCTAATAGATCCTACAACTGAACACATGCAAACACAAGATTCTCACCAATCAATAAAAAGGGTAGCATGAAAACTGAACAAAAGCCATGATTATGGTCTTCCCAGATTTAAATTAAACTCCAACTCTGGCATGGTGGTTTGTGCCGGTAATCCCAGCACTTTGGCAGGAGGCCAAGGTGGGAGGATCACTTGAGGTCAGGAGTTTGATACCAGCCTGGGCAATGTAGTGAGATCCCCATCTCTACAAAAAATTAGCTGGGCACAGTGGCATGTGCCTGTAGTACTAGCTACTTTGGAGGCTGAGGTGAGAGAATCACTTGAGCCAAGGAGTTGGAAACTGCAGTGAGCTATGACTACACCACGGCACTTCAACCTGAGTGAGAAAGCAAGACGCTGCCCCTAAAAACCATTATAAGGCCAGGCATGGTGGCTCATGCCTGTAATCCTAGCACTTTGGGAGGCTGAGGCAGGCAGATCACCTGAGATCAGGAGTTCGAGACCAGCCTGGCCAACAAGGTAAAACCCCGTCACTACTAAAAATACCAAAATTAGTCAGGCTTGAGGACATGTGTCTGTAGTCCCAGCTACTCAGGAGGCTGAGGCAGGACAATCACTTTAACCCAGGAGGTGGAGGCTGCAGTGAGCCGAGATTGGGCCCCTGCACTCCAGCCTGGGCAACAGAGCAAGACTCTGTCTCAAAAAGAAAATAACAGTAATAAAAGCAATAGGCTAACTGCAATGGCTCACGTCTATAATCACAGCACTTTGGCTTCAAGGGGGTGAACTGCTAGAGCACAGGAGTTTGAGAACACCCTGGGCAACATGGTGAAACCCCTTATCTACAAAAAATAGCCGGGCACGGTGGTGTGTGCCTGTAGTCCCAGCTACTTGGGAGGTAATGCAGGAGAATTCCTTGAGCTTGGAAGGTGATGGCTGCAGTGAGCCGAAATGGTGCCACTGCACTCCAGCCTAGACAACAGGGTGAAGGCCTGTCTCAAAAATTAAAATAAAATAAAATAATAAACTCTAACTCTCACAGAAATGGTAAGTTTATAATTAGATGAGGACAATCCAAAATCCTGGGTCCATAATGATCATGGAGGTTTCAACCTACTCAAGAAAGCTTCAACCCAGGCATGGTGGTGCACACCCAGCCTCTCAGGAGGCTGAGGCAGGAGGAGAGCTTGAGCCCAGGAGTTCAAGGCTACAGTGAGCTACGATGTGCTACTGTACTCCAGGACTGGCAACAAAGCAAGACCCTGTCTCTCAGGGGAAAAATAAATTAAAAAAATAAACAAGGTTCAAATTAGCTGGGCATGGGCAGCCACTTGTAATTCCAGCTACTTGCGAGGCCGAGGTGGGAGAATCACTTGAACTCAGGAGACAAAGGTTGCAGTGAGCTGTGACTTTAAAAAAAAAAAAAAGGAGGCTTTAAGTATGAGGTCTGGGCTGGGTGTGGTGCCTCATGCCTATAATCCCAGTACTTTGGGAGGCTAAGGCAGGAGTATTGCTTGAGCCCAGGAGTTAAAGACCAGCCTGGGCAATATGATGAAATGCTATCTCTGCAAAAACATACAAAAACTAGCTGTGTGTGGTAGTATGTGCCGTAGTCCCAGCTATTCAGAAGGGTGAGAGAGGAGAATCATCTGAGCCTGGGGAGGTCAAGATTGCAGGGAGCCATGATCATGCCACTGTACTCCATCCTGGGCAATGGGAGTGAGACCATATCAAAAAAATTTTTTAAACTATGAGGTCTGATGAATAGTGTGTGGCTGGACAGTCAACCTTAAAACTGGTATCTTAGAGAACAACAACAAAAAAAAACGGGTATCTTGCTAAGTGTGGTGGCTCACACCTGTAGTCCCAGCACTTTGGGAGACTGAGGCAGGCAGATCACAAGGTCAGGAGATCGAGACCATCCGGGCCAACATGGTGAAACCCTGTCTCTACTAAATACAAAAAATTAACCGGGTGTAGTGGCGTGCGCCTGTAATCCCAGCTACTTGGGAGGCTGAAGCAGAAGAATTGCTTGAACCTGGGAGGCGAAGGTTGCAGAGAGCTGAGATCGTGCCACTGCACTCCAGCCTGTTGATACAGCAAGATTCCATCCCCCCCAAATAAAAGAACTGGTATCTTGAGAATAATAAGAATGACCAGATGAGGCCAAGTGTGGTAGCTCATGCCTGTAATCCCAGCACTTTGGGAGGCCAAGGTGGACTAAAGTCAGGAGTTCAAGACCAGCCTGGCCAACATCGTTAAACCCTGTCTCTACTAAAAATATTAAAAAATTAGCTAGGCATGGTGGCAGACACCTGTAATCCCAGCTACTCTGGAGGCTGAGGCAGGAGAATCACCTGAACCCAGGAGGCAGAGGTTGCAGTGAGCTGAGATCACACCATTGCACTCCAGCCTGGGCAACAAGAGTGAAACTCCATCCATTTCATTAAAAAAAAAAAAAAAAAAAAGAGCAGACCAGATATATTCCCCAAACGCAACAATTTATGTGATAAAGAAATAATATTCTGCATCCAAAACTGCATTTCTCTGCAGCCATCAAAATATGTACCTCTCAAAAATTAAAAATAAATAGAAATATACACCTCTCTCTTCATAAGTCTGAGATCAATTTCAGACAACTGGAAATTTTAGAACAATCTAAGATCATTTTAATGACATCTAATCTCCCTATAAAAGTATAATATAGAATAGAAAACTGTTTGGAAAACTCTGCCCCTACCGCAAAATCTCTCTCTCTTTCCCTCCCCCACAAAGAGGCTCCCTTATCTCTCACTTTACATACCGGCCCTAGCCCTCCCGCTGCCCAGCTTCCCGCCCAGCAGTTCAAACTGACCAACAGTTGCCCACCACCTCGGCTTTTGGCTTCCCCACCCCCCAGCCCTTCAGCCCCCTATAAAACAACCCTGCCCCTCTGAGCGGCGCGGCCATTTTTCCTTTTCGTCCCGGCTGGTCCGCCCGGAGGCTCTTTCCTCTCAATAAAGCCTGAACTTAAGGAATTTCCTCTAGCCTGCGGTCCGGTTTTTTCCGAACGAGCTCAGTCTTCCCGCAGAGGGTAGGTCGGACAAATGGTGCCGAAACCCGGGGCGGGAGCTGAGGCCGTTGGCCCGGCCACGGCCCCCCTCCCCGACCTACCCAACACTGGCCCTGCCACCTCCACGTTCCGATTAAGGTAAGCCAAGTTTTTCTTGCTTTGCCTTCCCCCGCTTCCCGTCTCCTCTTCCTACGGCATGGTGCAGTTGCTCCCTCCAGCGTTCCGCACGGACTCCTTGCCTAGTCTCGGCCGAGCCAAGGTAGTCTTCCATTCCGGCTCCAGGAGCCTTCCGAGGGACAGCTGCCAGACGGGGGACGCCCCTCTGACTGCTTCCCTTTCCGTACTTAATTGTACTCCGGGGAATTTGCAACGAACGGGGACGCCTTTTCGTTGCATCTGCCCATCCGCGCCGGAGAGTCTGTAGCTGCGCCTGCCATGGGAAATTCGGAGTCCAAAATACCTCTGAGCACCCCCCTCGGGTGCTTGCTGCGAAATTTTACCAAATTGGGATATTCCCAAACCCTCAGAAAGAAAAAGCTTATTTTCCTGTCCCACGTGGCTTGGCCCCAATACAAACTCAGTAACCAGTCACATTGGCCCCCGACTGGCACTTTTGATTTCAACACCCTCCGAGATCTCGACGATTTTTGTCGCCGCATGGGCAAGGACAATGAAATTCCTTACGTCCAGGCTTTTTGGGACCTCCGTACCCACCCCGACCTATGTTCTTCCTGCTCCACCTACCAAATCCTCTTATCTCGAACCCCCCGTAAATCTTTCTCCACTACCTCTCCCCCTCCCTACTCCTCACCGGAGGATCTGCCTGAACATCTGTCCTCTCCTGCCAATCTCAGCAACCACTCGCCATCAACGGCACGCCCTTCCCCCACTCCCTCTGCACCTCCTACCTCAGAGGCCATGCCTCGCTCTCCCTCTACTCCCTCCGAGCCCCCTCCCTCAGAGGCCGCACTTCCTCTTGCCTCTCCGGTGGCGGCCCACACCCGCTCCCACCAGCCAGCTATCCTGGCCCCACTCCGAGAAGTAGCAGGCGCAGAAGGTTTAATCAGGGTCCATGTTCCTTTCTCACTCCAAGACCTGTCCCAAATTGAGAAACGTTTAGGATCCTTCTCAGCCAACCCGTCCACCTATATTAAAGAATTCCAATACCTCACTCAAGCATAAGAAGCCCTAGTCTGGTATACTCGACTAGACCCAGCCTCCCAAAACGGGGCCACTGTATTAGCCTCCCATTTTATCTCCCAATCAGCACCCGACATAAGAAAGAAACTAAAGAAAGCAGAAGAGGGGCCAGAGACTCCCATCCAAGACCTGGTAAAAATGGCCTTTAAAGTATTCAATGCCAGGGAAGATGCGGCTGAGGCTGCCCGCCAAACTCGCATGAAGCAGAAGGCTGCCCTCCAGACCCAAGCCCTAGTGGCGGCTCTAAGGCCGGCAGGGAACCAGAAGCCCAAGGCCGAAACCCATTCCCCTCCAGGGGCATGTTTCAAATTGGAAAGGAAGGACACTGGTCCCGAGCCTGTCCACAACCATGGCCACCAACTAAGCCTTGCCCTATCTGTCGGCTCCCGGGACACTGGAAGTCAGACTGCCCCAGCTTCCCCAGGGTGCCGGTTCCTCAAAACAGACACACTGGCGTTACACAGCCGGCGGTCACCCTCAGTAGGGAGGAGCCTGCTTGCCAGGAGCCGACCTCCGAGGGAGCTCCGTTCCCCAGTCTACTAGGGCTGCTAGATGACTAGCGGGGCCCTGGCTTTCCGACTCCGGTTACCCTCGCCGAGCCTAGGGTCACAAGACATGGGGGCTACCTACTCCGCTCTTCCTTCTTATTCTGGCCATCTCACCCCTTCCCAGGTCTTAGTCATGGGAATCGATGGGACCCCAAGTATCCCCTACCAAACCCCACATTCCCTAGGCCGAAACGTCCCTAGCGATGGGACCCCAAGTATCCCCTACCAAACCCCACATTCCCTAGGCCGAAACGTCCCTAGCTGTAACAGAACTATACGGGTAACCACTAATATAACAGCCCCACGAGGAACGTTTTTCGGGTGTAACAAGACCTTAACAAAAACTCTCTACATTGGCCTTTCCTCATCTCTTTTATGCCTCCCAGTAACCCTAGTCCCTTGACTCACTATATATTCCCCAGCCGAATTCCAGATGCTGCAAACTCCCCATCGCTGCACCCGATGAGCTGCCTTCCTACCCATTGCCGTTGGAGTCTCCCTTGCTGGTTCAGCACTTGCAGCAGGATTAGGAGGAGGGGCACTAGTCCACTCTCACCTGGCCATAGCCCGACTGACCTCACAACTCCAAGCGGCTATTAATGACTCTACTGAGTCTTTAGCATCACTCCAATGACAGATCACCTCAGTTGCCCAAGTTGCCTTGCAGAACCGAAGAGCCCTGGACCTGCTCACTGCTGAACGAGGAGGGACCTGTATCTTCCTACAAGAAGAGTGCTGTTACTACATCAATGAATCCGGCCTAGTAGAAACCCGAATCGAGAGCCTCCAGAAACTCAAAACTAACCTGTAGAGTCAGAAGTTCTCGGCTGAAGCCACAGCGTGGTGGTCTTCCTCTATGTATACCCTCTTGTCACCATTGCTTGGGCCCCTAATAGCCGTTTGCCTAATCTTACTTATTGCTCCTTGCTTTCTCCAGTTCCTACAGCGGCTCTTTCAAGAACTGACTGGAGTCACCATCCACCAGATGCTGCTCCAACCCCACCCTGAACGAGTGCAAGAAACAGACCTCTCCCCAAACCTCCAGGCTCCTTAGGAAAAGAAACCTCTTCAGAACCCCCCGTCGACCCTTGTCAGCAGGAAGTAGCCAGAGAGACAACCGACGCCCCTGACCCCCTCTTTTTCTTTTCTTTAAGGAGTCGGGAATGTTTGGAAAACTCTGCCCCTACCGCAAAATCTCTCTCTCTTTCCCTCCCCCACAAAGAGGCTCCCTTATCTCTCACTTTACATACCGGCCCTAGCCCTCCCGCCGCCCAGCTTCCCGCCCAGCAGTTCAAACTGACCAACAGTTGCCCACCACCTCGGCTTTTGGCTTCCCCACCCCCCAGCCCTTCAGCCCCCTATAAAACAACCCTGCCCCTCTGAGCGGCGCGGCCATTTTTCCTTTTCGTCCCGGCTGGTCCGCCCGGAGGCTCTTTCCTCTCAATAAAGCCTGAACTTAAGGAATTTCCTCTAGCCTGCGGTCCGGTTTTTTCCGAACGAGCTCAGTCTTCCCGCAGAGGGTAGGTCGGACAAAAACCACAATCTGATCCTTTTATACATTTTTCTAAGTAAGCAAACAAATAGTACTGAAAAAATTCTTGTTAAGTATAAACTACAGACCAACATATAATCAGATCAATATGCACCTGCCTCATCTATTTTTAGAGGGAGAAAATGGCTATGACTCTTCATAACTGTGCCATTCAACTTAAACTGCACAAAAACCAGAATGCACTTGGAAGCAGCAGCATTTTTTCAGTTCTTAAATCCTCTAGATTTTGATGAGTAAATACTAAACTGTCTTTTCAAAGGAGAAACAGGGTGCTTCTTTCAAAATATGGTCCATTTAAAGCACTTCTCCAGGTCAGATCGGCTGCTTTCTATCCCCACTCCACTAACCATACAGAGGTAAGCCATCATCTCACTCTGTAAACCCATGCTTTCTTACTATTAGCAACAGACAGCATGGTCAAATGGGCCTGGGTTTAAGTCCTAGCACTCTTGGTCTTGGACCTATTCTGGGTCCTTCATTGAAGATAGAACCGCTAAGCCAGGCATGGTTCCTTTTTTAAAAATCTTGATTTATAACCACTAAATATTTAGAAATATGGGGCCAAGCATAGTGGCTCATGCCTGTAATCCCAGCTACTTGGGAGGCTGAGGCAGGAGAATTGCTTAAACCTGGGAGGCAGAGGTTGCAGTGAGCTGAGATCACACTACTGCACTCCAGCCTGGACAACAGAATGAGACTCTGTCTCAAAAAAAAGAAAAATTTCGAAATATGGAATGTGGGCTTCATGCTCTTGCTCAGGGACTGAAGTTGTTAGTAAAACCATAACCCAAAAAGTTAAACCTATAACTATAGAAATTGTTGAGTTTGCAAGATAGCAGATAAGAAAAGAAACAAGTTTCTGAAACCTTGAAACTTCCTCTGCTTCTTAAGATAAGAAAACTGGCTGAAATCAGTTGGAACCAATAAAGCCAACTAGGGTTCAGACTCAAGGAGCTTCATCACTGCCTGAATTGCCACAGCAAGCTTCATATGAACTCCTCCCAAATTTGCACATGAGACCCATGAGTAGTCATGAAGAGATAATTGGGTACTCCCAAGGACTTTCTAGAACTCCCCTTTCCTTCTACCAGTCACCTAGTAATCCCAGAATCTACCCATTAAACCTGTTCTAATGAAATTACTGCACTGAGGCAGATTTTAGCTTGACCCCTGTAAGTCAACTGGCAATATAAGCTTTTCTTTTCTCAAAAATTCAGTGTCATAGTACTGGCAGTGCATTGGGCAGCAAGCCCCTTTTGCTTGGTAACATTAGGACCATGCCTACCTCGCCCTATCACATACCAGGCTTTGTGATCCCAGATAAGTAATCACCTCGCTGAGCCTCTCTTTATCTCACTATAAAATAAACAAGTTAAAACCTTTCATAGGATATTAATGTGATTATATCATTTTCTATTTTTTAAAATTATCAAATCAATGGTATTTCAGATTGTATAATTTTCAAAGTAATTTTGCAGAGTACCTGGACCACAGCAAATCTGTAACAAAATGAAACTATTATTATATGCTCTGTCATCACTCTGTTCCCTATCATGGACAAAAAGGGGAGATGAAAGGACAAAAAAGTAGAGCCAATTTCAGATAAACTATAACCAAGACAGCTGTTTGTGGGTCTTGTTTTAAGGATTTGCTTTCATGGATTCCATGCTGTTCTGTCTGATGGCATTATTTTTCTTTTTTGAGATAGGGGTATTCCTCTGTTGTCCAGGTTGGTGTGCAGTGGTGCACTCAAGATTTACTGCAGCCTTAACCACAGGCTCAAGTGATCGTCCCACCTCAGCCTCCCTAGTAGCTGAGACTATAGGCATGTACCACCATGCCCAGCTAATTTTTTTGTATTCTTTGTAGAGACACATTTTGCCATGTTGTCCAGGCTGATCTCAAACTCCTGGGCTCAAAACACCCTCCTGCTTTGGCCTCCTGAAGTGCTGTGATTACAGGTCACTGCACCCAGCCTATTTTTCATTCTTCTCACTAAAGTGTAAGCTCTGATTCAGCAATTCTACTTCTGGGTATACATTCAAAAGAATTGAAAATAAAGTCTCAAAGAGATATTTGTATATCCATGTTCATAGCATAGATATTCACAATATCTACATGATAGAAGCAAGTGTTTATCAACAAATAAATGGATAAGCACATTTTGCTTATCCATTTATTTGTTGATAAACACTTGCAATTGAATAATATTCAGCCTAAGGAATTTCTGATATATGCTGGAAAATGGATAAACCTTGATGACATGCTAAAGCCAGTCACAAAAAGACAAATTCTGCATAATTCCACTTATGTGAGGTAGTTAGAATAGTGAAAATCATAAAAGACAGAAAACAGAATGGTAGTTGCCAGGGCTGGGAGAAGAGGTAGAGGAGAATGGGGAATTATTGTTTAATGAGTAGAGAGTTTCTCAGTTTTACAAAATGAAAATAGTTATGGAGAAGGATTGTTGGTGATGGCTGCATGATATCATAAATGTATTTAATACAAATGAATTGTTAAGATGGCAAATTCTGTTACGTGAATTTTAACAAAATAAAAAATTGGCAAATGAGAAAAAAGATATGCTCTATAAGAGTAGGGATTTTTTTCTGTTTCTTCATTGCTATATCCCTTGCTCTCAGATAGTTCTGACACAATGAGTATTTGTTAAATAAGCTATTGGCCACAAAAAGCAAATATGGAGTGGTTTTCTAATATCCTAACAACAATATATAAACATATACATGTAATATATACAACATAGTATGTAAGCAAGCTTGGCCTGACCAGAAAATAAATGATTTATATATGGCTGCTTCACTTAGTGCTTCCTCTAATTTCAGGACAGTTTCCTTACAAATGAAATATACTAGAGTATATATTTAATAAAGGTATTTCTGATCTCTTCAACTTATCTTCCTCACCTGTCTATACAAACATACTAAATACTCAATAACTCCATACATAATCTCACCAGAGTGAATTACTAGCATAATTCAATTAACTAAACTGTACTGAAGCTCTGGTTTTAAGCTCCAAATACAATGGGACATAACAGGAAGAAGTCCAAAAAAGCTGGTAGGAAAACAAAACTTTTCTTCCTACTTATCTTGAGTCTTGAATAATTAAATCCTATTAACTCTTAAAAACTCAAAGCAAGTCTATGAACTATATCCTATACACCATGACACTCTCAAAAATATACTGTGTTTTTCAAATTTCTTTAATCAATCCATTTATATCTTTCTGAGGAAAGTTCATTCCCCAACTAAAGGTTAAAAATTACAGAAGTAAGTGATTCAGAATCAAATCTGTTCTAAAATAGATTTAAATGACACTAATATTATACAAAAGACACTTGCAGGTAGACAGAATGACAGCTGGTAAAAGAGAATTCAGCTACACACCCTGCAAGGCCTAACTGCAAATTAAAGTGGCAACAAGGGGGCAGGTTGTAGATGTTCTGTGTTACACAAGTCCACAAACTAGCCTGGATTCTTATTCCAAGACATAAGATTGCATCCTCCATATTGGTCTGATTCTGAAACTCATCTATGACAAAAGGCATCATCTTAAAACTCCTGGTGACCTCAAAATGCTATGAACAAAATACAAATATGATATTCTTGGGCACTGACAAAATAAACCCCTAATAGTCCTAAATCCCACTTAGATGGATGAACACAAATCTTCCCTGCATAGAATTCAAGGTTTTCTTAAACAAAAAAAAAAAGACACAAAAGCCAAAAAGCTACAACATATCCTTTCAAGACCAAAACGACAAAGCTATAAATGACTAGAATGCCTCAAGGTGTGCAATTACTGAAGTTAATTAGCTCTCAAAATTAAACATCCACTGCAATGTTCAAGGGATTGGAGAGGCAAGCAGAAAGAATGAATGGGCAGGCTGGGCGCTGTGGCTCATGCTGTAATCCCAGTGCTTTGGCGGGCTGAGGGAGGGCAGATCACCTGAGGTCAGGAGTTCAAGACCTGCCTGGCTAATGGTGAAAACCCGTTTCTACTAAAAATACAAAAAATTAGTTGAGCTTGGTGACGCACGCCTGTAACCCCAGCTACTCGGGAGGCTGAGGCAGGAAAATCGCTTGAACCTGGGAGACGGAGGTTGCAGTAAGCAGAGATCGTGCCATTGCACTCCAGCTTGAGCAGCAAGAGCGAAACCCATCTCAAAAATAAATAAAAAATAAGAAAGATAGGGCAAATGAATCCTATCAACAAGATAAAATTCAGATGTATCTAATAAAGAAAATAGGATTCTAGAATTAAACAATATAACTAAGAGAATAAAAATGGTATCAACTTCATAAATCACAACTAAAATGTGAAACTCTTGGCCAGGCGTGGTGGCTCACGCCTGTAATCCAAGCACTTTGGAGGCCAAGGCGTGCGGATCACCTGAGGTTGGGAGTTCAAGACCAGCCTGACCAACATGGTGAAACCCCGTCTTTAAAAAAAAAAAAAAAGAAAGAAAAGAAAAAGAAACTCTTTTTTGATGTTATTCACAGGAAAGTGAGAATTAGATGGGCAAGAGGCTGAGGACCGCAATTAAATATATATATATATATATATATATAGAGAGAGAGAGAGAGAGAGAGAGAGAGACAGAGAGAGAGAGAGGCAGAGAGAGAGAGAGAGAGAGAGAGAGAGAGAGAGAGAGAGAGAGAGAGGCAGAGAAAGACAAGCAGACATACCAGGTCTCACTCTGAGGCCCAGGCTGGAGTGCAGTAGTATAATCATGACTCGCTGCAACCTCAACCTCTCAGGCTCAAGCGATCCTCCCATCAGCCTCCTGAGTAGCTGGGACTACAGGCATGCACCACCATGCCTGGCTAATTTTTTTTTTTTTTTAACTTTTGCAGAGATAGGCTCTTTCTATGTTACCAGGCTGGTCTCTAACTCCTGGACTCAAGTGATTCTCCCACCTCAGCCTCCCAAAGTGCTGGTACTACAGGTATAAGCCACTGTCCCCATACTTTTTTTTCTTTTTGGAGACAAGGTCTCTATTGTTCAGGCTAGAGTGCAATGACATAATCGTGGCTCATTGCAGCCTCAACCTCCTAGGCTCAAGCAATCCTCCTACCTCAGTCTCCCAAATATCTGGGACTATAAGCACACACCAACGTATCTGGCTTTTTTTTTTTTTTGGTAGAGAGGGGGTCTCACTATGTTGTCCAGGCTGGTCTCAGACTCCTGGCCTCAAGCAATTCTCCTGCCTCAGCCTCTCAAAGTGCTGGGATTATAGGTGTGAGCCACCACACCCAGTCGATAATGATTTTGTAATAGAAGATAAAAAGAAAGATCTTTGCATTCATATTGAAAAGATGTTGTTTCAAAAAGAAAACACAATTTAAAAAATCTGTACTAAATCATTATTTTTCTTTCTTTTTTTATTTTTTTTGAGACAGAATCTCACTCTGTCACCCAGGCTGGATGGAGTGCAGTGGCGTGATCTCGGCTCACTGCAAACTCTGCCTCCTGGGTTCAAGCGATTCTCCTGCCTCAGCCTCCCAAGCACCTGGAATTACAGGCGTGTACCACCATGCCCAGCTAATTTTTATACTTTTAGTAGAGACGGGGTTTCACCATGTTGGCCAGGCTGGTCTCAAACTCCTGACCTCAAGTAATTCACCTGCCTCCGCCTCTCAAAGTGCTGGGATTACAGATGTGAGCCACCAAGCCCAGCCTACAAAAAAAAAATTATTTTATTTTTTTGAGATGGAGTTTCACTCTTGTTGCCCCGTCTGGAGTGCAATGGCGCAATCTCACCTCACTGCAACCTCTCACTGCAACCTCTGCCTCCTAGGTTCAAGCTATTCTCATGTTTCAGGCTCCTGAATAGCTGGGATTACAGGCATGTGACACCGGGCCCAGTTAATTTTTGTATTTTAGTAGAGACCGGGTTTCACCATGTTGGTCAAGCTAGTCTCCAACACCTGACCTCAGGTAATCCACCCGCCTCGGCCTCCCAAATTCCTGAGATTATAGGAGTGAGCCATGGCGTGTGGCCAAAAAAAAAAATTTTTTTTTGAAATGGAGTTTCGATCTTGCTGCCCAGGCTGGAGTGCAATGGTGCCATCTTGGCTCACTGCAACCTCTGCCTCCCGGGTTCAAGCGATTCTCCTGCCTCAGCCTCCCAAGTAGCTGGAATTACAGGCATACACCACTATGCCCAGCTCATTTTGTATTTTCAGTAGAGACAGGGTTTCTCCCTGTTGGTCAGGCTGGTCTTGAACTCCCCACCTCAGGTGAACTGCTTGCCTCAGCCTCCCAAAGTACTGGGATTACAGGTGTGAGCCACTGTGCCCAGCCTAAAATTTTTTTTAATTAGCCAAATGATGTATGCCTGGAGTCCCAGCTACTTGGGAGGCTGAGGCGAGAGGATTGCTTGAGCCAGCTAGGTCAAGGCTGCAGTGAGCTGTGGTCACGCCTTTGCACTCCAACTTGGAGCAAGTCCCTGTCTCCAAATAAATAAATAAAGGTCAGCTATTATTTTGTGTTGTTATTAAGTCTTCTTTAAACTAATACATTGGGATCACTATTTGTAAAATCTGGAAGAATTAATAATATGATCGGCCAGGTGCAGTGGCTCACGTCTATACTCCCAGCACTTTGGGAGGCCAAGGTGGGTGGATCACCTGAGGTCAGGAGTTCAAGACCAGCCTGGCCAACATGGTGAAACCCTGTCTCTACAAAAATACAAAAAAAAAAAAAAAAAAAGCCTGTAATCCCAGTTACTCAGGAGGCTGAGGCAGGAGAACTGCTTGAACCCAGGAGGCGGAGGTTGCAGTGAGCTGACTCCAACCTGAGCAACAGAGGAAGACTCTGTCTCAAAAAAAAAAAAAAAAAAAGATAATAATAATACAATCTGTTTTATAGCTCCTCCTAAACTGAGTATCCTGCTTGCTTAGAATGAACAGAATAAGAAGGTCCAGAGGGATATCAGATTTTAAAGACCTCAGTACGCACATTTATTCAGAAAACAAATATTAGATGCAATCTACTACTCCTGCCCCAAAGAAATGAAATTCCCTGGCAAACAAGTAAATAATGTATCATGTTAAGGGCTAGCTTGAGCTGCTGACAAGGTAAGCCACGGAGGGAACAGGTATCTAAATCATACCACTGGAAAGGCTTCAGAAGCAGGGAATACTTAAGTCTGATCCTCGAGGATAAATAATATTTAGCCAAATAGAGAATTACAGAAACAGACCTATGTTCCTTGAGATTATTTTAGAGGTTTAGAGAGATCAATCATCTCTCTCAGTTTCCTCATCTATAAAATAAAATAGTAAGAGTACTTCTTTTGGAAGGCTGAATTAAAAAATGAGATAACACCGGGCACAGTGGCTCTCACCTGTAATCCCAACACTTTGGGAGGCTGAGGCAGGTGGATCACAAGGTCAAGAGATCGAGACCATCCTGGCCAACATGGTGAAACCCCGTCTCTACTAAGAATACAAAAAAATTAGCCAAGCGTGGTGGCACGCTGGGACCTGTGTTCCCAGCTACTCGGGAGGCTAAGGCAGAAGAATCGCTTGAACCAGGAGGCAGAGGTTGCAGTGAGCCAAGATTGTGCCACTGCACTCCAGCCTGGTGATAGAGCAAGACTCTGTCTTAAAAAAAAAAAAAAAAAGAGATAACATATGTAAAGTACATATAATAATGCAAACTCAACAAACAATAATACTATTAATACAGATGTACAGGTCACCATGATGCGTTCTCAGAGCTGCAAGTATTGCATAGAGTACATTGTAACATAAAGGTACTCATGGAGAAGTGGCTTGAGAAGAATCTAGAGAGCCTAGTAAAAACAGGATTATAAAATGTCTCACATACTAATAAAGCTATAAGAAACTCATAAAGGATTTTTGGAAAGGAGTTACATCATCAGATTTCTATTTTAGAAAGATTACTTTTGCTACAATGTGAATGGCTTAGAAAAAAAATAGAACATTGGCAAGAACACTAGACAGAAAAAAATGTGAAAAGTACTCTGGCTGTAGAATGAGGGGACTTTGACCTAACATACACTCAGAAGATAAAATCTTTAAGACTTTTAGCTGGGTGTGGTGGCACATACAACTATGGTTCCAGCTAGTCGGGAGGCTGAGGTGGGAGGACCACTCGAGCCTAAGAGGTTGAGGATGCAGTGAGCCCTGCACTAGACAACACAGCTACTCGGGAGGCTAAGGCAGAAGAATCGCTTGAACCAGGAGGCAGAGGTTGCAGTGAGCCAAGATTGTGCCACTGCACTCCAGCCTGGTGATAGAGCAAGACTCTGTCTTAAAAAAAAAAAGACCCTGTCTCAAAAAAAAAAAAAAAAGACTTCGCAACATGATATGTGTGTGATAACTGGGACAGAAGACATGTAAGATGACACCTAGGGGACTAGATAGAAGAACAGCTCTCAAAGTGTGGCCTGGAACCCCTGGGAATCCCCAAGACTTTCATGGGACCTACATGGTCAAAACCATTTTCACAGTAGTATTAAAACCTTGTTTGCCTTTTTCACTGTCATGCTCTCATGGGTGCAGGGTAGCATTTTCCAGAAGACATATGAAATAGAATATTGTAACTAATTTGAATGAAAACGCAGATATGAGAATCCAGCTGTCTTCTAGTACCATCATTAAAAATAATTACAAAAATGGAAAAAAGCCACATTTCTTACCAAATTTTGTTGCTGTTTTGTAAAAAGTTATTTTTCATAAAAATTTACTTTTATCTTAACATGTAATGGGCTTACTGTCATTTTTAGTAAATTTATAGATATATTTTTTAAAATAGATATTTTAAACATTTTCTGTTTTAACTTCTAATCATTAATATTTAATGTTTGGTGTTTTCTTTGAGACAGAGTCTCACTGTTGCCCAGGCTGAAGTGCTGTGGCAAGATCTTGGCTCACTGCACCCTCCGCCTCCCAGGTTCAAGCGATTCTCCTGCCTCAGACTCCCAAGCAGCTGGGACTACAGGCATGCGCCATCACGTCCAGCTAACTTCTGCATTTTTAGTAGAGACGGGGTTTCACCATGTTGGCCAGGATAGTCTTAATCTCTTGACCTCATGATCTACCTGCCTCGGCCTCCCAAAGTCCTGGGATTACAGGCATGAGCCACCGCACCCGGCGAATATTTAATGTTATAACTCACACAGACAAAAGCTCTTTAGAGATTTCAATCATTTTTAAGAGTGTTAAGGGGTTCTGATACCCAAGAAGTTTGAGAACCACTGAGTGGATAATATTTCTACTCACCGAAATAGGAATACTGAAGAATAAACCAGTTTGGAAAGAAAAATAATGAAGTTCTTTTTTTTTAGAGATGAGGTTTCACCATGATGGCCAGGTTGGTCTTGAACTCCTGACCTCAGGTGATCCACCCACTTCAGCCTCCCAAAGTGCTAGGATTACAGGCATGAGCCACTGCACCCAGCTCGAAAAATGATAAAGTTCTGTTTGATATACAATATGTTATGTTCATGGGCTGACAAAATTAGTGTCCAATGAGTAGTTATACCAGTGGAACTGGAAATCTGGAACACCAAACTAAGAGTAGCTGAAACCCTCGATTTTAAACAGGGTCACAAAGGGAGAATACACAGTGAGAACAGTGGCAGAGTAACCAAAGAAAAGGCTAGAAGAGAAGCAGCGGCCTGAAGACACACTAATATTTAAGGGATAAAGAAGAGGAATATTGTTAGTGGTGACTATCTGGGGCCAGAGTCACACAGCCAGTAAAAAGAATTTACCAAGACAGTTGTAGGTAAAGAAATGCATATTTATTTATTAGAGGAAGTAGGAAAATCCGTTGTAAGGAAGCAACGGACAAGTCAGCAAGAGAAGAACTGGCTGCCAGGAGACACAAAGGTTTGCTGAGGATTCTATAAGATGGTGCTTGTGCTGTGTACTGAAGAGGGCTGATAACACCTTGTGAAGTACTGACAATGCCAAGGTTGCAGTGAGCTAACTTGTATTTTTCTGTCAGCTAAGGATCTGGTGATAGCTGGGTGCAGGAATATTATGAGTTATTCACAACGAAGGGCTATGTGTCCTGGAAGACCACAAAGGCAGACTTATAGCTTATTTGCTTTCTCTTTTTGCTTTCTCTTGGTCCCATCAGCCTGACTCCTTTTCCCGAATTAGGACTCCACATGGGAAAGGCTTCCATATGGAAGGGGAAAAAGTTATAAAAATGAGAAATTAAAATAAAAAACATAAGAGGATATCACTAGCTATAAATTAAAGAAAAAAAGATGTTTAGGACTTTGAAGAAAAGAAAAAAACAGCAAAAACTGAATCCATAACTAGTAGTGGCAGGGAGAAATAGAATGAAAAAATGAAATCCAGCATTAACTCCAAAATCTCATTTTCACCAAATATTTCAATCCTTTCTCATATAATATTTTTTTTGTATCAGAGTTACTAATAACAACAGAATGGTTTTGGGTTCACCTCCTTTGCCTTCTTGGTTTACCCTCCAGGGGAAATGCAAACAAGAAAGAAAATGACCAAAAGCATAGAGATGGAAAGAAAAGGAAAGATCCCCTGAAATGTTAGGAGGGAACTGACTGACTCGGTGACTCAGTGAAGAGACATTCGTTCATGTAACAAATAACTATTGAGTAAACACTCGCAAAGCACCATGACAGACAATGTTGAAAACAGCTGACTAATATACAAAGCTACACCCAGGTTCATCAGCAGAAGCAAGAGACTGGAAACACAAATAAAACTCTACTGGTAAGACTAGCACAGAGGCAGCTCTATCCCAAAGGTGGTCCAAGGTGAAGACTCCAAGAGCTCAAAGTCATCTAATTACTGAAAATTAGCCTAATTCCATAAAGTAACTCCAAAGGACTATTTCAAATGTTTCACGGCACATGGCAATACCATGTTTTGCTAAGTTTTTTACACAGATAAGCACACCTTTGAAATACACAGATAAATCATTAAGAAATCTTAGTACACACATTACATTGTCAAACTCTAATCTAAGCTGTAAAACAAATAATAAAGCTCAGAGGAGAATTACCTAGCGAGATGCACTTAGGTTGGAAAGACTGCTTTAATTTGTCAACCTATCCTTTAAATGTAGAATTTGTTATTTTATAAACATGACCATATTTTTTAACAAAGAATGAAAAGATTGGAATAGATAAAAAGCATACAGTAACACCCAGAATTTAGCATTATATATGAAAAGAACCCTGAACAAGAAAGGATATATTATCATGCACAAGCTGTCACCAAAATATTTTCACACCATCATCTTGTGCTGACCTACTTCTAGCGCTAAGCCTGTATATGATTGATTTGCAATTTTCTGGAATTATGTGGGCTTCAAGAGACACTGAACAACATCAGAAGTATCTTTTTTGTCTGAGCTCTATTTGGCTGCCATTCCCTTTTCAAGAACTCAAAAAAGGAAGGAATTATTGGACAGTCAGTAACACTAGGTGTAATAATGCTAATGAAAACTTTACAGATTGGGGGAGGGGATTCTACTTCTGGCTAACACAGTAACAGGAATCAGAATACCTTCCTAAGAGAGATAACTAAAAAAAAAAAAAAAAAAGAAAAGAAAAAGAAAAAAATATATAAAACAATGATTTTTGGCTGGGCACTGTAGCTCATGCCTGTAATCCCAGCACTTTCGGGGAAGTCAAGAGATCGAGATCATCCTGGCCAACATGGTGAAACCCCACCTCTACTAAAAATACAAAAAAATTAGCTGGGCATGGTGGTGTATGCCTGTAGTCCCAGGTACTCAGGAGGCTAAAGCAGGAGAATTGCTTGAACCCGGGAGGCGGAGGTTACAGTGAGCTGTGGTTGCACCACTGCACTCCAGCCTGGCGCCTCGTGATGGAGTGAGACTGTCTCAAAAAAAAAAAAAAACAAACAAAACAAACAAAAAAAAACAATTATTTTTAAGCTACTGGGCATCAGGGAATGAAGGACAGTGATTCCTGAGAGACGGAAAACAAATGTGGTGAGTTCTGTGATTATCCATACTTAGTGCCTAAACAGTGTTTTCAAGGAATGTAACAGTGAAGGAGAGTCTAGGGGGAACAAAACCAGAGTCCAGCATGCTCCCTGAGTGAAGAAAATAGGACTGAGGCCAAATGCAGTGGCTCACACCTGTAATCCCAGCATTTGGGAGGCTGAGACAGGAAGATCACTACAGCTCAAGAGTTCGAGACCAGCCTGGCAACATAGTGAGACCCCCATCTTTATAAAAAATAAAACAATTAGCCAACCATGGTGGAATGTACCAGTGGTCCCAGAACTTTGGGAGGCTCAGACAAGAGGATCACTTGAGCCCAGGAGTTTGAGGCTGCAGTAAGACATGACTGCGCCACTGCACTCCAGCCTTGGTAACAGAGTGAAATCTGTCTCAAAAAAAAAAAAAAAAAGAAAGAAATATGTAATTACTGGGCAGGGCGCAGTGGCTCACGCC
The DNA here is from genome assembly GCF_049354715.1 of Callithrix jacchus. Taxonomy (NCBI): domain Eukaryota; kingdom Metazoa; phylum Chordata; class Mammalia; order Primates; family Cebidae; genus Callithrix; species Callithrix jacchus. The sequence goes on along the minus strand of NC_133510.1, from coordinate 62,307,506 downwards.
TATAATCCTAGCACTTTGGGAGGCAAGGCGGGTGGATCACCTGAGGTGAGGAGTTTGAGACCAGCCTGACCAACATGGTAAAACCAAGTCTCTACTTAAAATACAAAAAATTAGCCAGGCATGGTGGCGGATGCCTGTGATCCCAGCTACTCGGGAGCCTGGGTAGGCTGAGGCAAGAGAATCACTTGAACCCGGGAGGTGGAAGTTTCAGTGAACCAAGATCCTGATGCTGCACTCCAGCCTGGGCAACAAGAGCAAAACTCAGTCTCAAAAAAAAAAAGAAAAAAGAAATATGTAAATGCCATACCACCCCAGCAATTAGACAGGGTTTCAGTGTTAGTCGGCATGGTCTTGAACCTCTGACCTCGTGATCCGCCCGCCTCAGCCTACCAAAGTGCTGGGATTACAGGTGTGAGCCACCACTCCTGGCCAGCAATTAGACTCTTAAGCATTTATCACAAACAAATAAAAACTAATACTTATACAAAAATCTGTACACGAATATTCATAGTAGTTTTATATGCAATAGACGAAAATTGGAACCAATACAGAAGTCCTCCAACAGATTAATGATTAAGCAAGCACATACAGCTATACCATGGAACACTACTCAGCAATCAAAAGGAACAGATTATTGATATATGCAACAACTTTGATGAATCTCCAGAGAATTAAGTTAAGTGGGATAGGGATTGGGGGAGGCCAACCTCAAAAAAAAAAAAAAAAGCCAACTGTATATACTATAGGATTCCATCTATGTAATATTCTTGAAATAACAATATTATAGAGATGGAGAACATATTAGTGGTTTCCAGGGAATGGGGTGGAGGGAGGTAGGTATAGGTATAAAAGGGCAACAAAAAAGATCCTTGTGAGGATGGAACTGTTCTGCATCATCACAGTGACAGTGGTTACACAAATTCACACATTATGCAATTCAAAGACCTATGTACACAAACACAAGTCTATGTAAAACTGGACAAATCTGAATAAACTCTGCAGATTTTACCAATGGCTACTTCCTAACTTTAATATTGCACTATAGTTATATAATGTTACCAATGGGAGACATTGAGTAAAAGGATAACATAGAATACTGCTATACTATTTTTGCAACTTCCTGTAAATCTATACTTGTTTCACAATGAAAAGTTAAAATAAATGACTGACAAATGATACAAATTATATAATTTGTAAAGACACTTGAAAAGTTATTATAACTACATTACTCATGTGTAAAGAGCTATAGTAAAAAGTGAGCATGTTAGGTAGAAGTAAAAAAAAAATCTGGGCCAGGCGCGGTGGCTCATGCCTATAATCCCAGCACTTTGGGAGGCCGAGGCGGGTGGATCACAAGGTCAAGAGATCCATCCTGGTCAACATGGTGAAACACCGTCTCTACTAAAAATACAAAAATTAGCTGGGCATAGTGGCGTGCACCTGTAGTCCCAGCTACTCAGGAGGCTGAGGCAAGAGAATTGATTGAACCCAAGAGGTGGAGGTTGCGGTGAGCCGAGATCGCGCCACTGCACTCCAGCCTGGGTAACAAGAGCGAAACTCCGTCTCAAAAAAAAAAAAAAAATCTGAAATGTTTGAGATTAAAAATACACTATATAGGACTAACAACAGATTAGACAATGAAGAAGAAAAAATCAGGGGAAAATAATTTGAGAACATAGCAGTAGAAACTACCCAAAACAAAAACAGGAAAAAATAAATACTGAAATAAAATGCATAGGTGGGCACGGTGGCTCATACCCACTTTGGAAGGCCGAGGTGGGAAGATTGCTTGAGCCCAGGAGTTGCAAGCCAGTTTGGACAATAAAGCAAGACTTCAATTCTACAAAAAAAAAAAAATTTTTTTTAATTTTAATAAATTATCCTGGTATGCCTATAGTCTCAGCTACTCGAGGGGCTGAGGTGGAAGGATTGCTACAGCCCGGAAGGTCGTGGCTGCAGTGTGCTGAGATCCTGCCACTGCATTCCAAGCCTGGGCAACAGAGGGAGACTTCATCTCAAAAAACAAAGGCTTAATACATCTGTCAGTGCATTTTTCAAAAAATTTTAAAGAAATAATAACTTAAAAGTTTCCAAATTGGAGTAAAACTATAAACACACAGATCCAAGAATCTCAATGAATCATAGCAAGGTACGTCATTACCAAACTTTTTTTTTTTTTCAGACAGGGTCTTGCTCTATTTGCCCTTGGCTGGAGTGCAGTGGTATGATCCTGGCTAACTGCAACCTCCACCTCCTGGGTTCAAGCGATTCTTATTCCTCAGCCTCCCTAGTAGCTGGGACCACAGGCATGCACCACCACACTAGGCTAACTTCTGTATTTTTAACAGAGGCAGGGTTTTGCCATGTTGGCCAGGCCAGTCTCAAACTCCTAGCCTCAAGTGATCCGCCTGCCTCCCAAAGTGCTGGGATTACAGGAATGAGCGACCATGCCTGACACTTATATTAAGAGATGATGTCTTGCTATGTTGCCCAGGCTGGAGCTCAGTGACTATTCACAGGCAGGATCATAGTTTTCTATAGCCTCGAACTCCTAAGCTCAAGTGATCCTTTTGCCTCGAGGGCCTCCCAAGTAGCTGAAACTACAGGCTTCATGAACCACCACACCCAGCTAATGGAAAATCTTAAAAGCAGCCAGAGCAAACGAACATTTATACTAGCAGCCTCCAACATTTTTGGGACCAGTTTTGTAGAAAATAATTTTTCCATGGACAGTAAAGGGATGGTTCAGGATGAAACTGCTCTACCTCAGATCATCAGGCATTAGATTTGCCTAAGGAGTGTGCAACCTAGATCCCTCACATGCACATGCACAGTTCACAATAGGGTTCACGTTCCTATGAGAATCTAATGATACCACTAATCTGACATTAGGCTGAGTTCAGGTGGTAATGTTCACTCGCCTGGCACTCACCTCTTGGTCCAAAACTGTCCATGGCCCGGAGGCTGGGGACCCCTGACATATAGAAGAACAAAGATAAAGATGACAACAGAATTCTCTCTTTTTTTTTTTTTTTTTTTTTTTTTGAGAAAGAGTTCACTCTTGTTGCCCAGGCTGGAGTGCAATGGCACAGTCTCAGCTCTCCATAACCTCTGCCTCACTGGAAGCTGTTCAAGCCCAAAGACAAGGCAGTATCTTAAAGAATTGGGGCCGAGTGTAGTGGCTCATGTCTATAATCCCAGCACTTTGGGAGCCCAGCAGTTCAAGGTTATGTACTTTTTTTTTTTTTAAGACGGAGTCTCCCTCTGTCAACCAGGCTGAAGTTCGGTGGCACAATCTCGGCTCACTGCAACCTCCACCTTCCAAGTTCAAGTGACTCTCCTGCCTTAGACCCAGTGAGTAGCTGGGACTACAGGAATCCACCACCACACATGGCTAATCTTTGTAGGTTTAGTAGAGACAGGGTTTCGCCATATTGTCCAGGCTGGTCTCGAACTCCTGACCTCAGGTAATCTGTCTGCCTCGGTCTCCCAAAGTGCTGGGATTACAGGCATGAGCCACCATGCCCAGTCTATAGTACACTTGAACTTGTAGTGCCTGTGAATAGCCACTATACTCCAGCCTGGGCAACAAAGCAAGACCTCATCTCTTAACAAAATAAGATATAACAAAATAACATAAAGATTATCCAGTTTGGGGAACATAAAGAAAATAAATGAAGAAAAATGAACAAAGCCTGAGAGACCTGTGGGACACCATCAAGCATACTAACAAATACATACTATAGGTCCTACAAGAGGAGAAAAAGGAGCAAAAATAATATTTAGTAAAATAATAGCCAAAAGCTCAAATCTGATGAAAATCACTAATCTATACATCTAGGAAGCTCAATAAATTCCAACTAAGAAAAACTCAGAGATCCACACCTAGACACACAATCAAACTGTTCAAAAAACAGACAAAAGAGAATCTTGAAAGCAGCAAGAAAAAAAGTGTCTTATCATACAAGAAATCCTTAAGATAACATATTTTTCATCAGAAACTATGGAAGCTAAAACAATGTCAACCAGGGATTCCCAATATCCAGCAAAACTATCCTTCAAAAACAAAGGAGAAAAAGATATTCCCAGATAAACAGAAAGACATAATTCATCACTAACAGACAAGAAATGGCTCTACTCTAAGCTGGACATGGTGGCTCATATCTATAATCTCAACACTTTGGGAGGCTGAGGCAGGCAGATCACTTGAGGTCAGGAGTTTGAGACCAGCCTAAGCAACATGGCAAAATCCCATCTCTACTAGCTGGGTGTGGTGGCACACACCTGTAATCCCAGCTACTTGAGAGGCTGAGTTATAAGGATTGCTTGAATCTGGGAGGAGGAGGTTAAAGAGAGCTGAGATCACACCACTGCACTCCAGCCTGGGTGTCAGAACAAGAGCCTGTCTCAAAAAAAAAAGAAAGAAAGAAATGGCTCAGCTGGGCACGGTGGCTCATGCCTGTAATTCCAGCATTTTGGGAGGCTGAGGTGGGCGGATCACTTGAGACCAGGAGTTCTAGACCAGCCCGGCCAACATGGCAAAAACCTGTCTCTACTAAAAATACAAAAAATTAGCCGGGCACGGTGGTATGCGCTTGTAGTCTCAGCAACTCAGGAGGCTGAGACAGGAGAATCACTTGAAACTGGGAGATGAAGGTTGCAGTGAGTGAACTGAGATGGCACCACTGCACTCTACTCTGGGCAACAGAGTGAGACTCTAACTCAAAAAAAAAAAAAAAAAAAAGGCCGGCATGGTGGCTCACTCCTATAATCCCAGCACTTTGGAAGGCTAAGGCAGAGGATCACCTCAGACCAGCAGTTTGGGGGCAGCCTGGCCAACATGCCAGAACACCGTCTCTTTTTTTTTTAAAGATGGGGTTTCACCATGTTGGTCAGGCTGGTCTTGAACTCCCGACCTCAGGTGATCCACCCGCCTTGGCCTCCAAAGTGCTTGGATTACAGGCGTGAGCCACCACACCTGGCCCAGAACACCGTCTCTACTAAAAATAAGAAAAAATTAGCTGGATATGATGGCACGTACCTGTAATCTCAACTACTTGGGAGGCTGAGGCAGGAGAATCGCTTGAACCCAGGAGGCAGAGGTTGCAGTGAGCCACAATCCTGCCATTGCACTCCAGCCTTGGAGACAGTGTCTCAAAAAAAAAAATGGCTCTACTCTAAAAGGAGACATTTAGCCTAAAACAAATGGACACTAGACAATAACTTAAATCCAAATGAAAAAATGGGGAATACTAGTAAAAGTAATTACACAAGTAAATATAAAAAGCTGACTCAGTATTTTTTGTTTGTAACTTTTTCCTCCTTATTTAAAAAACAATAGCATAAAGCTATCCTTATAAATTTGTGTTAATGGGGACACAATGTATGAAGATATAAACTGTATGATAACAACACAAAAGAGGAAAGAGGTAATGGAGCTCCATAGGCACAAAGGTTTTCTATATACCATAACTGAGTTAATATTAAATTACATTGTTATAAATTAAAATGTTAACCACAATCCCTGTTGGAGACTCTGTCTCAAAACAAACAAACAAAGCACTACAGTACTGATAAAAGGACAGATATACAGACCAACAGAAAAGAGAATCCAAACATCCATCACCAAATGATTTTTGACAAGGATGCCAAGAGCATTCATGGGGAATGAATAGTCTTGTCAACAAATGGTGCTGTGACAACTGGATAAGCACATGCAAAAGTATGATGTTGGGAGGTGGGTGCAGTGGCTCGCACCTGAAATCCCAGCACTGTGGGAGGCTGGGGCAGGTGGATCACATACATGATCAGGAGATCGAGACCATCCTGGCTAACACGGTGAAACCCCATCTCTACTAAAAATACAAAAAATTAGCTGGGCTGGTGGCGTGCACCTGTAGTCCCAGCCACTCAGGAGGCTGAGGGAGGAGAATCGCTTGAACCCCAGGGTGGAGGTTGCAGTGAGCCAAGATTATGCCACTGCACTCTAGCCTGGGCAACACAGCAAGACTCTTGTCTCAAAAAGAAAAAAGAAATGAACTACTGACATGTGCAATAATACAGATGAATCTCAAAATAATTATGCTGAGTAAAAACAACCAGACCAAAAGTAAATAAAGAGTTCACAGTCAGCCAGGTACAGTGGCTGACACCTGTAATCCCACTACTTCAGGATGCCAAGGTATGAAGATCACTTGAGGCCAGGAGTTTGAGACCAGCCTAGTCAACAGAGTAAAATCCATCTCCACTGAAAATTCAAAAATTAGCCAGGTATGGTGGCACACATCTGTGGTCCCAGTTACTCTGGAGGCTAAGGCCGGAGAATCACTTGAGCCTGGGAGACAGAGGTTGCAGTGAGCCAAGATTGCACCACTGCACTCCAGTACAGACAACAGAACAAGACTCTGTCTTAAAAAAAAATAAAAAAGAGAGAGAGAGAACACACTCTATGATTCCATTTATATAAAATTCTAGAAAATGCAAACTATTCTACAGTGACACAAAGTAGATCAGTAATTGCCTAGAGACCACAGAGGTTGGAGGATTATTACAAATGGGGATAAGGAAACTTCTAGGGCTTGATTATGGTAATAATTTCATGGGTGTACACATGTCAAAACTTAAATTTTTCTTTTTTTTTTTTTTGAGATGGAGTTTCACTCTAGTTACCCAGGCTGGAGTGCAATGGCGCGATCTCGGCTCACCGCAACCTCCGTCTCCTGGGTTCAGGCAATTCTCCTGCCTCAGCCTCCTGAGTAGCTGGGATTACAGGCATGTACCACCATGCCCAGCTAATTTTCTGTATTTTTAGTAGAGATGGGGTTTCACCATGTTGACCAGAATGGTCTCGATCTCTTGACCTCGTGATCCACCCGCCTCAGCCTCCCAAAGTGCTGGGATTACAGGCGTGAGCCACTGTGTCCTTTTTTTTGAGATGGAGTCTCACTCTGTAGCCCAGGCTAGAGTGCAGTGGCGTGATTTCAGCTCACTGCAACCTCCGCCTCCCAGGTCCCAGTTAAGGCAATTCTCCTGCCTCAGCCTCCCGAGTAGCTGGGATTACAGGAATTTGCCACCATACCAGGCTCATTTTTGTATTTTTAGTAGAGACGGGTTTTCACCATATTGGCCAAACTGGTCTTGAACTCTTGACCTTGTGATCCACCCACCTCGGCCTGCCAAAGTGCTGGGATTACAGGCATGAGCTACTGTGCTCAGCCCCAAAACTTAAATTTTACACATTTCTGTTTGAGACAGGGTCTCACTTTGTCACCCAGGTTGGAATACAGTGGCACTATCATGGCTCCCTGCTGCCTTGACCTCCCAGGCTCAGGTGATCCTCTCACCTCAGCCTCCTGAATAGCTAGGACTACAGGCTGCCCCGACTACACCCAGCTAGTTTTTGTATTTTTTGTGGAGATAGGGTTTCACCATGCTGCCGAGGGTGGTCTTAAACTTCCTAGCTAAAATGATCTACCCACCTCAGCCTCCCAAAGTGCTAGGATTACAAGCATGAGCCACCAAGCATAGCATGTACACTTTTAATATGGGCAGTTTATGTCAACTGTACTACAATAAAGGTATTTTTTTAAAAAGAGAAAAAAAAACAGGACAAATGTATTAATGCTGGCCACTCAATAAATCATATGATAATAATGTAATCTGTATATAAGCATTTAAATGCACCAAGAAAGTTACTATAAGAAACTCTAGTAAGACTTCTTAAAGCTCAAAATACCTGTTAACAATATCTCAAGGAGGAAGAAATCAAGAGATCTGTTATCTATATTAATCACCTCTTAAGAAAGAATTCCCTAGTTATACATATTTACCTTATATGAATATTCATTCAAATAAATTTTAACTATTTCAAAACTACTTTATAAAAAAATTAGAAAAGCCTAGGGTTAAAAATCCTAATCTGGATTTTTCTTTACTAAAAGGTATATTCATTGTTTTGTTTTGTTTCATTTTTTAGAATAGAAATGGACTCTTGCCACATTGACCAAGCTGGTCTCAAATTCCTGGGCTCAAGCGATCCTCCCACCTCGAACTCCTAAAGTGCTGGGATGGCAAGGCATGAGGCACCGTATCCAGCCAGCCATTATTTTAAAGACAAACCAAACTATGATATATTCATTAGTGGGAAAAAGTTATGGTATTTGGGGTAGAACCACTTTACGTTTACGATATTTACGGTAGGTGAGCAATGGTATCATCTAACCTAAGCTAATAGCATCTCTTATTTCAACTGCAGCAGTAGGGTTTATTTTTTAATTCAGCTGAATTCACTCTATTTTTTTTTTTTTGGGATAGAGTCTCACTCTGTTGTCCAGCCTAGAGTGCAGTGGTGCGATCTCAGCTCACTGTAACCTCCATCTCCCAGATTCAAGCCATTCTCCTGCCTCAACCTCCCAATTAGCTGGGATTACAGGTGCGTCCGACCATGTCCAGCTAATTTTTTGTTGTTGTTGTTGTATTTTTAGTATAGACGGGTTTCACCATGTTGGCCAGGCTGGTCTCAAACTCCTGATCTCAGGTGATCTGCCTGCCTCAGCCTTCCAAAGTGCTGCAATTACAGGCGTGAACTACCACACCTGGCTCTGAACCCACTCGATACACTCTCCGCGTCTCAATTTCTTCATCTACTAAATAGATACAAAAATACTTCCAACACCATGTGGTTGTGTGAGGATTAAATGAAATAGATGTATAACACTTAATTTGTTGCTCAGCACATAGAAAGTCCTCCATAAATGTTAACTATTATTACCTGAAGAAATGCTCAGCCTCCATCAGTCCAGTGCTGGAATGGATCACATGTAAGAAACAAGTCTAACCTCGGGGGAAAAGAAAAAAAGCAAGTTAAAAGCAATTCTAAACCTTAATATATCAGTTCCAATTCAAAATCCACAGTAGCACCTCCTAATATCATCTTTTGCAATCCCAATTTCCTTGGCTCACATTGTTTCTCACAATCCTGCCCCTACCCTGAACCCTCTATATCTATTCCCACTGTCAATTCACAATTGAAAAAAAAAGACCCTGCATTTTGGTCCTCTCCACATTAATTCCCTCTTCACATAAGCAGTTCTTGGTCTACCACTTTCTGATACAAATTAGTCACCCAGTTTCCTCTCTGAAATTCTTCAGCTGCTTTTTTCTTGTTATTTTTTGTTTTTTTCCAGCTCACTCAGAGTAGTCTAGGCTGGACATGGTGGCTCATGTCTGCAATTCCAGCACTTTGGAAGGCTGAGGTGGGCGAATCACAAGGTCAGGAGTTCAAGACCAGCCTGACCAACATGGCGAAATCCCATCTCTATTAAAAATATAAAAATTTAGCTGGGTATGGTGGCAGACACCCGTAATCCCAGCAACTCCGGGCGGTTGAGGCAGGAGAATCGCTTGAACCTGGGAGGCAGAGGCTGTAGTGAGCTGAGATTGTGCCACAGCACTACAGCCCCGGTAACAAGGCTAGACTCTGTCTCAAGAAAAAAAGTGAAATACTCTCTTGAAGAAGTTCAGTTCCTTTCTGCCCACTATCTTTCATAACCCTCAGATAGCCTGTAGCTTTTTTTTTTTTAATAAAATGCAACATCTTCCTCCGCTCTTGGTACCCCACAATCCATTCTCCCCAGGGAAGCATGAGTGATCTTTTCAAAATGTAAATCAGATCATTTAGCTTACTTGTTCAACTGGCTGCCTGCCATAAATGGCTTCCCATAATCCCATGCAAGGTCTACAGAGCACCTTACAAAATCTGGCCTCTGCTAATTCTTTTTTCAATAGAGATGAGGGTCTCATTATGTTGCCCAGGCTGGTCTCAAACTCCTAAACTCAAGTGATCCCCCTACCTCAGCTTCCCAAAATGATGAGATTACAGGAATGAGCCACCGTATCTGGCCCCTGCTCATTCTTGAACATACCAAATCAAGTTCGCCCAAAGGGCTTTGAATTTGCTGTTCCCTGTGCCCAGATCACTCCCTGCCCATCAAGGATATGCTGGTTCTGCCTCCCCTTCACAGAATAGTTTGTATGTCACTACAAAGAGGTCTTCCCTGACCACCCCAATCTGAAGTACCCACTCTTGCTCTCTATCACATCACCAAATATATTTTCTTCACGGAAAATACATCATAATCTGCAATTATCTTCATTAACTTGAAAACTGCCTATCTTCTAGGAAGATAGACATAAGCTCTGTGAGGGTAGTAATCTTTTTTTTTTTTTGAGACGGAGTTTTGCTCTTGTTACCCAGGCTGGAGTGCAATGGCGCTATCTTGGCTCACAGCAACCTCCGCCTCCTGGGTTCAGGCAATTCTCCTGCCTCAGCCTCCTGAGTAGCTGGGATTACAGGCACACGCCGTCATGCGCAGCTAATATTTTTTGTATTTTTAGTAGAGACGGGGTTTCACCATGTTGACCAGGAAGGTCTCGATCTCTTGACCTCGTGATCCACCCACCTCGGCCTCCCAAAGTGCTGGGATTACAGGCGTGAGCCACCGCACCCGGCCTGGTAGAAATCTTTTATTATCAGTGGGGTGCGGTAGCTCCCATCTGTAATCCCAGCACTTTGGGATACTGAGGCAGGCAGATCACCTGAGGTGAGGATTTTGAGACCAGCCTGGCCAACATGATGAAACCCCATCTCCACTAAAAATACAAAAATTAGGCGGGCATGGTGGCAGGCGCCTGTAATCCTAGCTACTCGGGAGGCTAAGGCGGGAAAATTGCTTGAACTCGGAGGGGGTGCGGAGGCTGAAGTGAGCTGAGATCTCACCACTTCACTCTAGCCTGGGTGAAAGAGCAAGACTCCACCCAAAAAAAAAAGAAATCTTTTATTATCTTGTTCATATCTGTACCTACAATGCTTGATAGTGTCTGACACATAATAAATAAGCACTGAAACAGTTTTTCTAATTGGTTGGTACATTTAAAGCTAAGAAGTTACTTCTTCTGAAGTAAATTTGGGTTTCTTAAGGTGTTTAAAGGTTACTGGTACAGCCAATAAGATGGCCAAACTGTCAAAACCTTGTTCTTTTTTCATTCTAACAAACAGCTTTGTATTCTCAGAAATCTCTCTTCCTTCTTCTTCTTTTTTTTTTTTTTTTTTTTTTTTGAGATGGAGTCACATTCTGTCACTCAGGCTGGAGTGCAGTGGCATGATCTCAGCTCACTGCAACCACCACCTTCTGGGTTCAAGCCATTCTCCTGCCTCAACGGCTCGAGTAGCTGGGATTGCAGGGGCTCACCACTACGCCCAGGTAATTTTTGTATTTTTAGTAAAGACAGAGTTTCACCATGTTGGTCAGGCTGGTCTCAAACTCCTGACCTCAGGTGATCCGCCCACTTCAGCCTCCGAAAGTGTGGGGATTATAGGCATGAGCCACTGTGCCCAGCCATCTCTTCCTTTCTCTGAAGATAAAATTTACACTTAGAAAATAAGATGGTAGCCATATCTGGCAGTTAACTGTTCTCTGGCTCTGTGGAGCCCAAATCCAATCTTCTGAGGCAGCAGCAATTGTCAAAGATCTGGCTACCAGCACAGCATTAAGGAGTCCCTCATAGCTTAGAACAATTAAGACTAAATTGACCCAAGTAGCAAACATCTATAAGAGAATCACTGCTAAGACTTATGTGAAGGATTCGAGATGTCTTAAAGATAATTTCACAAGAGTGGAAAGAAACTGAACTCAGCCGTCTGACTACTGGAGCATTCTATAAACCTTCAGGCCAAGTACAGTGGCGCACACCTGTAATCCCAGCACTTTGGGAGGCTAAGGCAGGCAGATCACAAGGTCAGGAGTTCGAGACCAGCCTGGCCGGCATGGGGAAACCCCGTCTCTACTAAAAATACAAAAATTAGCTGGTATGGCGGCGCGCACCTGCAGTCCCAGCTTCTCGGAGGCTAAGGCAGAAGAACTGCTTGAACCAGAGAGGCAGGCGGAGGCTGAAGTGAGCTGAGATCACACAACTGCATTCCAGCCTGGGTAACAGAGCAAGACTACATCTCAAAAAATAATGATAAAATAAAATAAAGCTTTAATAATGACCCTGTCACCAGAAAAACAGACACTTTGCCCTAGCCCTTCTAATCAGCTGTATTTTAGCAGCCAACATCCATCTTTTGCAATAAAATGCCACCTCTGAGTTCCTATGCCTATCAAATTATCACAGGTTTGAGCAATAGATAAATCAGAAACTACAGTTAACAAGTCCACTTGTCTAGGACCCAAGACAATAAAACTTGGAGAAGAATAGCCTTTAGTTACCTGAAGACAAGTTTTAAAGATCCTAACAACTATTAACACCTGGACACACTAAAATGGTTGTAATTTGAAGAACAGCCACATGTCATTTCCAGTGGTGTCATTATATTAAAAGGGACCTTCCCGCTCTGAAATAGTTTTTAAAGTCAGCTGAATCTTGAACAATGATTCCTACTTTTCTCTAAAATAGGAGCTATCACAGCTACCTTAATGAGAAGATGCCAAATAAACTCATGGCAAGGGTTTCACCGTGTTGACATTTTTACCTCACCTAGGACTTCTGCTGATTGATCTTGACGGGCTGACAAGTCACTGGCTTGCCAAAGATTATTGCTTATTTCACATATAAAAACACTGTCTACTCAAGACAACTACTATCCAGACACCTTCTCCTGCTCCTGAGACAGAGCCTTTCCCTCTGACTTCATGAAGCAACCAGCTAAAGAAAAAAAAATTCAGGTCAGTATTAGTAACTCTCAATGACTAACAAGCCCTAAAGAGCTAGAAACAGAGCCCATAAAAGGACCAGAGTGTTAACCCCCAGCAATTACCAATTTTTTAAGAGTTCAAAATCACCTGGGGAAGAAACAATTTTTTTTTCCAGCGTTAACAGATGTTTAGTATTATTATGGTAATCTGAAAAATAGTTGCTAAAGTGGGACCTGAAAATTATCAGTCCCTGGCCACACCAAATAATCACAGAAATATTTAAGTAAGTAAGCTTTGTTTAAACAGGAACTTCAAAAAGAAAGACACATCAGGAGAATAAAAACAAACAAAACATCCATTTCATTTAAAAAGAATAAAAGAGAAAGGGAAGGAAAAAAAAGTGGAACAATAACGAACTAAGCCCACTTTTAACATGGGCCACAGTTACGTGTAGTAATTCCCATCAAGAAGTGCAGGTCCATCAGGCTGGGCGCAGAGGCTCACACCTGTAATGCCAGCACTTTGGGAGGCCGAGGCGAGTGGATCACCTTCCATCAGGAGTTCACGACCAGCCTGACAAACATAAAGCAACCCGTCTCTACTAAAAATACAAAATTAGCTGGGTATGGTGGCACATGCCTGTAATCCCAGCTACTCAGAAGGCTGAGGCAAGAGAATCACTTGAACCCAGGAGGCAAAGGTTGTGGTGAGCCGAGATGGTGCCACTGCACTCCAGCCTGGGCAACAAGAGCAAAACTCCATCTCAAAAAATAATAATAAATAAAAAGTGCAGTTCATCTCAAAAAAAAAAAAGTGCAGTTCACTTCCCTACCCCTGCTTTAACCATCAGAACGCTGCATAAATGACACTGCAACATTCTGAGCCCAGGCCTCAAGAAGCCTTTCAGTTTCCACCCAAATCCTCTTGGAACCTAACCATCATGCAAAGAAGCCAAGCCAGCCTGGAAGAGGCCAGACCAACCTAGATGACGGCTCTAACCCAATGCTAGACATGTGAATGAGGCTATCCAGGTCCAATCAGCCCCTAGTTAACGTGCCAACTGACCAAACAAATGAGTAAGCCTAGCCAAAACCATGTGGAATAGACGCAAGCTGTGACAGATGAGCCTTGCTCAAACTGCCAACCCACTTAAATCATACACAAAGAATGCAGTCGGCCCTTGAACAATACAGGTTTGTTACCAATGATAAAAATTGAGCTCTCAAGTGAAAATCAGAATTTTGAAAAACATGTAATCACTATGATGAGGCTGACAGTTTTTCAATACTTAAAGATTATTCTGATGGTAGTGATATTAATTAATGAATGTGGTTTTTTTAAAATATTGAATGAAATGTTTCAAATATTTCCAAGGTCTGCCTAACTCCTTGAGCCAGTAGTTTCCAGCTGATACAATTTGTGATGTTTCAAAATCATACACAGTAAAAAGATTCATTCAATATACTTGACAAATGAATTTTAATGTCACCAAGTACAAAAGTTAATTAATATGATTTCAGATTCCACTCTGCACATAACTTTTAAGAAACTACCACTTGGCCTGGCACAGTGGCTCAAGCCTGGACTCCCAGCACTTTGGGAGGCCGAGGCAGGCAGATCTCCAGGTCAGTAGTTCGAGACCAGCCTGGCCAACATGGTGAAACCCTGCCTCTATTAAAGATATAAAAAATTAGCCGGGCATGGTGCCTCACGCCTGTAATCCCAGCTACTGAGGAAGATGAGGCAGGAGAATCGCTTGAACCCAGGAAGCGGAGGTTGCAGTAAACGGAGATCATGCCACTGCACTCCAGCCTGGGCAACAGGGTGAGATTCCATCTCAGAAAAAAAAAAAAAAAGAAAGAAAAGAAACTACCATTTATGGGCCAAGGATGGTGGCTCACACCTATAATCTCAGCACTTTAGGAGGCCAAGGCAGGTGGATCACTTGAGGTCAGGAGTGCCAGACCAGCCTGGCCAACACAGTGAAATTTCATCTCTTTTTTTTTTTTTTTTTTTGGAGAGAGTCTCACTCTGTCACCCAGGCTGGCCTGCAGAGTACAATGGCACAACCTCAGCTCACTGCAACCTCTGCCTCCCAGGTTCAAGTGATTCTCCTGCCTCAGCCTCCCAAGTAGCTGGGATTACAGATGTGTACCACCATGTCTGGCTAATTTTTGTATTTTTAGTGGAGACGGGGTTTCACCATGTTGGCCAGGCTGGTCTCGAACTTCTGATCTCAAGTGATCAGCCTGCCTCAGCCTCCCAAAGTGCTGAGATTACAGACGTAAATCACTGTGCCCAGCCTTGCCTCTATTAAAAATAGAGAAAATTAGCCAGGTGTGGTGGCCTGTGCCTATAATCTCAGCTACTCAGGAGGGTGAGGTCAGAGAATGGCTTGAACCCAGGAAGTGGGAGTTGCAGTGATCTGGGATTGCACCACTACACTCCAGCCTGGGCGACAGAGACTCCATCTCAAAAAAAAAAAAAAAAAACTACCACTTGGTAAAATTTGGGTATATTATCAGAGAAGAATGGACATAATTAAAATACTCCTTCCCTTTCCAACTGTGTATTTCTGAGGCTGGATTTTCTTCATACACTTCTATCAAAATGATATATCACAACAGACTGAGTGCAGATACTGATATGAATATAGCTGTCTTCCATGAAGTCAGACATAATAGAGATTTGCAAAATGTAAAATAATGTCCTGCCGGGTACGGTGGCTCACGCCTATAATCCTAGCACTTTGGGAGGCCGATGTGGGTGGATCACCTGAGGTCAGGAGTTCAACACCAGCTTGGCCATCATGGTGAAACCCCATCTTTAAAAAAAAAAAAAAAATGTCCTTTTGCCTTCCCACTAAATTGTTTAGAAAATGAAATTTTTTCATTAAAGCATGTGTTATATATGTTAATATGTTAAAAGTTGATTATTGTTATGCTTAATGAATTAATAATTTACTTACATTTATAATAGAATATTGATAAATACAACTCACATAAAGTTGGTGTCCATAAGAGTTTTGGTTTTTTGTTTGTTTTTTTTTTTTTTGCCAATCAATGAGAGCTTCTAAGGTTGCTCAGGTTGGCCTTGAACTCATGGCCTCGCCTCTGCAAGCGCCACGACATCTGGCCAGAGCCACTGGGGGCCCAAGAGTTTTTTTTTTTGAGACACAGCCTTGCTTTGTCGCCAGGTGCCAGGCTGGAGTGCAGTAGCGCGGTCTTGGCTCACTGCAACCTCTGCCTCCCGAGTAGCTGGGACTACAGGTGTGCGCCACCACACCCAGCTAATTTTTGTATTTTTTAGTAGAGATCAGGTTTCACCATGTTGGCCAGGACAGTCTCAATCTCTTGACCTCGTGATCTGCCTGCCTCAGCCTCCCAAAGCGCTGAGATTACATGCATAAGCCACCGCGCCCAGCCATAATAGTTTTTTAGGAGAGTAATGAGATCAGACATCAAAAAGTTTGAGAAGAGCAGGCACGGTGGCTCACACCTATAATCCCAGGAGTTTGGGAGGCCAAGGTGGGCTGATCACTTGAGGTCAGGAGTTCAAGACCAGCCTAGCCAACATGGTGAAACCCTGTCTCTACTAAAAAATGCAAAAAAAATTAGCCAGATATAGTGGCACATGCCTGTAATCCCAACTACTCAGGAGGCTGAGGCAGAATGGCTTGAACCTGGGAGGCGGAGGCTGCAGTGAGCCGATATCGTGCCACTGCACTCCAGCCTGGGCAATCAGAGTGAAACTCCGTCTCAAAAAAAAAAAAAAAAAGGTTTGAGAGTTGCTAATTTAGGCCAGGCATGGTGGCTCACGCCTGTAATCCAAGCACTTTGGAGACCAAGGCCAGAGGATCACCTGAGGTCGGGAGTTCAAGACCAGCCTGACCAACATGGTAAAACCCCGTCTTTAAAAAAAAAAAAAAAAAGAGAGTTGCTAATTTATAATTTTTCCTGACCCACCTGTCCTTAAAGGCTCTGCTCCTCCAGAAAGACTTGAGTTTAGTTAATGTTAAGCTGCTATAATTATTCGCTTGCAATAGAGAGCAAAGACTACATTCCTTCATAGGCACTTAATTAATGGTGTTTTGAATGAACAAGTTTAAATGCATTTCAACACCAAGTGCACCACTGTAAATAAACATGGATGAAGCTAATACCTGAAACTGGTTATTGTGCCTACATCTACCATATCCAAATGCCCTCTCAAAACTTGAAAGAATTGCTGGTGAGAATGTAACTGCATACATCTTTGGAAGGCAATTTTATAATATCTTTAAAATTACTTAAATATACAACCTTCAAGGCCGGGCATGGTGGCTCATGCCTGTAATCCTAGCACTTTGGGAGGTTGAGATGGGTGGATCACCTGAGGTCAGGAGTTCAAGACCAGCCTGGCCAACATGGTGAAACCCCATCTTTAAAATAAAATAATAAAATAAAAAATATATATATACAACCTTCAGAAACTTATCTTAATAGATATTATCCCAGATATACAAAATGACATATATACAAGATATTAACACAGGACTGTTAGTAACTACAAAAGACAGGGAAAAGTAAAAATGTCCCTTATTTAGAGAGTGATAAAAAGTGCATGCAGGGCCAGGCATGGTGGCAGGCAACTGTAGTCCCAGCTATTCAGGAGGCTGAGGCAGGAGAATCACTTGGACCCGGGAGGTGGAGCTTGCAGTGAGCCAAGATCAAGACACTGCACAATAGCCTGAGCGACAAAGCAAGACTCTGTCTCAAAAAAAAAAGGGCATGCAAAAGCCAGATGCAGTGGCTCACACCTGTTACCCCAGTGCTTTAGGAGGCTGAGGCAGGTGAATCATCTAAAGTCAAGAGTTCGAGACCAGCCTGGCCAACATGGTGAAATTCTGTCTCTACTAAAAATACAAAAATTAGCCAGGCATGGTGGCACATGCCTGTCGTCCCAGCTACTTGGAGGCTGAGACACGAGAATCGCTTGAACTTGGGAGATGGAGGTTGCAGTGAGCCAAGATCACACCACTGCACTCCAGCCTAAGCAACAGAGTGAGACTCTGCCAAAAACAAAAAACAAACAAACAAAAAAACCACTACATATAGGGGTCCGGCACAGTGGCTTACGCCTGTAATCCCAGCACTTTGGGAAGCTGAGGGAGGTGGACCAACTGAGGTCAGGAGTTCAGGACGAGCTGGCCAACATGGTGAAAGCCTGTTGATATTAAAAATATAAAAATTGGCCTGGCATGGTGACAGGCAACTGTAATCCCAGCTATTCAGGAGACTGAGGCAGGAGAAGCTCCTGAACCCGAGAGGCAGAGATGCAGTGAGCTGAGATTCCACCATTGCCCTCCAGCCCGGGCAACAGAGCAAGACTCCATCTCAAAAAAATAAAAAAATAAAAAAAAAGGGCTGGGTGCGGTGGCTCACGCCTATAATCCCAGGACTTTGGGAGACCGACGCAGGTGGATCAAGAGGTCAAGAGATCGAGACCATTCTGGTCAACAAGGTGAAACCCCGTCTCTACTAAAAATACAAAAATTAGCTGGGCATGGTGGTACGCGCCTGTAGTCCCAGCTACTCGGGAGGCTGAGGCAGGAGAATTGCTTGAACACAGAAGGCGGAGGTTGCGGTGAGCCCGGATCGTGCCATTGCACTCCAGTCTGGGTAACAACAGCGAAACTCCATCTCAAAAAAAAAAAAAAAAGGAAAAGAAATGCATACATATCCCACAATACTCTGCATGCATAAACAAAAATAAGGAAATTTTTTTGGAGACAAGAGTCTCACTCTGTCACCCAGACTGGAGTGCAGTGGTGCCATCTCAACTCATGGCAATCTCCACCTCCCGGGTTCAAGCAATTCTCATGCCTCAGCCTTCCAAATATCTGGGATTACAGGCATGCACCACAAAGCCCAGCTAATTTTTGTATTTTTAGTAGAGATGGGGTTTCACCATGTCGGCCAGGCTGAAAACTCCTGGCTTCTCAGCCTGGCCAACATGGTGAAAATACAAAAATTAGCCAGGCATGGTGGCGGGCACCTGTAATCTCAGCTAGTCAGGAGGCTGAAGCAGGACAATCACTTGAACCCAGGAGGTAGAAGTTGCAGTTAGTCAAGATCATAGCACTGCTCTCCAGCACGGGAGAGTGAGCAAGAGTCCATCTCCCCAAAACAAAAAAGAAAAAAAAAAAAACTCCTGGCCTCAAGTGATCCACCTGCCTCAGCCTCCCAAAATGCTGGGATTACAGGCATAAGCCAATGCAGCCAGCCAAAAATAAGGAAATTCTTTATGTATAATACTTAAGAGCTACAATGTTAAGTGAAAAAAACATGCAGAACCATTTTTGTAAAATGGGGGAAATACACATAACATATATAATTTGCCTTTTTTTATGCTTATCAATGCTTATGATGCACAAAAATTGGTAATAATATTTGCCTCTGAAAAGGCATAGGAACTGACTAGTTTGGCGGTATAAGACCAAGATGGGGCCGGGAACGGTGGCTCATACCTGTAATCCCAGCACTTTAGGAGGCCGAGGCGGGTGAATCACCTGAGGTCAGGAGTTCGAGACCAGCCTGACCAACATGATAAAATCTTGTCTCTACTAAAAATACAAAACAATCAGCTGGGTGTGGTGGTGGGTGCCTATAATCCCAGCTACTCAGGAGGCTGAGACAGGAGAATGGCCTGAACCTGGGAGGTGGAGATTGCAGTGAGTAGATATCACGCCATTGCACCGCAGCCTGGGTGACAAGAGCGAAACTCCATCTCAAAAAAAAAAAAGAGCAAGATGGGGCCCGGTGTTGTGGCTCACGCCTGTTACTCCAGCACTTTGGGAGACAGGGTGGATGGACTGCTTGAGCTCAGGAATTTGAGACCAGCCTGGGCAACATGGCAAAAGTCCGTCTCTTCCAATACCAAAAATTAGCCAAGTGTGGCAGCTCACACCTGTAGGCATGGTGGCTCACACCTGTAGTCCCAGCTCAAATTGTGAGGCTGATGTGGGAGGAGGGAGCATCATCTGAGCCCCAAAAGTGAAAGCTGCAGTGGGCAGAGATTATGCTATTATATTCCAGTCTGTGTGACAGAGTGCAACTCTGTCACAACAAAAAAGAGCAGGATGGAAACTCCATTTCATACTTTTTTCTATCCTTAAAACGTTGAACCATATAAATTTAATACCAATTCAAAAAGTAAATCCAAAAATGTATAAGAATTGTCATTTTACATAAGGAATAACTTCTCCTATTTTTTTCTCTAGTCTCAAAAAATATCCAACCCATGTGCTTACTTTGGCAGCACACATACCTTAAAAAAAAAAAAAAGTCCATTCTTAATTTTTATCTATAGGTTCAGTGCTACCTAAACAAGGTATCTAGGCCAGGCATGCTTGTTCATGCCTGTAATCCCCATACTTTGAGGCTGAGGCAGAGGATCACTTGAACCCAGGAGTTCAATACCAGCTTGAAAAACATAGTGAAACCCCATCGATATCTGTAAAATGTAAAAACAAAAATTAAAAAAAACAGGATATCTATAATTAATACGAATCAAATATGAAGCCCATTATGAAGCCTCTCAACTGTTAAGTAGGTTAACTAGCAATTCTGGGATAGGGTCAGAATTTTTCATCTTTTACATTATTTTCTTTCTTCCTTCCTTCCTTCCTTCTTTCCCTTCCTTCCTTTCCTTCCTTCCCTCACCCTCTCCCTCTCTCGTTCTTTCTTTCTTTCTGAAACAGGGTCTCACTCTATTGCCCCAGCTCTAAAGTACAGTGACATGATCCTAGCTCTCTGTAACCTCAACCTCCTGGGCTCAAACAATCTTCCCACCTCAGCCTTCCAAGCACCTAAGACTACAAGCATGTGCCACACCATACTCAGGTAATTTTAAAAAATTCTTGTAGAGATGTGGGTCCCACTACGTTGCCTAAGCTGACTTTTATATTTTAAAATCATTTAAATATCTTATAATGAGCATATATTAATTTTGTAATTTGAAAAACACAAATTTCTTTATGACTGAAGAGGTTAAAGGAAAACCTACTGTCCAGGTACAGTGGCTCATACCTTATCTCAGCACTTTAGGAGGCTAAGACTAGAGGACCACTTGAGATCAGGAGTTCAAGACCAGCCTGGGCAACATAGTGAGACCTCGTCTCTTCTAAAAATAACAAAAATTAGCTGGGCATGATGGTATGGGCTGTAATCCCAGCTACTGGGGATGCTGAGGCAGGAAGATGGCTTAAGCCTGGGAGATCAAGGGTGCAGTGAGCTATGACCACATCACTGCACTACAGCCTGGGTGACAGAGTGAGACCCTGTCTCAAAAATAGAAAGATCTTCACAAGGAATCAAAAGAAAACAAAAAATAAACAAACAAAAAAGACCAACCAACCTACAGTCCAAATGTTGAACTGGAAATACTGACTTGAACTTATGATACACTTTCTTTAAAAACAAACAAAAACACCCAGAATGTGGTCTCTAAACACCATTTCCCATAAAAGAAACCAGGATTTGGGAAGGAATGTCTGATCCATGTTCAGAAATGAAAATGTGAAAGATGATCTTTGATCATCTTGTCAGATCAGAAAGCAAGGAAGCTATCAAAGACTAACAGTATCATATCCAAAGGGACATAGGAGCCAACTTGAAGAGGTTCCCATTTACCAAAGATGAGACAATGAGACATTAATAAGTATAAAACTGCAATTGGCCAGGCACAGTGGCTCACACCTGTAATCTGGCACTTTGGGAGGCCAAATCGGACAGATCACCTGAGGACACGAGTTCAAAACCAACATGGTGACACCCCACCTCTACTAAAAATATAAAATTAGCTAGGTGTGGTGGCAGGCACCTGTAATCCCAGCTACTCGGGAGGCTGAGGCAGGAGAATTGCTTGAACCCAGGAAGCAGAGGTTGCAGTGAGCCAAAATCACACCATTGCACTTCACCTGGGGAACAAGAGCGAAACTCCGTCTCAAAAAAAAAAAAAAACTTAAATTAGCTTAAACACATTAAATATGCTCAAATTGAAGAGTCCATAATGACTATTTTTTAACTCATCAGTCAATTTTAGAAGATGTTAGTGAACAAACTCATTATTTTGAAAATGATCTTAACTGTTAATTAAAAGAAAGACTTAAGCATCTGTCTTGTCTGTCCAACACAAATTGTACCTCAGAGTAATCAAATCAATGATGAGGGGAGTTACCTCTTTATAAAAAGTATTACAGCTAAAAAAATTAAGAAATGACAGAATTTGAGCATCACCATTTATAATCGATAATGAAGTTCAATAAAAGGATCTAGACAATGATTATCAATAGCTGCCGACATCATAAAAGGGAGATTAATAGACATCACATGCCTCCTGATACAAGTACACACTACATAAAGTATGCTAACCAAAAATACTGAATCTGAACCTGATCATCTAGATATTAACTACAATTTGAAGAAAATATGGGAGACCGAGAACACATTAAATGACACCACAATGATGTCAATCAACTAATCCAGCCAACTGTGGGAAACTCTACTGGACAGATGACCCAGTTTCTCTAACATATAAACTACAAAGAAAAAAAAGTGAGGGAAAAATCTTTTAGATAAAGAGATGTTAGGCTGGGCACTGTGGTCTGTAATCCCAGCACTTTGGCAGGCCAAGGCTGGTGAATCCAAGGTCAGGAGTTCAAGACCAGCCTGGCCAACATAGTGAAACCCCATCTCTACTAAAAATACAAAAATTAGCTGGGCATGGTGGCATGAGCCTGTAATACCAGCTACTTGGTAAGCTGAGGCAGAGAATCACTTGACCTCGGGAGGTGGAGGTTGCAGTGAGCCAAGATCTTGCCACTGTACTCCAGCCTGGGCAACAGAGCAACTCTATCTCAGGAAAAAAAATAAAAGTAAAAATTAATTAAGAGACGTTAAACATATACTGACCAACTACCACAGACTTTATTTGGATCCTATTTTAAACATACAAGCTACTAAAAAATCATGATACAATCAGTGAAATATGAACACCAGATATTTGATATTAAGGAATAATTATTGGGCCGGGCACAGTGGCTCAAGCCTGTAATCCCAGGGTGGATCATGAGGTCAAGAGATCGAGACCAACCTGGTCAACATGGTGAAACCCCGTCTCTATTAAAAATACAAAAAATTAGCTGGGCATGGTGGCGTGTGCCTGTAATCCCAGCTACTCGGGAGGCTGGGGCAGGTGAATTGCCTGAACCCAGGAGGCGGAGGTTGCAGTGAGCCAAGATCGTGCCATTGCACTCCAGCCTAGGTAACAAGAACAAAATTCCATCTCAAAAAAAAAAAAAGGAATAATCATTATAATGCACAATTTTTTTTTTTTAACTCTTTTTTTCTTTCAAGCTTGCCTACATGCAGACACAATTGGTTTTTTAAAGTCCTTATTTTTTAGTGTGTTTTTTTGTTTTCCTTCTTAGAGACAAGGGTCTCGCCCTTGTTACCCAGGCTAGAATGCAGTTGTAAAATCATGGCTCACAGCAGCCTTAAACTCCTGGCCTCAAACAATTCTCCAGCTTAGCCTCCCACGTAGCTAGGAACTACAGATGCATGCCACCATATCCAGCTAATTTTTTTTTTTTCTGAGATAGTCTCTCGCTCCGCCTCCTAGGTTCAAGCAATTCTCCTGCCTCAGTCTCCCGAGTAGCTGAAATTACATGTGTTCGCCATCACGCCAGCTAGTTTTCATTATTTGAGGTAGAAGTGGGGTTTCACCATGTTGGTCAGGCTGGTCTCAAACTCCTAACCTCAAATGATCCTTCAACCTCCACCTTCAAAAGTGGGATTACAGATGTGAGACACCAAGCCTGGTCTAATTTTTAAAGTTTCTGTAGAGATGGAATCTCACGTTGTTGCTCAGGCTGGTCTTAAACGCCTGGCCTCAAGTGATCCTCCCACTTTGGCCTCCCAAAGTGCTAGGATTATAGGCATGAGTCATTGCACCCAGCCAAGTTCTTATTTTTTTAGATACATACTAAAATATTTATGGACGAAATAACACATAAAGGATTTGCTTCAAAATAATCAAAAGGGGCTGGGCATGGTGTCTCATGCCTGTAATTCCCGTACTTTGGGAGGCCAAGACAGGTGGATTGCTTAAGCTCAGGAGTTTGAGAATAGCCTGGGCAACATGGTGAAACCCTGTCTCTATAAAAACAAACAAACCAATAAGGGAGGTAGTAGGAATATAGATGAAGCAAGATTAACCATGAGCTGATAATTGTATATGGACATTCATTATACCACTCATCGCTTTTGAATACATACAAAATTTTCCATAGTAAAATGTTTCATAAAAGAGCAAATCTGATAAAAGAAAAATATATACATTTGAAATAAGATGACCGATGAGAGTTCCACCCTCATGAGGGGATTAATACTGTTATGGAGGGGTAACTAACTTCAGGAATGGATTACTGATTAAAAGGATGAGTGTGGCTTGAAAAAAAAAACGATAACCGAAATGAATTTTGTATACTAATCTTTAAAGCCTAGTTCAACCTCTATCTACTTCTTCCATGAAGTCTTTCTATATTGATTTCTTTTTTTGTATGTTTGTACTGAGCAATTGACTTAATTAAATTCTACTGCATTCTGTTTACATCACAGGATCTAATCCATTATATCCTGCTCATTAAAGGTTCCTGTTTTATCTCCACAGCTAGCCAGTCAATAGGGTCATTTAATACACACAAACCCTAAAATGATGATTAAGCCTCCTAATGATCCCAAGTACCTTATTTGACACTCAAGTTGTCTCAAAAAACCTTGAGACCTATGGAAAAATACAATATACTTCCTTGTCAACCCAAGAGCCACTCTGCACTAAAATTAAGTTTTTACTCTGGTAAAACATATAATATTATCTTCTTCAAATTTTAAACAGGTCACACCAAAACACTGTCTCTAGCCACTTAAGGCAAGCTAATACACACCAGCTTTCCTTCTCCCAGAGTTCAAAGGAGCATATATTTATACTATGTCACAGAAGCAGAATTAAATACTACTAGATTTAAATAGAAGTTCTGTTAACTAACTGATAAAGTACAGTGAAGTTATTTAATAAAAACTACAGCTGAGGAGTGGGGCAAAAAAAGAAAAAAAAATTGGCTGCAACACATAGAGAGCCTAACCAAAGAAAAAGTCACAAAGCCCAGGAAAAAAAGAAATTACTACTTAACTGAACACCAATTAAGACCACCAGAAAACAGATCTATTGAAGTACTTATAAGCTTCAGAGTTGACATATAACCCCTTTATCTATTTTTTAAAAGTATTAAGATAAATTGTTTATTCCTCCAGTTATAAAATAAATATATATTTTTTATGAATAAAAAAATAAGCTAAAAGAGGACTGGGCGCAGTGAATCATGCTTATAATCCCAACACTTTGGGAGGCCAAATCACTTGAGGCCCGGAGTTCAAAATCAGCCTGACCAACTTGGCAAAACCCTATCTCTACTAAACACACACACACACACACACACACACACACACACACACAAATAGCTGGGTGTGGTGGTGGGAGCCTGTATTCCCAGCTACTCAGGAGGCTGAGGCAAAAGAATCACCTGAACCTGGGAGGCAGAGTTTGCAGTGAGTGAAGATAGCACTACTGTACTCCAGCCTGGGTGGCAAGAGTGAAACTGTCTCAAAAAAAAAAGTGAAAGGAAAATAAAAATTTACCCAATAACCCCCTTCACAACTTTTTTGTCTCAGTAAGTTCTTTGAAGACAGCTCATTTTTCGGAAGAAAACATGTCCCTCACTTCTGAAACTGATATAAGGAAGCCCCAGCAGGAAGGAAAGAAAAGTGAAAAAAGCACATGATCTTAAATCCATGACAGAATACGTAGATTTGTTTTTCTATTTTTGTTTTTATATTTACCATTTGTATATATCCAAGGTCAGAATAACCACACATTCCATTTTTATGAATTATTTTTGTTGGTTAATAAATGTTTTGCATTTTTTTCTACTGTCCCTAAAAGTTCTTGCTAAAGTAGCAACAAGATCCTACTTTTCCAAATACCAAATCAGGTAGTAAACATATCATATTCACTCTTCATGCGTAATCTTACTCTATTTTAACTTATTTTTCATTTAAATGAATTACTCAACATAATCATTGCTTTTATCTGCCATTTCTTGTGTTGAGGCTCTACTCTACTATAAATACACGAATAGATCTTCACATTACCAGGGAGGTAGTATAACCTTAAAAAAAAAAAAGGAAACTTTACATTTCATGGACAGCTAAATGTACACAGAATTACTAAGCTTCTCCTCAAAGTATCCTACATAAACTCTAGTCTGAATTCACACACATGCAAAACAATTCCAGCATCATAAAATTCTCCCACAAGCACCCAAGTGTAAAGCTCACCTGATCTCAAGCTCAAATGTACCGCCTCAACCATCCAGGTGATGGATGTACTACTGGTACTTACAAGCTTCGTGTTAAGATAACTGGTTTATTCCTCCAATTATAAAAAAAAAATATATTCCTTATGAATAGAAATAAGCTAAAAGAGGGCCAGGCACAGTGGCTCACGCTTGTAATCCCAGCACTTTGGGAGGCCAAAGCGGGCCTTTTAGATACATACTAAAATATGTATCTAAATGTTGAAAAAGGTGAAGCATTAAGAATATTTACTGGCCAGGCACAGTGGCTCATGCCTATAATTCCAACACTTTGAGAGGCTGAGGCAGAAGGATCTCTTAAGGCCAGGAGTTTGAGACCAGCCTGGGCAACATGGCAAGACCCTATCTCTGCAGAAAAATTTAAAAATTAGCCAGGCATGATGTGCCTGTAGTCTCAGACCAGCCTGGGCAACATGGCAAGACGCTATCTCTGCAGAAAAATTTAAAAATTAGCCAGGCATGATGTGCCTGTAGTCTCAGACCAGCCTGGGCAACATGGCAAGACCCTATCTCTGCAGAAAAATTAAAAAATTAGCCAGGCATGGTGTGCCTGTAGTCTAAGCTATGTGGGAGACTGAGGCAGGAGGCTTGCTTGAACCCAGGAAGTTGAGGCCGTGGTGAGCCATGATGGCACCACTGTACTACAGGCTGAGCAACAGAGCAAGACCCTGTCTCTAAATAAATAAATAAAAAGAACCTATATTTATCAAGTATAATTCGAAGAAACACTAGAGAAAAAATGGTGGATTTCAATTCCACAGAAAAGCTCTACATGGTTCTAAATTTAGCCAATTAATAGAAATAATGGGAAGGTATACAATTCATTTTTAATAGCTGCAATTTATGTTACCAGGCAGCTCATTTCTTAAGTAATCTTAGAGCGTCATCCACATAAAACAAAAGAATAAATATATAAGCCACATGATTAACTGGTAAGTTAGTAAGTTAATTAAAATACCAGCTAAAACAGCTGAAAATGACTACCTTCCCTCAACGAAATAGTATTTTATACTTCCTCAATAGCAATAATATGCAGAATTTTTTTTTGAGACAAGGTCTCAAAACAAGCCTGTTGCCCAGGCTGGAGTGCAGTGGTGTGATCTCAGCTCACTGCAACCTCTGTCTCCAGGGTTCAAGCAATTATCTGCCTCAGCCTCCCATGTAGCTGGGATTACAGGTGCCTGCTACCATGCCCAGCTAATTTTTGTATTTTTAGTAGACAGGGTTTCACCATCTTGGCTAGACTGGCCTTGAACTCCTGCCCTCATGATCCACCCACCGTGGCCTCCCAAAGTGCTAGGATTACAGGCATGAGCCACCAAATCTAGCCTCATCTTTTTTTTTTTTTTTTTGAGACAGAGTCTCAATCTGTCGCCCAGGCTGGATGGAATACAGTGGTGAGATCTTGGTTCACTGCAACCTCCACTCCATCTCCGGAGTTCAAGCCATTCTGCCTCAAATTCCTAACTCCTGAGTAGCTGGGATTACAAGCATCTGCCACCACACCTACCTATTTTTGTATTTTCAGTAGAGACTATGTTCGCCAGGCTGATCTCAAACTCCTGACCTCAAGTCAGCCACCTGCCTCAAAACCTTCCAGAGTGCTGGGATTGCAGGCATGACCCATGGTCTAATATGCAGAATTTTAACTGTTTCAAAGGAACATGTTACTAACACATCATCACCTTCCCTGAAGCTTATTTATATGTTTCCACATCCAAGGAATATGCAGACACATTTAATGGGTTTCACTTTCAGTGCAAAATATTTTTGTGGACAAGACTGACATGCCTTGTTTCATGTAGTCCCAGAGTGATACATTCTCAAGCTGGTCGAATCATAAGTGATTTTGGTGTATCAGATCCCAATTCCACAGCTAATCCTATTTCAGACTTTCTAAAACATGAGACCTCATAAAGAACCATAAAACTATCTCCAACAGAAATGTTCAATACACTGAGCACCCTGATATGGTTGGGCTTTGTATCCCCACCCAAATCTCAACTTGAATTGTAATACCCTGATGAGAGCAAATTCCGACATGTGAGAAACCATATTGTTTGCTGAGAGCAGCTGCAAGGAAAACCTAGTCAGTCCCGCAAAGCGAAAAACTGCCACCCAAAGTAGAAAACTGCTCAAAGCATTATAAAACAGTAACCCAAAAAAAAAAAAAAAACCAGTAACCAATATGACTATGTTTCTCACCAAATGAATTAGTTCTTTGAACACAGGGTATGTGACTCTTTCCTTTGTTCTCTCTAAAGAGTGCTTTCTAGTTTAACCTATAGTAAACATACACTAGCTGCCTGGTTAGTTTACCTTTAACCAATGAAAGAACACAGAGCATCTCAGGGAAAATTAGTGGAAAAAGAAGAAAAAAAAAAAAAAAAGAACACAGAGCATCCCCTTGTTAAACTTGTCACTGGAAGTAAAGAATAAATACCTGAGTCAAAGTTTGCTCTGGAATCTCAGCTAAAAATGCTGTAAGACCCCCCAGCCTGGGCAACACAGTGAAACACTGTCTCTACTAAAATCCAAAAAAAAAAAAAATTAGCCAGGCATGGTGGTGTGCGCCTGTAGTCCAGCTACTCGGGAGGCTGAGGCAGAACTGCAAGAACCTGGGAGGTGGAGGTTGCAATTAGCCGAGATCCTGCCACTGCACTCCAGCCTGGCCAACAGAGCGAGACATCGTCTCAAAAAAAAAAAAAAAAAAAAATGCTGTGAGACCCCTGGTGCTCCACTCTAAACCCACCTTTTGCTTTCTAACTCTTTGTCTATTTCTTAATTCCTTCAGCACCGCCTGGGTTCAAGTCTCTACAACTAAGCTAGTCTCAACAATACCCACGTGTTGAAGGAAACACCTGGTGGGAGGTGATTGGATCATAGGTGTGGTTTCCCCCATGCTGTTCTTGTGACAGTGAGTTTTCACCAGAGCTGATGGTTTTATAAGGGGCTCTTCCCCCTTTACTTCCTTCACATGCTCTTTCATTTGCTGCCATGTAAGATGTGCCTGCTTCCTCTTCCGCTATAATTTTAAGTTTCCTGACGCCCTGCCCAGCCATTCAAAACTGTGAGTCAATTAAACCTCTTTTCTTTATGAATTACCCAGTCTCAGGCATTTCTTTATAGCAGTGTGAGAACAGACTAATACACATCCTAACTTCATATGAGTTCTAGATTATATTCACAGAGCAGTATGTAAAATATATATGCAGATGACTGCAAGATGCAGGTTCAAAACACAAAGTATTGGCTGGGCACGGTGCCTCACGCCTATAATCCCAGCATATTAGGAGGCTGAGACAGGCAGATAACCAGAAGTCAGGAGTTCAAGACCAGCCTGACCAACATGGTGAAACCCTGTTTCTACTAAAAATACAAAAAGTAGCCAGGCATGACACACTCCTGCAATCTCAGCTACTTGGGAGGCTGAGGCACAAGAATTACTTGAACCCAGAAGGTGGAGGTTGCAGTGAGCCAAGATCACAGCACTGCACTCTAGCATGGAAAACAGAGTGAGACTCCGTCTAGGGGGGAAAAAAAAAAAAAAATATATATATATATATATATATATTATATATATATATACATACATACATACATACATATATATGCACCAGGCATGATGGCACACGCCTGTAATCCCAGCTTCTTGGGAGGCTGAGGCAGGAGAATCACTTGAACCCAGGAGCTGGACGTTGCAGTGAGCAGAGATCCCATCATTGCACTCCAGCCTGGGCTACAAGGCAAAACTACATCTCAAAAAAAAAAGACTTCCATATCAAACTGGGGTTTATATCCTGGCCACATGATAATGAACACATAATCTAACCTAATCTCCCTAAACTTCACTGTGAAGTGAAATGAGGATAATACAATACTATTCCATGAGGATTATCATTCTGAGGATTAAATGATCTAATATGTGTTACACTATGCTCCCATGATATTATCACATTATTTATTCTTTTTGTATGTGTGTCTTGCCAGCTTACAGGTAACTTTGTCAAAATTTTTGCCAAATATATCCAAAATCAAAGAATTATAATGCATTCCATCCAAGGATCAATAAAAGTAAGTCCTCCATTGGCACAAATAAGTGAGAACTAACATTCTCCAAAGAATGTACCAAATGACGGAAAATAAAGCTTCCCAGCTTACGTTTGCTTCTTCCTCAAAAAAGTACTGGGTTGTCAGGAATGGGCACAGGCTGCAATCTTTTTTTTTTTTGAAACAGAACTCACTCTGTTGCCCAGGCTGGAGTATAGTGGCACCGTGTCAGCTCACTGCAACCTCCATTTCCTGGGTTCAAGCAATTATCCTGCCTCAACCTCCCAAGCAGCTGGAATTAGAGGTGCCCACCACCATGCCCAGCTACTTTTTTTTTCTTTTGTTGAGACAGAGTCTTGCTCTGTCACCCAGGATGGAGTGCAATAGCGCGATCTCAGCTCACTGCAACCTCCGCCTCCCAGGTTCAAGCAATTCTCCTGCCTCAGCCTCCCAAGTAGCTGAGATTACAGGCGCATGCCACCATGCCCAGTACTTTTTGTATTTTTTAGTAGAGATGGGGTTTCACCACATTGACCAGGAATGTCTTGAACTCCTGACCTCAGGTGATCTGCTCGCCTTGGCCTCCCAAAGTGCTAGGATTACAGGTGTGAGTCACCACACTCAGGCCAAAAATGTCAATCTTAACATTAAAATCCAATGTCTTCAGGCCAGGAGTGTCCCTAAAATTCTGGCATTTCCTGGGGCTCCTTGTCAGCTCTCCTAGCACTCTCTTAAGTTTGCCCTGGGTAACCTTGTTCCCTATCATAGATTAAACCTTCTTGTGGAAAGCACTTCCAAATCTAAATACCTCTGCTTCTCTCTAGCACTCCAGATCCATTTAGACAACTAGCTACTACACATTTCCAAAAGTGAACTCTCTACCAACATTTCCTCTAACCCCAAACCCACCCTTTTCTTATCTCAGTAAGCAACACCACCCAGTTCGCCCAAGACACAAACCTGAAACTCATCCATCCACGATTCCTCCCCTCTTCCCAAATTTAAACAATCTCCAAATTCTGGCACCAACTCACAGATCCATCTGCTCTTCTCAGCTCTGTTCCCTCTCCTCCATTCTCATTACTTCTCCACAGAGCATTTAATTAATGGGGCAAGGCCTCCAGTTTTCTTTTGTCTTCAGCAGAGCAACTGGCAATGTTCCCAATGGTGTTTGCACTGGCTGCCCCGTTGGTCTTTGTCCTTGAACAACTAAAAGTCTCTAGCCTATCTTTGATGGACGTGTAGTGCCAGTGGAAAGTAAACTAATTGCTTCAAGCTACTGCGATTTGGAGACTGTTTCTAACCCAGCATACTCTAGACTACCCTGATTTCAGTATCTCTTTTTTTTTTTTTTTTTAAGGGGGGAAAAAAGAAAAAGAGGGAAAAAGGAGTATTACTTCATTCCTAAAATGGGTTTCAATAATGGCTGATCAATATTTTGAGTGTTTAAAGTGGTTAATGCATATTTTATGTGTTTAAAATGGAGACCTCTATTGTGTTTATTTGTTCTGGCTCTGAGTTCAAGTCCTGGATATCGTTATCAATTTGTTGTCTCGTTGAATCTAAATCTCATTATGTGTCTTATGTATCTGGGTGTTAAGATCTCTTATTGTTGCATTAATCCTTTTACCCTTGCATCCTTGTAGCTTTGAAATCTATTTTATTAAGTGTGAGAATTGCAACTCCTGCTTTTTATTTATTTATTTTTGCTCTCCATTTGGTTGGTGAGTTTTTTTCCATCCCCTTGTTTTGAGTCTTTGTATATCTTTAGATATATGGTTAGATTTTGTGGATAATGTATATTTTGTGTGTTTAAAATGGAGAGCTCTATTGAGTTTATTTGTTCTGGATCTTAGTTCCAGTCCCGGATATCGTTATCAATTTTCTGTTTTGTTGAATCTAAATCTCATTATGGGTCTTATGTATCTGGGTGTTAAGATCTCTTATTATTACATTAATCTTTACCCTTGTATCCTTGTAGCTTTGAAATCTATTTTGTCAAATGTGAAAATTGCAACTCCTGCTTTTTATTTATTTATTTTTGCTCTCCATTTGGTTGGTACTTTTTTTTTTCCAACCCTTTATTTTGAGTCTATGTATATCCTTGGATATACCGTTAGATTTTGTCTGTATCTTTTGATTGGGAGATTTGGTTGATTTAAATTTAGGGTTGCTGCCGTTTGATATTAACTGGCTATTTTGTCCTTTCGTTAATAAAAATTTTTCTTTATGTTAATGCTCTTTACTTTTTGGTGTGTTTTTAGAAAGGGTCATACTGGTTGTTCCTTTCTGTGTATAATACTTCTTTTAGAAGTTCTTGTAAAGCAGGCCTGGTGGTAATAAAATCTCTGAGTACTTGCTCGTTCCTAAAAGATTTTATTTTTCCTTCAAATGTAAAGCTTAAATTGGCAGGATATGAAATTCTGGGCTGAAAATTCTGTTGATTAAGTATATTGAATATTGGCCCCCACTCTCTTCTAGCTTGTAGGGTTTCCGTTGAGAGATCTGCTGTAAGCCTAATAGGCTTACCTTTATGGGTAACTTGATCTTTCTCTCTGGCTGCCCTTAATATTTTCTCCTTCGTTTCGATCTTAGTGAATCTAACGATTATGTGCCTTGGGGTTGGTCTTCTTGAGGAATATCTTTGTGGTGTTCTCTGTATTGCCTGGGGTTGAATAGTGTCCTGCTTTGCTAAATTAGGAAAATTTTCCTGGATAATGTCCTGGAGAGTATTTTCCAGCTTGAATTCATTCTCTCCGTCACATTCAGGTACACCAATCAAGCGTATATTAGGTCTTTTCACATAGTCCCATATTGCTTGGAGACTTTGCTCATTCCTTTTTATCCTTTTTTCTCTATTCTTGTCTTGTTGTTTTGTTTCATTAAGTTGATCTTCGACCTCTAATACCCTTTCTTCTGCTTGATCCATTCGGCTGTTTAAGCTTGTACATATTTCACTAAGTTCTCGTGTTGTATCTTTCAACTCCATAAGTTCATTTGTATTCCTCTCTATATTGTCTATTCTTTTCAACATTTCATCTAACCTTTTTTCCAAGTTCTTAGTTTCTTTACATTGGGTTAGAACAAGTTCCTTTAACTCCCAGAAGTTTCTTATCATCCACCTTTTAAAGCCTACTTCAGATAATGGAATACAGTCCTTTTCCATCAGGGCTTGTTCCGTTACTGATGAGTCCTTTTCCTTCAGGGCTTGTTCGGTTGCTGATGAGTCCTTTTCCATCAGGGCTTGTTCCGTTGCTGATGGGTTCTGATTTTAAGTATACTCGGCCTTCTTAGGCTGTTTTTTTCCCTTCATTGTAGATGAACCGCCTTTCTAATTAGGTTTCTGAGTCGACGTCCGATTTATTGATTCCCAGTGCTGGGATCCGAGCAACCCACTGTGGCGGCCTAAATAGCAGCGATAAGACTGAAGGTGCTCTTCTGCCCAGCAATCTCTGGTCTGGCTTTCCTCCTGAGTCCGCAACAAGCGGCTCTGACTTCCCGGAGCTCCAAACTCCGGTCAGTAGGGGAAGCAGTCCCGTTGGCTCTGCATGAAGAGCTGCTGCGCCGAGACGCCGGCAAAACCGCTGCGGCGGCCACAAGAGTTGTGCTGGCGACCCGTGGGGCTCCTCCACTGGGAATCGGCTGATCGGTGAGTGACGAAAATTCGTCTAAAAGTGTGGCGTCGTCTCATTCTCTGGGCTTTCACTGGGAGCTACAATCCTGAGCTGTTAGTGGTCGGCCATCTTGGATCCGGCCTTTTTTTTTTTTTTTTTAAACGGAGTCTCACTCTGTTGCCCAGGCTGGAGTACAGTGGTGCAATCTCAACGCCTGTAACCTCCGCCTCCCGGGTTCAAGTGATCCTTCTGCCTCAGCCTCCCCAGTAACTGGGATTACAGGCACCCGCCACCATGCCCAGCTAATTCTTTTGTATGTATTTTTAGTAGGGATGGGCTTTCACCATATTGGCCAGGCTGGTCTCAAACTCCTGAGAGTTTGAGGTGAGGTTTGAGAGTTGAGGTGACCTGCCCACCTCAACCTCCCAAAGTGCTGGGGTTACAGGCATGAGCCACCGTGCCTGGCCTCAATATCTCTTATATAGACTACAACAGCCTCCTAACAAGTGTCACTCCCTTTACTCTAAATCCAGTATAAGTATTTCAAATTGCTGCCAGTTTTCTTTGCAAAATACAACATAATCATTTATCTGATTAAAAATCTTCAGAGGTTCACCTTTGCCTCAAAATATTCCAAATTCCTTAATATAGCTTCTAAGCCCACCATAAAATCAGGCCCTAAATATATCCTTCTCTTCAGCCGTTCAAAATACTGCTCCATAGATACCATCTATATTCTTTTCCTTTTTTTTTGAGACGGAGTCTTGCTGTCACCAAAGCTGGAGTGCAATGGTGTGATCTCAGCTCACAGCAACCTCCACCTCCCAGGTTCAAGAGATTCTCGTGCCTCACCCTCCCTAGTAGCTAGGATTACAGGCAAGCACCACCAAGCCTGGCTAATTTTGGGGGTTTTTTTTTTTTGGTATTTTTTTGAGACAGAGTCTCACTCTGTGTCGCTCAGGTTGGAGTGCAATGTTGCAATCTAGACTGCAACCTCTGCCTCCCGAGTTCAAGCAATTCTCCTGCCTCAACCTCCTGAGTACCTTCATCTGCCACCATGCCTGGCTAACTTTTATATTTTTAGTAGAGATGGGGTTTCAGCATATTGGCCTGGCTGGTCTCGAACTCCTGACCTCATGATCTGCCCACCTCAGCCTCCCAAAGTGCTGGGATTACAAATTACAGGCATGAGCCAATGTACCCAGCCATCTGTTTTTTTGTTTTGTTTTGTTTTGTTTTGTTTTTGAGACGGAGTCTCGCTCTGTCACCCATGCTGGAGTGCAGTGGCACAATCTCAGCTCACTGCAACCTCTGTCTCCTGGGTTCAAGAGATTCTCCTGCCTCACCCTCCCAAGTAGCTGGAACTGCAGGCTCCCACCACCATGCCTGGCTAAATTTTATATTTCTAGTAGAGATGGGGTTTCACCATATTAGCCAGGCTGGTCTTGAATTCCTGACCTTGTGATCCACCCACCTTAGCCTCCCTCAGTGCTGGGATTACAGGCATGAGCCACCATACCTGGCCCATCTTTTTCTTGTTTTAGAGACAGGGTCTTACTCTGTTGACCAGGCTAGGCTACAGTGGTGCAATCACAGCTCATTGCAACCTCAAACTCCTGGGCTTAAGAGATCTTCCCACCTCAGTCTCAAAGAGTAGCTGGGACAAGAGCTGCATGCCACCACATCCATCTAATTGCGTTAATTTCTGGTAGAGATAGGGGTCTCACAATGTTACCCAGATTGCTTTCAAACTCCTGACATGATGTGATTCTCCTGCCTTGACTTCATAAAGTTCTAGGATTACAGGTGTGAGCCACCATGCCCAGCCTGATATATATTCTTTAATACCTCTAGGTCTTTGCCCAGACTATTATATCTGCTTGAAATGCTCTCCCACCCTTTCACTACCCCATGATACCTTTGTCTGCCTAGCCATACAAGTACCCGCAGCAGCTAACCCTCCCATTCTCTCAACAGCTATTTGAATTTGCCTCTCTTCTCAAGGCCCCTATTCTACCAATCTGCCTTACACCAAGACATTAGATCCCAGCCCCAAAAGAATAAGTCCCCTACATCACAAGTAATCTAAAGGTCAGAAGACAGAAACTCTCAAATTTCTTTGTTCAGATACCAAACATTTCTCCCCATCCCTTTCCTGACCTTTTCCTTAACGGGATAATAATTCTACCCCTGCTTTAGACTGCATCTTCTTTACAGGCTCAAGAACTTCATTCTGTTATCAAGGCTCTGTACTGTCTTGCTCATTCTCCTGTATATATAAATATGCTGTCATCTTAAAAAATTCCTCCTTGTACACCATGTTCCCTCTAATTACTGTCCTCTCTGTCCATCTCTTGCAGTCATCTTCAAAGACAAAGCTTGTTTCTTCCTTTTAATAGAAATAAGTTTCATTATGTTGCCCAGGCTAGATTACAGGCGTGAGCCACCGCGCCCAGCCTTTACCAGTTTTCCATCTACTTTTAGGCCTCCTCAGATTTCTTCCAGGGTTCCACTTCCACAAGGCACACCTTTTAACTATCAGTGTTCTCCAAGGTCTCTCCTCAGCCTGCATCTTCAGTCTCAACATGCCTCTACGCTGACCCAAACCCATCACTTTAACTACAACGTGTATACTACTATACTGCTGACTCCCAAATCTCTCTCGAGTCCCAACTTCTCTACCTCTGGACTGGTATATCCAACCACCTAGCAGGCATTTCCATATTGTTCCACAGATACCTCAAATTCAACAATTCCAAAACCAAACATCTCACTTTTTATTCCCAAATGTGCATCTTCCTATATTCCCTAATTTATAAATGAAGTCACTATCCACCCTGACATGAAACCCAAAAAACTAGAAGTCACCCAAGAGCACATCCTTTTCATTACCACTATTATTCTCTGTCTTGCTCTGTTACTCACACTGCACACATCTCCATTTCTAATAGATTCTATTTCTTTTTTTTTTTTTTTTTTTTTTTTTTGAGACGGTGTTTCACTCTTGTTCCCCAGGCTGGAGTATAATGGTGGGATCTTGGCTCACTGCAATCTCCACCTCCCGGGTTCAAGCAATTCTCCTGCCTCAGTCTCCCAAGTAGCTCATGTCTATAATCCCAGCACTTTAGGAGGCCAGGAAGGAGGACTGCTTGAGCCCAAGAGTTCAAGACCACCCTGAGCAACAAAAAGAAAAAGAATGAAATTAGCTGGGTGTGATGGTGTGCACTTGTAGTCTCAGCTACGTGGGAGCCTTGAGCCCAGGAGATCAAGGCAGCAGTGAGTCATGATCCTGCCACTACACTCCAGCCTAAGCAACACAGCGAGACCCTGTATCAAAATAAAAAAATAAAGCCAGACTCGGTGGCTCACACCTGTCCCAGCACTTTGGGAGGCCGAGGTGGACAGATCATGAGGTCACTTCAAGACCAGCCTGATCAACATGGTGAAACCCCATCTCTACTAAAAATACAAAAACTGGGTCGGGCGCAGTGGCTCAAGCCTGTAATCCCAGCACTTTGGGAGGCCGAGGCAGGTAGATCACAAGGTCAAGAGATCGAGACCATCCTGGTCAACATGGCGAAACCCCATCTCTACTAAAAATACAAAAAATTATCTGGGCATGGTGGCGTGTGCCTGTAATCCCAGCTACTCAGGAGGCTGAGGCAGGAGAATTGCCTGAACCCAGGAGGCGGAGGTTGTGGTGAGCCAAGATCGCACCATTGCACTCCAGCCTGGGTAACAAGAGTGAAACTCCATCTCAAAAAAAAAAAAAAAAAAATACAAAAATTGACCAGGAATGGTGGTGTGTGCCTGTAACCCCAGCTACTCAGGAGGCTGAGGTAGCAGAATGGCTTGAAACTAGGAGGCGGAGGTTGCAGTGAGCTGAGATCACGCCACTGCACTCCAGCCTGGGTGACAGAGTGAGGAGTCATTTCAAATAAATAAGTAAATAATAGGCAGAAGCAAAAGAGCCAGGAATGCAAGTAGAAATGTATAGTGTCACCAAATATTTCAAGAAGGAAAGGGGTCAACAATAACGAATGCCACAAAAACAATAGAAGAAGACAAGGATGAAAAGAGATCTGTGGTCAAACGCAGTGGCTCACACCTGTAACCCCAGAGCTCTGGGAGGCCAAGGTAGGTGGATCACATGAGGTGATGACTGGAAACCAGCCAGGCCAACATGGTTAAACCCCATCTCTACTAAAATGCAAAAAGTAGACAGGCATTGTGTGCGCCCCTGTAATCCCAGATACTCAGGAGGCTGAAGTGGGAGAACTGCTTGAACCAGGAGGCAGAGGCTGCAGTGAGCCAAGATCACACCACTGCGTTCCAGCCTGGGCAACAGAGCAAGACCCCATCTCAAAAAAAAAAAAAAAAAAAAAGGAAAGATTCAAGACAGTTGCAGGTAATTAAAAAAAAAAAAAAAAGGAAAGAGATCTGTTAAATTTTACAAGGTCTCCCATGTTCTGCCCATTGATTTTGATGGCTGCTGGGAACTGTCTGCACCAACAGCATTAGAAACTATAAGCGGGCCAGGCATGGTGGCCCACATCTAGCACTTTGGGAGGCCAAGCCAGGTGGACTGTTGAGTCCAGGAGCTCAAGACCAGCCTGGCCAACATGGTGAAACCCCACCCCATCTCTACTAAAAATACAAAAATTAGCCAGACATGGTGGCAGGCACCTGTAATCCCAGCTACTCAGGAGACTGAGGCAGAAGGCTGAGGTGACTGTTTGAACCTGGAAGACAAAGGCTGCAGTGAGCCAAGATTGCACCACTGTACTCCAGCCAGGGCGACAGAGCAAGACCATCTCAAAAAAAAAAAAAAAACCTGTAAGTGAACGCTTCTCATAGGTATACATTCACCTGCTACAGGCTGGAGTACAGTGGTATGATCTCAATCACTGCAACTTCCACCTTCCAGGTTCAAGTAATCTCATGACTCAGCCTCCCAAGAAGCTGGGATTACAGGCATGTGCTACCATAATGCCCAGCTAAGTTTTTTTATTTTTAGTAGAGACAGGGTTTCATTATGTTAGCCAGGCTGGTCTTAAACTCCTGACCTCAAGTGACCCACCCACCTTGGCCTCTCAAAGCACTGAGATTACAGGTGTGAGCCACCACATCTGGCCAGATATTTCAACTGTACCTATCAAGTTTGGATTATCACAGTCTTAATACTTTCCACCTAGCTTTCACAAGTCTGACCCACCCTTTTCCAAGACGCCAAGGATTTGATTCCCATACTGTTCCTCATAAACCAAAACCATAAATTCTTACAACTGACATATGCGACAAAAACACAGGCCCAGCAAAAATATGAACTGTATATTTGGAAAACCTAGACTTTTTTGGTTTTTTTAAAGAGATAGGCTCTCATTCTGTCAGCCAGGCCAGAGTATGGTGGCACAATCATAGCTCACCACAGCCTCAAACTTCTAAGCTCACGCAATCCTCCAGCCTCAGACTTCCAAAGTGCTGCATTACAGGTGTGAACAACCACGCCAAGCCTATATGATATTTTTAATAACTGTGCATGTAAAACAAAGTTTTGTCACGAGCCTGGGTGACAAAGTAAGACTCTGTCTCAAAAAACAAAACAAAGATTAAAAGAAATTATTCACAAAATGAGAACTACTAATATGATTCTAGAAGATGTAGTTACTTCTTTATATTAATAACATCCTAACTATATCCAGTCAAATGTATAGCAGATCGCCAATTCTTGCACCTCCCATTAACCATTCTTTCCTAGGTCTGGCAGCTTTCAATGTCCTCACAAAGGTTTAAGCAAAAGCCTTAGCTTTGCCACCAAAGGGCTAAAAGCACACTTCAGACCAGGCGTGGTGGCTCACACCTATAATCCCAGCACTTTGAGAGGCCGAGGTGGGCAAATCACTTAAGGTCAGGAGTTCAAGACAAGCTTGGACAACAGGGTGAAACACCATCTCTGCAAAACAGAAAATCCAGCCAGGCATGATGGCAGGTGCCTGTAAGACCAGCTACTTAGGAGGCTGGGACAGGAGAATTGCTTGAACCCAGGAGGCAGAGGTTGCAGTGAGCCAAGATTACACCACTGCACTCCAGCCTGGGCGAACAGAGCAAGACACCATCTCAAAAAAAAAAAGCATTTCACTCCCTTTGCCTTCCTAAGCTAAAGAGTAGCCGAATTGCCCCAAAGAGAAATCTCATCCAGGCTACTCTAGCCAGAAGGTCAATGAAGGTAATTAATGTACCAACCAAGAAACTGAGGAAAGATAGACTGTGCGCAGTGGCTCATGGCTGTAATCCCAGCACTTTGGGAGGCCAAGACGGGCGGATCACCTGAGGTCAGCAGTTCAAAACCAGCCGGGCAAACATGGCAAAACCCTGTATCTACTAAAACTATAAAAATTAGCTGGGTGTGGTAGGTGCCTGTAATCCCAGCTACTCAGGAGGCTGAGGGAGGAGAATCCCTTGAACCCAGGAAATGGGAGGTTACAGTTAATTGAAGATCACACCATTGCACTCTGGCCTGGGTGATAGTGAGAGATTCTGTCTCAAAAACAAAAGAAAAAAGAAACTAAGGAAAGATAAAATGAGGGATAAGGGATAATCCACAGAATACAGGGTGCCTGCTCCCTTTTTTTTTTTTTTTTTTTTTTTCAGAGGGAGTCTCACTCTGTTGCCCAGGCTGGAATGCAGTTGTGCAATCTCAGCTCATTACAACTTCTGCCTCCCAGGTTCAAGCCCTTCTCATGCCTCAGCCTCCTGAGTAGCTGGAATTACAGGCACGTGCCACCATGTCCAAAGAAATTTTGTATTTTTAGTAGAAACAGGGTTTCACCATGTTGATCAGGCTGGTTTCCCTGACCTCAGGTGATCCACCCACCTCAGCCTCCCAAAGTGCTGGGATTACAGGCATGAGCCACCATGCCCGGCTACCTGCTTCTCTTACCCTCAAAATTTAGATGCTAAAAATGCCCCCCAAAATTAATTTGTGAAAAAAGGATCACGTGTTCTCTAGAACTGAACATTCTACCATTGGTAGAGAAACCTACTCATAGTTTTAAACTCAAGGGTCTCTACATGACTTGAGGGGATGAGAGTGGAAACTAGCCCACAGGGCCAGGTCTATAAATACTAACATCTTCAGAATACTGAAAAGTTCAAAGTGGAACCAGCCTTCTCAGCTCTCCAGGGTCAGAGGTAACGAGAGTGATACTTATCTTGGCAGAGATATGAACAAACCTCAAGGGAAGAGCATGAAGTAGGTAAAAATTCTAAGCACATGAAATCTGAGACAAGACTACTAACACCAAAGAATTTCCACACTCCATCCTCTTCTGTGCCCTCCGAGTATTTTCATTCAATGGCCTGAAAGCACAAGATGTTTGTCAAAAGAAAAACATGTTTGTCCCAAGAAAAAATATCTCCACCTCTCTCAATGAACACCTTAGAAAACTAGGTTTTCCTAGTGAAAACCTATCCCACCCTTCCAAGGACAACTAATCACAATCAGAAATTCATGGCAAGAGTTCAAGCTTATCTACTCAGTCAATAAATCTTTTGCACACTTGACTCCATGTCAAGTGCTGTTCTAAGTGCTGAGGATACAGTAATTAATAACACAAAAATGTCCTGGCCTGCAAGAGGAAGATGGAGAAGTGGCCCTGGTGCTTCTGGGCCGGCCCTCACCCATCGCTGTGTGCCCCAAAGATGTGGCGCTGTGCAGCAGCCGCTGTCCCGTAAAGCCTGGGTGCTGTGGCCTGGACCCCGTGCCCTCTTAGAGAAGCAGCCACCTCCCCCAGATTTGGGGTGGGGGCCCTGCCAGCTCCAGCACCACCCTTGCCCTCAGTCTTTTAACCTGGGTGTTAGCATCTTAAAGAGACCTGGCAGGAGTCCTGGCCTGTGACCTAACTGCTCCACCCCAGCCAAGACCTTGGCAAGAGTCTGTAACTAGTGATGTCCAAAGACTCTATTTTGTGGTTTAAGGAGAATAAAGTTGACTACCTTTCAAAGAATTTTTTTAAAAACCAAAACACCTGCTCTCCTGAAGCTTTTTTATTTTTTACTTTTTTGAGACACAGAGTCTCGCTCTATTGCCCAGGCTGGAGTGCAGTGGTGCAATCTCGGCTCTCCTGCCTCCACCTCCTGGGTTCAAGCCATTCTCCTGCCTCAGCCTCCTGAGTAGCTGGGACTATAGTCATGTGCCACCATGCCCAACTAATTTTTGCATTTTTAGTAGAGATGGGGTTTCATCATGTTGGCCAGACTGGTCTCAAGCTTCTTTTCTTTTTGTATTTTGAGACAGAGTTTCACTCTTGTCGCCCAAGCTAGAGTGCAATGGTGTGACCTTAGTTCAGTACAACTTTCACCTCCTGGATTCAAGCAATTCT
Organism: Callithrix jacchus; assembly: GCF_049354715.1. Lineage (NCBI taxonomy): Eukaryota > Metazoa > Chordata > Mammalia > Primates > Cebidae > Callithrix > Callithrix jacchus. The sequence continues at coordinate 62,265,292 of NC_133510.1, read as the reverse complement.
CCCACCTCAGCTTCCCAAATAGTTGGGATTACAGGCACCTACCACCAAGCCCAGCTAATTTTTTTTGTATTTTTAGTAGAGATGGGGTTTCATCATGTTGGCCAGGTTGGTCTTAAACTCCTGGCCTCAGGTGATCCACTCGCCTCAGGCTCCCAGAGTGCTAGGATTACGGGCGTGAGCCACTGTGCTGGGCCCTGAAGGTTACTTTCTACTGTGGGAGCTTAAAATATAGAATATGTTATAGGTTGATAGGGTTAAAGCAAAAAATAAAGCAGAAAAGGGGGGATAGCGAGTTACGTGAATGCGTATAGAGGAGAGACTTTGCCATTCAGATAGCCAAGGGAATATCACTGCTAAGAGTGATATTTGGCCCAGGCACAGTGGCTCACATCTGTAACCCCAACACTTTGAGTGAGAGGCCGAGATGGGGAGATCACCTGAGGTCAGGAGTTCCAGACAAGCCTGACCAGTATGGTGAAACCCTGTCTCTACTAAAAATACAAAAATTAGCCAGGTGTGGTGGTACGCACCTGTAATCCCAGCTACTCAGGAAGCTGAGGCAGGAGAATCGCTTGAAACTGGAAGGCAAAGGATGCAGTGAGCCAAGATCATGCCACTACATTCTAGCCTGGGCAACAAAGCAAGACTCCACAACAAACAAACAAACAAAAATGACATTTGGGCTGGGCGTGGTGGTTCCAGCACTTTGGTAGGCCTAGGCGGGTGGATCACTTGAGGTCAAGAGTTCAAGACCAGCCTGGCCAACATATAGTGAAACCCCATCTCTAATAAAAATACAAAGAAGTTTAGCTGGGCAGGGTGGCAGGCACCTGTAATCTCAGCTACTCAGGAGGCTGAGACAGGGGAATCGCTTGAACCCAGGAGACAGAGGTTACAGTGAGCCGAGATCATGTACTGCACTCCAGCCTGAGCAACAGAGCAAGACTCCATCTCAAAAAAAAAAAAAAAAAATGAGCGACATTTGCATAAAGACCTGAAGGTAGTGAGGGGACCGGCGGGCTATGCTCTTATGCAGCGTTATAAGAGAAAGGTAATCCAGACTGGATGAGGTGGTTCACGCCTGTAATCCCAGCATTCTGGGAGGCCAAGGAAGGTGGATCACCTGAGAACAGGAGTTCAAGACCAGCCTGACCAACATGGTGAAACGCCATCTTTACTAAAAATACAAAATCAGCCAGGTATGGTGGCACTTGCCTGTAATCCCAGCTACTCCGGAGGCTGAGACAGGAGAATCACTTGAACCCAGGAGGCAGAGGTTGCAGTGAGCTGAGATCATTCCACTGCACTCCAGCTTGGGCAACAAGAGCGAAACTCCGTCTCAAAAAAAAAAAAAAAAAAAGGTAATCCAGGAAAAGGGAACAGCAGCAGCATAGACTCTGAAGTAGAAGTGTACCTAGTGTGTTCAAGGAACAGCGAGAGGCCAGTGTGCATGTTGGGGAAAAAGGGTGCCACAGATCTAGAGCCTGACAGGCAAAATTGGTTTTTATTTTGAAAAAGACAGCTATCTCTTAATTTTCCGTTAAATAATACCAGGCTTTTTTTTTTTTTTTGAGAGAAGAGTCTCACTCTGTCACTCAGGCTGGAGTGCAGTGGCATGATCTCAGCTCACTGCAACCTCTACCTCCTGGGTTCAAGTTTTACTCCTGCCTCAGCCTCCCAAAAAGCTGGAATTACAGGTGCCTGCCACCATGCCTGGCTCTTTTTGTATTTTTAGTAGAGACAGCGTTTTACCATGTTGGCCAGGCTAGACTCGAACTCCTGACCTCAGGTTATCCACCTGCCTTGCCCTCCCAAAGTGTAGGATTACAGGCGTGAGCCACTGCACCTGGCCAGTCAGGCATGCTATTTTTATTTTTAAAATTTTGAAAAACTTTACATTGTGAAACTCTGCCAAGCGTAATGGCTCGTGCCTGTAATCCCAGTGCTTTTGGGAGGCTGAGGCCAGAGGATCACTTGAGGCCAGGAGTTCAAGACCAGGCTGGGCAACATAACAAGATCCCATCTCTACAAAGAAAAAATTGTGAAGCTCTACTGATCATATAATTGACACAACGACAACTGGAACTGCAACTCTGAAATTTAACTTTCGTTAAGAGTTCATCAGGCCTTCAAGAAAAGTTTCCTGTTCTCTCAACCCTCTGAAGAACAGCAACAGGGGAAGAAAAATACAACTAAAAACTGAACTGAATTAATCTAACCTGCCACTTTTCACCACTATTTAAACTTTTTGTCTTTTCAGGCGCGGTGGCTCACGCCTAGCACTTTGGAAGGCCAAGGCGGGTGAATCACTTGAGCTCAGGAGTCCAGACCAGCCTGGGCAGCAATGTGAGACCCCGTCTCTACAAAAATTAGCTGGGGACGATGGCTTACCCCTGTACTCCCAGCTACTTGTGGGGCTGAGGTAGGAGGAACGCTTGAGCCCAGGAGGCAGAGGTTGCAGTGAGCTGAGATGGCACCATGGCACTCCATCCTCGGTGAGACCGTCTTTAAAAAAAAAAACCTTTTTGTCTTGATACCCCAGCATCAAAAAGGGGTTGGGAGGTGGGGAGGGAGAATATTGGAGGAAGAAAACGAAAAAAAAAAAAGCATTAGGAAGAAGAACCACAAATTATTCAACTGCAAATCTATCTAAAATACAATAAAATACTAGGAATTGGTGATATTCCTGAAGTGAAACCTGTCACTTTCCTCCTTTCTTGAATCTCCACGTTGCTTACGAACATCAGACAGGACTCGGGCTTCTCAATCTTTGCTTACGAACATCAGACAGGACTCGGGCTTCTCAATCTTAGTTATCTATTTGAACAACATATGTACAAGGGTATTCATCCAACTGGGGTCTGAATTTAAACTTTTCCACTTTTCTTTCTTCGGTTTTAACACAGTTCTGGGATTGTTACTCAGTAATTTCTCTTAATTATCTAAGGACAATTCACTCTGAGAAAACAAGCATTCGGTAGTTCCTAGGCTAATGACCACAAATGTTGAAAAACGTTGGCTCTAAGGGAAAACAAATTGAAGCGTTTTCAGGGACTCGAGCAAGTTATGAGCTTAGCGTAGGCCCAAGTTTTAAGCTATAGAAACATCTCCCTGTATGTGCCAACTTAAATCCCTGTCCCCGTAATAAACCTGGAGACCCACATGATTTTAAACACTTCTACACCTCTCCGTCCTATTTTTCCATGCTCTATGTTCGAAGGAAAACGGCCACCCAAGAAACTCACGGAGCTAGCCACCTCTAAGCACAGCAAGGGCGCAACAGTTTTTAAGTCCCCCCCACCCCACACAGGCCACAAGTGGCGCCACCCCCCTGCCCCGCACCGCCGGCTTCTCTCCAGCTGCGTATACTTGGAACAGTCCTTCCCAGGGCCCTCCGACGCTGACCCATCGCCCCCGGGCCTCGGCTGCCCCAGCGCGGGGAACCCAGGCCGCCGGGCCGCTTCGCGCCTGCCCGCGCGGCCGCCACGCCCCCCTCCCCACAGGCCGCCAGGGCCGCCCGCCCCCTCGGCCGCGAGGTGGCCTCACCTCGCACGGGCCGTAGCGGGGAGGGCGCCCGCGTCTCCGCCTGCCGCCCGGGCCCACGGCCGTTCGGCTGCCGCTCGGCCCCGACGGCCGGCGGCGGCGCGCTGCTGGGGGCGGGCTCTTCTTGGGCAGAGGCTTCCTCGGGCTCTAAGGCTGGGAAGTAGGGGGGACCGGGGCGGGGGGAGGGGAAAGGGACTTGGGAAGGAGGGGGGAGAGGGAAAGAAAAGGGGGGAACCAAACCCGGAAAGGGAGAAAAGGGGGGAGGGGAAAATCAGAAGGGGAAGAAAAGCCCAGAGTCCGCCCCCCGCTGCGGCCTACGCTCTACGTCACCACGTCCGGCGTTGTCGTCACCGCGTCCTGCGTTCCGCCGGTCCCCGCTTCCTGGCTTCCTGCGTGCGCCTCAGCAGCAGTGCCGGGCCTACCGCCTGCCGCAAGCTCTGCTGCCCACGCGCGCACTCACACTCGCACTCGCTTGCTCGCCCTCTCCTCCCTCCTTGTTACCTGTGTCAGGCCAGGAATCCGTAGCCATTGGGAGCCTTAGTCCTACTTAAACTCATCAAGTCTGTCAGATAGAATATCCTGGATTTCAATATAATACGAATAGTGATCATTCTAAAGTAATTTCAATTACAGAGCACTTTCAAAACAGCCTTTCTCTTAGGACAGTTACCCCTGTACCAAAAGAACCTATAATCAGTATTTGTTGTACACATGGATAACGATGGCTCGACAGGTAAATGTCGATTTTACAGATGAAAAAAACTGACCTAGGAGGAACTCAGTCTGTACTATTAAGATCACATTCCTACCATCAGTCCCTCTCTAAGATACAGTTATCAAAAATCATCTTCAATTTCCAACCTCCCCTCTTCTTTCCGTTCTAGGGAGAATCAATTTAGTTATTGATTGTGTGTGGACGATTTACTGACCAAACTCCCTCAAAGAAGCAATGTAGGCTTACTTCTGTAGACGTCAACCATTAAATATTTACCTTGTGACAGGAACTGTGGTAGGCAAAAAAAAAAGTCTAATTATAGTACAGTTTAAATGCTAGAAGTACAGTTTCAATGTGTTAAAGAAACACAAGGAGCAGCAATTCATTCTTAGAGGTAAAAGAGACTAAGTTACAGAGAAACTACAGAAGAAATTCCAGCTAATCTTGAGAATATAAATAGTTCACTAGAGAGGTAAAGAATGGAGATTCCAGCAAAGTCATAGAGGCATGAAGTTCATTTTTCTTTCAAGGATGAGCAAGTTCTGGATTGTTGTTGTTTTTGAGATGGGGTCTTGCTTTGTCACCCAGGCTGGAGTGCAGTGGTGTGATCTCGGCTCACTGCAACCTCCGCCTCCCACGTTCAAGCAACTCTCCTGCTTCAGCCTCTCAATAAGCTGGGACTACAGGCATGCACCACCACGCCCAGCTAATTTTTGTATTTGTAGTAGAGATGGGGTTTCGCCATGTTGGCCAGGCTGGTCTCGAACTCCTGGCCAAAGTGCTGGGATTACAGGTGTGAGCCACCGTGCCCAACCCTCTCTCCTGGTCATCACTGCCTGCTGCCCCAAAATTCTCTCAACCCTCTGAAGAACAGCAACATGGGAAGAAAAATACAACTAAAAACTGAACTGAATTAATCTAACCTGCCACTTTTCACCACGATTTAAAACTTCTGTCTTGGCCAGACGCAGTGGCTCATGCCTAGCACTTTGGAAGGCCAAAGCAGGTGGATGGATGGCTTGAGCTCAGGAGTTCCAGACCAGGCAGTGGTAACCAGGAGGGAGGCAATAGCTAGTATTTGTATTATGTGTATGTAAATATAATATAGAATGTGTAGCACTCTACATTTATTGTTACTATCAAATCCTCATTACAATATGTACTATTATTATACCTGTTTTATAGATGAGGAAACCTGAGGCACAATAGTTAAACCAAAGTCCCTGATTTTGAACCAAAGCAGTTTCTCTTCAGAATCTGCTCTTTACCACCACACTATTAGAAACAAGTTGGGAGTCCAGGTGCGGTGGCTCACACCCGTAATCCCAACACTTTGGGAAGCTGAAGTGGGCAGATCACAAGGTCAGGAGTTTGAGGCCAGCCTGACCAACATGGTGAAACCCATCTCTACTAAAAATACAAAACTTAGCCGGGCATGTTGGCACACACCTGTAACCCCAGCTACTCAGGAGGCTGAGGCAGGAGAACTGTTTGAACCTGGGAGTGAGAGGTTGCAGTGAGCTGAGATTGTGCCACTGCATTCCAGCCTTGGTGACAGAGTGAGACTCCATCTCAATAAATAAATAAATAAATCTCAAAACTTATTTTCTTAGATAGAAAAAAAACCCGAAGGGTGAGCACATCTAGATCTCAAGCCCTTTCGCCACATTGAGTTCCCTCTGAGGACATTGAAAACATGCCTAGGACACTGTGCCTCCCTTCCCTCAACCTTCAGATTTCATGGTTTTGAGACCTCTTGAGCAAAACTCAACCAGGGCTAACAAATAAGACTGAATTGAGAACCCCAGGGAGGGAGGATGGAGGGATAGGGATGGGCTTTGAGAAATGCCAGGCAAAAAATAATGCAACTCTCAGTTGTTCATGCATGACAGTGAGCTAAAGTGCCCTGCCAATGACTCCTTCTCGTTTGAGAGTCTCCCTTTAACATTCTTTCCTAAAACCTGTGATCTGTCCCTTTCCCCCGCTCCCAGGATTCCCAGCAAGGATAGTGATCTGAGGAGGAATTTACTCTCTCACCTTTGTCCCCAGGCCTGGCACCTCACATGGATAACAACTCTCTCCCAACATTGGCCCAGGGACACGTCTTACCCTAAACAAACCAACCTCTCCTCACATCCCCCACTCTGTACTTTCACTAACTATGCATTGGCAGGTTCTGCCAAGTTCTACCTGTAACTGGCTTCATTTTCAAGTCAGATGTTTGGCAGCTGCTCTATCCCCTGCAACAAGCAGCCATGCCAGCTGGACATACACTTCTTCCAGGACTCCTGGCAGCCAGGACAGAGTTGAGACCACAGCTGTTGAGACCCTGAGCCCTGGGTCTGTGTTCCTCAAGAAGGGCCTCCCCAGCAATGACTTCCTCATTGCTCCTGGCCTTTCTCCTCCTGGCTACAACTGCAGCGGCCACTCCCAGAGCTGGTGGCCAGTGTCCAGCATGTGGGGGGCCCACCTTGGACCTGGAGAGCCAGCGGGAGCTGCTTCTTGACCTGGCCAAGAGAAGCATCTTGAACAAGCTGCACCTCCGCCAGCGCCCGACACTGAACCATCCTGTGTCCAGAGCTGCTCTGAGGACCGCACTGCAGCGCCTCGACCGGCTCCCACAGGGGACACTTCCAGAGGACAACAGGGAACAGGAATGTGAAATCATCAGTTTTGCCAAGACAGGTGGGTTCCTGGTCTGTAGCTCTTCCCCAGAACTTGACCTCTCAAGGAAAGGAAAAGTTTCCTCACCAGTCTTACTTCTGACTCCCTCCCCAAAAACCATCCAACCCCTGCCTCCCACAGGCTATAATCTCCTTATTCTGGGTATTCCACAACCCCCACATTCTCCTGGGGCTCATTCTGGTACCCAGACCTGACCAATAGGCAACTGTAAAGCTGGTAAATTTCACTTCTTTTGAGACCGACTGCCGTCATCTCCTCTGGCTCCTCTCTCTGCAGGCCCCACAAACCCACAGGCTGTGGTGTGAGCCCATCCACTTCCTGGGCCTGCACACAGCAGCTGGAAGCTAAGGAGTCTCTCCTTTCTCTGACCCCAGGATCTAGCCCCTCCCTTCCCCTCTCCTCCAGATGCCTCATTTGAGTAAAAGAAGAAAAAATAAAACACCAAGACTGTAATACCTCTCCATATGTCGTGTTCCCATGTATACCTCAGGTCCCCATATCAGAGAACAAGGTCAAAATGGGACTCTGAAAGATGGATAAAGGGGCTGGGCACAGTTGCTTATGCCTGTAATCCCAGCTACTCGGAAGGCAGGAGGATTACTTGAAGCCAGGAGTTCTAGACCAGCCTGAGCAACATAGCAAGACCCTGTCTCTGTTTAAAAAACTTTTTTTTTGAGACAGAGTCTTGCTCTGTCACCTAGGCTGGAATGCAGTGGTATGGTCACGTGGTTCACTGCAGCCTCAACCTCCCAGGCTCAAGAGATCCTCCCACCTCAACCTCCTAAGTAGCTGGGAGTACTACAGGCCTGTGGCACCAAGCCTGGCTAATTTTTTTACATTTTTTTTGTAGAGACATGGTTTCCTCATGTTGCCCAGGTTGGTCTTGAACTTTTGGGCTTAAGCAATCTCCTTGCTTTGGGCTCACAAAGTTCTAGGATTACAGGCACAAGCCACCGCCTCCAGCCTAAAAATTAGCTGGATGCGGTGGAGTGCACCAGCAGTCCCAGCTATTTGGGAGGCTGAGATGGAGGATCACTTGAGCCCAGTTTGAGACTGCACTGAGCTATATTTGCACCACTGCCCTCCAGCCTGGGCAACAGAGTGAGACCCTCATCTCTAAAATTAATTAATTAATTAAAGAAAGATGGATAAAAGACAAGAAAGAGGAGAGAGAGTTACTTCCATAGACAGGGGAATAGTTGGAGAATATACTGAACAGATAAGGAATTCTAAGCCAGGACTCTAGAAAATGCAAATTGAGCCTTTTGCAAGCTCTTTCTTAGGTCTGGAAGACCCTTCCCATTTCTGGCCCCTCATTCCCTCTTGTTTTTTGTTTTTGAGACAGAGTTTTACTTTGTTGCCTAGGCTAGAGTGCAATGGCACAATCTTAGCTCACTGCAACCCCCCACCTCCTGAGTTCAAGCCATTCTCCTGCCTCAGCCTCCCGAGTAGCTAAGACTACGGGCTCATGCCACCACACCCAGCTAATTTTTGTATTTTTAATACAGACAGGGTTTCACCATGTTGGCCAGGCTGGTCTCGAACTCCTGACCCCAAGTGATCTGCTCACCTCAGCCGCCCAAAGTGCTAGGATTAGAGGCGTGAGCACAACCCCTACCCCCCACCCCCTACCTGTTTTAAGCAGCTTGAACTGGAACTAGATAGCCTGGGCTCAGATTCTTGCTCAGCCATTTATTAGCTGTTTGGCCTGGTGGTTAATAGTTTTCTCATTTGTTAAATGGGGATAATAGGATAGTTGAGGTATATGGGCTAACACAGGTAAAACACTGTGAATGCTAAAGTGGGAGGGAGCAGGAACTAGTGGGTAGAGTCAGTGCCTGCCCATGAGGGGATTATGGTGAAGGTCCTTTTCTCTCTGTAACCTTCCATGGAGGAAAGGGGAGAGGCAGCTCTCTGGAAATCTTTTATAAAGGCACTAATCCTATTAATGAGGGCTCCAGCCTCATAACTTAATCACCTCCCAAAGGCCCCACTTCCTAATACCATCACTTGGGGGCTAAGATTTTAACATACGAATTTTGAGGGGACACAAATGTTCAGTCCAGAACAGCCTCTCTCCATGAAGCTTATCATTCAGTGGTCTAGCCCAAGCTTCTTTAGAGAATAGTGGCTATATTCCAAGAGGATAATTTCAATGTGTAAATTATTGTCAAACTTCTACATACACCTTACTTGCTAATGTTCCATTGACAAAGCAAGTCAGTGTAGCCAAGCCCAGAATCAGTCACTGTGAGATGGAACTACATGAAAGCATGAAAGCCATGAGGTACTATTTATTGGGGGCTACCAATCTAGCAGTCTACTAAAGTCTGCCCTCTGGCCCTTAACAATTTATATCCCTCCCACAAGCAAAATACAATTACCCTCTCCCAACTACCTCCATCAAACTTTCATCCCTTTATGGCATCAGGATCAGGCTTGAAGTCCAGCATCTCATCACCTGAATTAAGTGCAAATATAGGTGAGGCTCCTCTGGTACATTTCTTCAGTGCCGGGGCCTTCCGTAGTGTCCTAGCCCTGGTTTATACTGACTTATGAAAGCTGATTGTGAACATCTTCTCCCAGCTCAGCATTCAGTGATGTCACATTAGCAGCTTGAAATCAGCCATGGTGGGAGAATTTATACTATAGAAATTGACAAAGACTGCAAATCTGGGTTTTTGATTTTTTCCCCTGGAGACAAGTTATTAAACATTTACCAGCTATCTTGGTACATAGTAAAATGATTGGGAAGAAAAAAAAGAAAAAAAAAAAACATTTACCAGCATACCACTGTCTGTGTCCTAAAAATACAAGCTCTCTGCCTCCCATGCACTTAACATACAATGCTCAGACAGAGACAGGATAAACATAATAGATACTCCTGTTCAAATGGGATATAGGAGAGTAGGAGAGTAGGAGACACAGAGCAGTCACTGATCCATAAAACTTCTGATATTCAGGCTGGGCGCAGTGGCTCATGCCTGCAATCCCAACACTTTGGGAGGCTGAGGCAGGCAGATCACCTGGTATCAGGAGTTCAAGATTAGCCTGACCAACATGGAGAAACCCCGTCTCTGCTAAAAATAAAAATTAAAAAAAAAAATTAGCTGGGTGTGGTGGCGCAGAAGAATCATTTGAACCCAGGAGGCAGAGGTTGCAGTGAGCCAAGATTGTGCCATTGCACTCCACCCTAGGCAACAAGAGCAAAATCTGTCTCAAAAAACAAAACAAAACAAAACAAAAACAAAGAACAAAGAACTTCTTATATTCAGCCAGGCAAATACCTAGGTCCACTCCAAATCCAGAATGCCCTTGGTTAGTTACAACCTGGTTCTGCTCCCTGGTATTTCCCATTGCTCACAACTATTCTCCTGGACTTCCAAATCCACCCTCTCAGTCCTTGACACTCTACCTGCTGAGATGTCTTTCCTTTTAAATAAATAGGAAATTATCTGTGTTTGCAGCTAAGTAGTTTGCTCAGCCTACTTTTTGACCAGTGTTGGGGGCCCAGAGACCTCTTTTTATTTTGAATTTTCCCTTTTAGTCCAAACTGGTGCTGCTTTCAGTATTAAACTTTTCTTTAGAACTCTGTTGGCCCTGTAAATAATAAATTGTAGTCTACTCAGTTACACAGAAGGCACTGCATTCTATCAAGACAGACCCTTCTTTAGGTGACAAGTCTGTCATTGGATAACACCTTTAGGATGTTTAGAAGTGCGTTTGTGTAGTTGCAAGGGTTTAAAGAACATCATCTTTAATTTTAGATCTCAAAAAGATGTTAGATCTTAACAAACAAAGAGTTTTTTTGGTTTGTTTTTTAAAGATGGTCTCACTATGTTTCCCAGGCTGGAGTATAGTGGCTATTTCCAGCCTCAGTAATATGCGTTATAGCCTCAAACTCCTGGCCTCAAGGGATCCTCCTGCCTCAGCCTCCTGAGTAGCTGGGGCTACAGACATGTGCTCCCATGGCCAGCTAACAAAAGGTTTTATAGCTGACCCTTTATTTGTTTTGATCTTCACTCTGAGGCCCTGTATTACTGGAAATGCCGGGGATTTGATTTTTGCCTTGAGGTGATTTCTTACTTTAAAAGCCTTTTGTCAGAGAGGAAGAATGAAAAAGAATTTTGTTGTTAGTTTTCTTTTCTTTGTTCTATCTGTACAACATGAAGAAAAAGGTTTGGTTTTGGTTTTGGTTTTGTCTTCTGAAAAATTAGCAACATAGAGTAAAAGGTTTTATTTTTTAAATTAGCAAGTCCTTTTAGAAATATTTTCTTTAAATTCTGCTTGAAAATTGAACTGTTCCTTTTTTAGTTCATCTCTCTCCTGAAATGCCTTATCTTAGGCAACTAAAATATACAATTGGCATTTTCAGCATTCTGCCTAGAAATATCATTAGCTAAATTCACAATTATGTTAGATATCTTTCCTGGCTTCTAAGTTACCACAGGTGATAGCCGATACACAACAGAAGTTCCCCTTTCTTCAGCTTCCAATAGCAATTTCCTCACTGTTCTTCCTGCCTTCACTAACGGCTTCTTCCCTATCCATCTAACTTCTGCCTGCCACTCATTCCTGAAGCCAGTGCAACTGACCAAGCACAGTGGCTCATGCCTGTAATCACAGCACTTTAGGAGGCCAGAGTGGGAGGATCACTTGAGACCAGGAGTTTGAGACTAGCCTGGTCAACATAGCAAGATATTGTTTCTTAAAAAAAAAGAAAAAAGAAAAAAGAAAAGAAAGAAAAAAAGGCCAGGTGTGGTGGCTCACGCCTGTAATCCTAGCACTTTGGAGGCCAAGGCAGGCAGATCACCTGAGGTTGGGAGTTCAAGACTAGCCTGACCAACATGGTGAAACCCCGTCTGTAAAAAATAAAAATAAAAAATAAAAGCTGGTGCAACATATTTTAGGTTGTCGTGATGGTAGCACCCCACTTCTGGTACTAATTTTTGTTTCAGTTGCTTATTAATATAACAACCAGCCCAAAACATAAGGCTTAAAATAATACATTCATTATTTCTCATGATTTTCTTTTTTTGAGATGGAGTCTTACTCTGTTGCCCAGGCTGGCATGCAGTGGCACAATCTTGGATCACTACAACCTCCGCCTCCAGAGTTCAAGTGATTCTCTTCCCTTAGCCTCCCTAGTAGCTGGGATTATAGGTGCCCACCACCACACCTGGCTAATTTTTGCATTTTTAGTAGAGACGGGGTTTTATTATGTTGGACAGGCTGGTCTTGAACACCTGAGCTCAACTAATCCACCTACCTCAGCCTCCCAAAGTGCTGGGATTACAAGTATGAGCCACCATGCCCAGCCATACTCATGATTTTGTGGCTTGACTGTGCTTATCTGGACAGATACTGTGTTCCATGTGGTGTAGCTGAAGTCTCCTACACAATTGCATTCATCTGGGGACTCCGATGGGACTGGAACATATAAGATGGTCTCTAATCCTCCAAAGTCTCTCTCCACATGACTTCTCATAATTTAGTAATCTAGCTCAACTTCCTTTAAAGCACTGTGACTGGCTTCCAAGAGTGCAATGCCTCAATATGTAAGTACTTGATAAGCACCATGCTTGCAAATGTCTCACTGGCCAAATCAAGTCACATGGTTAACCCAGAATTAATATGGGGAGGGACTGCACAAAGCCATGAATATTGAAAGGTGTTGGTCACTGGGGATAACAGTGTAATAGTCTATTACATCCCCCTATTGGTCTTGTGTTTTCCTGCCATAACTGGAGTGGCATAAAAGGTGCTAACTATAGGGTGCTTTGTGACCTAGCAAGAGAAAGATTAGTTGGGCCAATCATACTCTTTTAGGACTTTGGAATTGGGACACTGGAAGATCTTCTCACTTGCTTAGGAGGAGCTGAGCAAAAGTCCTGTAGACTTGGGACCTGGGGAAGCTGACAAGGAGGCAGAAGTAGTAGATCCACAGAGAGAGAAGAGTGGAATCAACTTATGTAGAGAGAGAAAGAGATGAGAGAGATCTTGTTGGCTCTGAGAGCTCTCAAGAGCAGCCTTATTGCTGCCAGGTACAGTGGCTCGTGCCTGTAATCTCAGCACTTTGGGAGGCTGAGGTGGGCAGATAACCTGAGGTCAGGAGTTCAAGACCAGCCTAACCAACATAGTGAAACCCCAACTCTACTAAAAATACAAAAAATTAGCCAGGCATGTTGACAGCCACCTGTAATCCCAGCTACTTGGAAGACTGAGGCAGGAAAATTGCTTGAACCTGAGAGGCAGAGATTGCAGTGAGCCAAGATTGTGCCACTGCGCTCCAGCCCGAGAAACAGAAAAGGACTCTGCCTCAAAAAAAAATTTTTTTTTACATGGAGATGGGGGTCTTACTATGTTGCCCAGACTGATCTTAAACTCCTGGCCTTAAGTGATCCTCTCACCTTGGCCTCCCAAAGTGCTGAGATCATAGGCCTGAGTCAATGTGCCCGGCCTCAATCCTGTACAAGAAAGTCTAAATGTATCCCCCCAATCCAAACCTGTTCCTTCTCTAAACTTCTCCTTCTCTGAAAATGCATTGCTTAAGGCAAAATCTTGACTGTGTTTATCCCCTGGTTTGAAATTATCTGAAAATTTTATCAACTCTACTTTTATTTATTTATTTATTTATTTATTTATTTTTGGTGAGACAGAGCCCCCCCTCTGTCACCCAGGCTAGAGTGCAGTGATGCACACCATCTCTCTCACTGCAACCTCGGCCTCCCGGGTTTAAGCAATTCTCTGCCTCAGCCTCCTGAGTAGCTAGCGTTACAGGTGCCCACCACCATGCCCAGCTAATTTTTTATATTTTTAGTAGAGACGGACTTTCACTATCTTGGCCAGGCTGATCTTGAATTCCTGACCTTGTGAATCATCTGCCTTGGCCTCCCAAAGTGCTGGGATTACAGGCATGAGGCACTGCACTCGGCCATAACAACTCTACTTCCAATTCATAATATAATTTCACTCTCTCCACCTCCTATACTACACATTAGCCCAACTCACAATCATCTTTTTCTTCACCTTTTTCTTCAGCTTTAGTTCACTAAAGTGATTCACTCTTGCCCTCCAAACCATTCTCCAAATATCAGCCAGTGATCTTTTTATAAATCTGATCAGTTTTATCTTCTCAGATTGAAACACTTCAAAGTCTTCACTTTGCTTTTTGGATAAAATCTAAACTCCTTAAAATAGAAAACTTGTTTGATTAGGTGGTCTGACACTTAACTACCACACCCTACCTATACTGGCCTTTTTCTGTTCCTCAAATTCACCAAACATAAAGCCTTTGCATTTGCTAGTCCCTTTCCCTGGAATGTCTTTCCAAGATCTTTGAATGATTGACTTCTTTTTGGCATTCAGCTCAGATGCTCTTCTCCTCAGAGTCTTCTGGCTTCTTTCCTAGTCTATCTAAAGCAGCCTTCAGCCAGGCGTGGTGGCACATGCCTGTAATCACAGCACAATGGGAGGTCAAGGTGGGAGGATTGCTTGAGGCCAGGAGTTTCGGACCAACTGGGAAACATAGTGAGACCCTGTCTCTACAAGTAGAGTGGGCTGGAGTCCAGTGGCAAGATCTCGGCTCACTGCCACCTCTGCCTCCTGGGTTTAAGCAATTCTTCTGCTTCAGTCTCCTGAATAGTTGAGATTATAGGCACCCACCACCATATGCCAGCTAATTTTTGTATTTTTAGTAGAGATGGGGTTTTACCATGTTGGTCAGGCTGGTCTCAAACTCCTGAGCTCAGGTGATCCACCCACCTCAACCTCCCAAAGTGCCGGGATTATGGGCATGGGCTACCATGCCTGCCATAAAGCATTTCCTACTTAAAAAAAAAAAAAAAAAGAGTAGCTAAGGCCAAATTACAATGGGTATCTGCTTCCAAAAAGAGTTAGGACTTTATTAACCAGTAAGATTTTTGAGACCATGAATTTTGTAATTCATCCTTGTTTTGGGAAAATAATTGTAGTGTTAACATAAAATAATTAAATAAATGAAAGACCATTCAACAAGTGTTTTTGTTTGTTCGTTTGTTTTTGAGATGGAGTCTGGCTCTGTCACTCAGGCTGGAGTGCAGTGGTGCAATCTCAGCTCACTGCAACCTCCGCCTCCTGAGTTCAAGCATTCTCCTGCCTCAGACTCCAGAGTAGATGGGATTACAGGTATGTGCCTCCATGCCCAGCTATTTTTTTTTCTTTTTTTTTTTTTTTTACTTCTTGTAGAGACAGGGTCTCACTATGTTTCCCAGTTGGTCCGAAACTCCTGGCCTCAAGCAATCCTCCCACCTTGACCTCCCATTGTGCTGTGATTACAGGCATGTGCCACCACGCCTGGCTGAAGGCTGCTTTAGATAGACTAGGAAAGAAGCCAGAAGACTCTCTGAGGAGAAGAGCATCTGAGCTGAATGCCAAAAAGAAGTCAATCATTCAAAGATCTTGGAAAGACATGCCAGGGAAAGGGACTAGCAAATGCAAAGGCTTTATGTTTGGTGAATTTGAGGAACAGAAAAAGGCCAGTATAGGTAGGGTGTAGTAGTTAAGGGTCAGACCACCTAATCAAACAAGTTTCTATTTTAAGGAGTTTAGATTTTATCCAAAAAGCAAAGTGAAGACTTTGAAGTGTTTCAATCTGAGAAGATAAAACTGATCAGATTTATAAAAAGATCACTGGCTGATATTTGGAGAATGGTTTGGAGGGCAAGAGTGAATCACTTTAGTGAACTAAAGCTATAGGTGAAGAAAAAGATGATTGTGAGTTGGGCTAATGTGTAGTAGAGGAGGTGGAAAGAGTGAAATTATATTATGAATTAGAAGTAGAGTTGTTATGGCCGAGTGCAGTGCCTCATGACTGTAATCCCAGCACTTTGGGAGGCCAAGGCAGATGAATCACGAGGTCAGGAGTTCAAGACCAGTTTGGCAAGCCGGGCACAGGGCTCACGCCTGTAATCCTAGCACTTTGGGAGGCTGAGGTGGGTGGATCACCTGAGGTCAGGAGTTCAAGACCGGCCTGGCCATCATGGTGAAACCCCATCTTTTAAATAAATAAATACATAAATAAATAATATATTTTAAAAAGACCAGCCTGGCCAAGAGAGTCAAAGTCCGTCTCTACTAAAAATATAAAAAATTAGCTGGGCATGGTGGTGGGCACCTGTAACCCTAGCTACTCAGGAGGCTGAGGCAGAGAATTGCTTAAACCCGGGAGGCCGAGGTTGCAGTGAGCGAGATGATGTGCATCACTGCACTCTAGCCTGGGTGACAAAGGAGGGCTCTGTCTCACCAAAAAAAAAAAAAAAAAAGTAGAGTTGATAAAACTTTCAGATAATTTCAAACCAGGGGATAAACACAGTCAAGATTTTGCCTTAAGCAATGCATTTTCAGAGAAGGAGAAGTTTAGAGAAGGAACAGGTTTGGATTGGGGGGATACATTTAGACTTTCTTGTACAGGATTGAGGCCGGGCACATTGACTCAGGCCTATGATCTCAGCACTTTGGGAGGCCAAGGTGAGAGGATCACTTAAGGCCAGGAGTTTAAGATCAGTCTGGGCAACATAGTAAGACCCCCATCTCCATGTAAAAAAAAAATTTTTTTTTGAGGCAGAGTCTTTTTCTGTTTCTCGGGCTGGAGCGCAGTGGCACAATCTTGGCTCACTGCAATCTCTGCCTCTCAGGTTCAAGCAATTTTCCTGCCTCAGTCTTCCAAGTAGCTGGGATTACAGGTGGCTGTCAACATGCCTGGCTAATTTTTTGTATTTTTAGTAGATCGGGGTTTCACCATGTTGGTCAGTCTGGTCTTGAACTCTTAACCTTAGGTTATCTGCCCACCTCAGCCTCCCAAAGTGCTGGGATTACAGGCGTGAGCCACTACACCTGGCTAATAATTTTTTTATTAAAAAAAGAAGAGATTGGCCAGGTACCATGGCTCATACCTGTAATCCCAGCACTTTGGGAGGCCAAGGCAGGTGGATCATGAGGTAAGGAGTTCAAGACTAGTCTGATCGACATGGTGAAACCCTGTCTCTACTAAAAATATAAAAATTAGCCAGGCGTGGTGGTACGCACCTGTAATCCCATCTTCTCAGGAGGCTGAGGCAGGAGAATGGCTTGAACCCTGTAGGCAGAGGTTGCAGTGAGCCAAGATCAGGCCACTGCACTCCAGCCTGGGTGACAGAGCGAAACTCCATCAGAAAAAAAAAAAAAAAAAAACCCACAAGAGATTGAAATGTCATTGGATGTCCAAGTCAAATATCAGATAGGCAGCTGGACATACAAGGCTGGGGCTCAGGGAGAGGTCAGGACCAGAGATACATATTTGAAAGTCATCAGCATACAGATAAAATTGAAAGCCATGGAAATGGATGAGATCATTCTGGGAGAGGATACAGATAGAAAATAGAAGGGAGCTTAGGACTTTTTTAAAATTTATTTATTTAAGACAGGGTCTCGCTTTGTTGCCTAGGCTGGAGTGCAGTGGTGGGTTGCTTTCTAACTATAGCCTTGATCTCTCAGGGTCAAGCGATCCTTCCACCTCAGCCCTCCCTAGTAGCTGGGACTATAGCTGTACACTACCACACCTGGGTAATTTTGTAATTTTTGTAGATACAGGGTTTTGCCATGTTGCCCAGGCTGATCTCAAACTCCTGGACTCAAGCAATCCACCTGTCTCAGTCTCCAAAGTTCTGGGATTACAGGTGTGAGCCACCATGCCTGGCCTGACTTCCAGCATTTAAAGGTTAGGCCAATAAAGAGGAGCTATCACAGAGGAGAAAAAGATAGAGTGGCCAGTGTTATAAAAGCCAAGAGAATAAAATATGTAAGAAGGAGGGAGTGGTCGCCTGTGTCAAACACTGCTTAAAGGTCAAGTAAGATTAATATAAATGGATAGATTTGCTGTGTGGAAAATGTTGGTGATCTTGACAAGTGCAATTTCAGTAGAGTGAAGGGAATAGAAACTCAACTAAGATGTTCAATAAGGAAGGTGAGGGATGAAAAAAGGAAATTGGGCAGTATTAATGGGGATGTAAAGAAACTCACAGACATTAGAACCATTCTGGTGAGACAAACTATATGGGGAGTGAAAAAGGTAATCATGGAGCCTCACTCTGTCACCCAGGCTGCAGTGCAATGGTGTGGTCTCGGGTCATTATGACCTCTGCCTCCCGGGTTCAATTGATTCTCCTGCCTCAGCTTCCCAAGTAGCTGGGATTACAGGCGTGCACCACCATGCCCGGCTAATTTTTGTATTTTTAGTAGAGATGGTGTTTCACCGTGTTGGCCAGGCTGGTCTTGAACTCCTGACCTCAGGTGATCCACCCATCTCAGCCTCCCAAAGTGCCAGGATTACAGGCGAGAGCCACTGCGCCTGGCTGATCATAGAGTTTTTACAGGTGATAAGGAGGGGAGTGGCATCACGAAGAATGGAAAGATGGGTATATAGGAAGGAAAATAATAATTTTCAGGTTTTAAAAAATTGATTTAAAAAAATATATATGTATAGGGCGAGCACGGTGGCTCACACCTGTAATCCTAGCACTTTGTGAGGTCAGGGAGAGCAGATCACCTGAGGTTGACAGTTTGAGACCAGCCTGACCAACATGGGAGAAGCCCGTCTCTACTAAAAATACAAAATTAGCTGGGCGTGGTGACACATGCCTGTAATCCCAGCTACTTGGGAGGCTGAGGCAGGAGAATTGCTTGAACCGGGGAGGCGGAGGTTGAGGTGAGCCGAGATTGCACCATTGCACTCCAGCCTGGGCAATAAGACCAAAACTCCATCTCCAATATGTGTGTGTGTGTATGTGTGTGTGTGTGTGTGCATGTGCCACTGTTTGTGTATATGCACACATATACATACACACATGTACGTATACATACACATATATGTATTTACCAGATGGGGTCTTGCCATGTTGCCTGGGCTGATCTTAAACTCCTGTGCTCATGCAATCCTCCCATCTCAGTCTTCCAAGTAGCTGGGATTACAGGCATGCACTACTGCACCCAGCTCTGGGGCAAATTGATTTTAATGTGCTGCCAGGATATTCATGTGACAAAAGTAAGTAGTTAGAAATTTAGGCCTGAAGCTTGGTGATTTCCAAATCTATATGTCCAGTCCAAATATCCAAAGTGGTCTGGACTGGGGATACAGATTTGGAATCATCAACATGAAAATTGTATTGCTTGGCCATGAGTCTGATTAAGTGCTCCCTTAATGTAGAATAGAAGGAAATGAAAGTCCAAGAGACACCTTGGAGAACTCTTGTATTGAAGGGATGGTCAGAGAAGCAAAGAAAACCATGGAAGAATTATAACAGAGTTGTGTCACGGAAGCCAAGAGAGAAAAGATTTTCAGGAAGGAAAGGGTTGTCAACAGTGCTTAGTCCATTTTGTGCTGGTATAACAGAATACCACAGACTACGAAATTTATAATGAGCATAAATGTATTAACTCATGGTTCTGGTGGCTGGGAAGTCCAGGATCAAGGGGCTGGCATCTGGCAAGGGCCTTCTTGCTGTTATTCCATGGCAGAAGGGCAAAGAGAGGTTGGGGCTGAGGGGAATTAAACTTATCTTTTTATAAGGAGCCAATTCCCAAGATAAGGGCATTAATCCATTCATAAAGGTTGTGTTCCCATGACCCAAACACCTCCCATTAGGGCCTACTTCCCAACACCACTGCATTGTGGATCCAATTTCCAGCACATGAACTTTGGAGGACATGTTTAAACTGTAGCAAATGCCAAGTGCTATAGACAGCTCAAGAATGCTAAGTATAGAGAAATAGCTGGTAGATTTGACACTCAGAAGGCCACAATGACTGGGGCTTCTTATGTCCACAGGCCTCTCCACCATCAACCAGACTCGTCTTGATTTTCACTTCTCTGATAGAACTGCTGGTGGCATAGAGGTCCAGCAGGCCAGCCTCATGTTCTTTGTGCAGCTCCCTTCCAATACCACTTGGACCTTGAAAGTGAGGGTCCTTGTGCTGAGTCCACATAACACTAACCTCTCCTTGGTTACTCAGTACCTGCTGGAGGTGAATGCCAGTGGCTGGCATCAGCTCCTTCTAGGGCCTGAAGCTCAAGCTGCCTGCAGCCAGGGGCACCTGACCCTGGAGCTGGTACCTGACGGCCAGGTATCCCAGAGCTCAGTCATCTTGGGCGGAGCTGCTCATAGGCCTTTTGTGGCAGCCCGGGTGAGAGTTGGGGGCAAACACCGGATTCGCCGACGGGGCATCGACTGCCAAGGAGGGTCCAGGATGTGCTGTCGACAAGAGTTTTTTGTGGACTTCCGTGAGATTGGCTGGCACGACTGGATCATCCAGCCTGAGGGCTACGCCATGAACTTCTGCATAGGGCAGTGCCCGCTACACATAGCAGGCATGCCTGGTATTGCTGCCTCCTTTCACACTGCTGTGCTCAATCTTCTCAAGGCCAACACAGCTGCAGGCTCCACTGGAGGGGGCTCATGCTGTGTGCCGACATCCAGGCGCCCCCTGTCTCTGCTCTACTATGACAGGGACAGCAACATTGTCAAGACTGACATACCTGACATGGTAGTAGAGGCCTGTGGGTGCAGTTAGTCTATGTGTGGTGTGGGCAGCCCAAGGTGGCGTGGGCAAACATGCCCCCACAGAAGTGCACTTCCTTGAGAGGAGGGAATGACCGCATTCTCTGTCCAGAATGTGGACTCCCTCTTCCTGAGCATCTTATGGAAATTACCCCACCTTTGACTTGAAGAGACCTTCATCTAAAGAGTCACTGTCCCATCTTTCTGACCACTACCCTATTTCCTAGGGCAAAGTCTATCCTGTTAGCCCCACATACTTACCCCCAACTCCAAGGACTCAGACCCATCTCCAACCATGAGCAATGCCATCTAGTTCTCAGGCAAAGACACCCTTCGCTCACCTTTAATTGACCCTGTAACCTACTATGTCTTCCTGTCCTTTCCACTTGATGGTCCCCACTCCAAGATGAGTTGACACAGCCCCTTCTCCTGATTTTTGTAGATCTCCAGAGAGCCTCTTCTTTGGATTAACCGAAGTTTAGATCACTGCTGTCCAAAATAGAGGCTCACTTACCCCCATTTGTTTTGAACCCCTTTCCTTCTTACTTGTCCAGGTGAACTGCCAACACTCTCTTTGCATACCCTCATCCATTTTTTGTCCTTCTCTGCCTTTCTCTATGCCTTTAAGAGCTGACTCACCTGAGCTTCCCTGCCCTCTGGCTTCCTGCTGAGGCCAGAGCATTTCTCATTCCTGCTCCCTCTCTGCCTAGGTGCCACGGTTCTGTGTAACTGGCTGTACTGTGTCCCTATACTAGTAATCTGGCTACCCGCTTCCATGGCCTCAGCTCTGCCTACATTCTGATATCACCGCTTCAACACTAGGGGGTCCTAATGACTTTCTATGTTGCTAGTCCCTAGGGCTTCAACATCTCTTACTGGTTCCCTTAACTCTGCCTATACCTCTGTAAATAAAACAGACAGCTGAATGGTTCCTCTGTCTCCTACAAGGGCCCTAACTGGCACCCCAGATGACACAGAGCCCGCCTGCCTATGCTGTAGTCTGCCTACTCTGCTCTCTCTTCACATGGTCTTCTTGGGACTGAGCTACTGTATCCATCTCACACTTTATGCCTCTTCTTTCTTAGCCAACCCTGCCCCCAATCCTTCTAGAACCATCGTTAGGTCTCATGACTAATAAAAACCTAGGTTACCTGTTCCCTCTGTAATCCCTCCAAAAGATGAGACAGATCAATACTCAGTCATCAAGTAAACTTAACCACCTGTGGGCAAGCAGGTGTGGGAGGCAGAGGCATGCTCAGAGCTGGCTGCCAAAACCTGTGACTTGCCTTCCTTTCACCTGCCCCGGGTGCTCCACCCAGGAGTCCTGCCTGGATGCTGGAACAGGCAAAGGCTGCTGGAGAGGGACAGGGAGAAGAGGAAGGCCTGTGTGAGGAGAGGGTAGCATTTGCTCTGAGACTGGGTCTTTTTTAGACCTTTGCCCTTCCTCCCCCAGATCTCCCCCTTTGGCTGGACAGTCCTGAACCACGAGGTCGATATTGTCTGCAGCCCAAGGCCGAGCTTGCGCAAAACCTGTGTGTTCTTTGGTAAACGTGATGTCTGTGTTTGCTCAGCTTATAACCCCCTCCTACGAGGTTAAGAGGTCCCTGAAATAGGAACCCTGGAGGGGAAAGTCTGAAAAGGACTCCCTGGAGGACTGTAAATCTGAGCTTGGGGGCTTCCTGAGCAGCCCATGGAAGTTATTCCACCTTTAACTTGAGGAGACCTTCATCTATGGAGAATCTAAGGAGGCCTTCCGGTGTCTCCCCCACACGCCCCCGACCCCCATACCCCCAACCCCCAGATCTAACCTCCTTCCCAATTACAGCTTAGTCCCCAGGGCCAAGACTGGGGTGAGGCAAAGTGAATCATTCACCTGGGGTTGGGGATAAATTTTAAGGAGGTGGTAAAAAATGTATTAATCAAGATAAGATTCCACTGCAATATTTTTTTAAAGTCAAAATTAATGCAAAAAAATCTGTGATGAACAAAATAGCCTATTTTTAAATAAAAACAGGATCAGCATTATTCCCTTCCTTTTTTGGCTCTGCCTTTTATCAAACGGGGAAAGAGTGGGTCTGTCTTCTTCCATTTTCTTCCAGAGCTTCCTAGCTCCTACCTCTAGAGTCCTTCAGGCTTTTCTCATTTGAGCAAGATAACCACTCCCATTTCACTTCTTCTACTTCCTTACCCACCTCCAAGCCTGTCGCTATCCCCCAGCCCCCAACCAGGTTGGTGGTAGGGCAGGCAGTGAGGCAGATGGCTGGGGTATTTATAACTCAGGAGCACTTCTTGGGAAAAGTGACTAAGATGCTAAGAGCATATTTATAGCTGTGCTCTGACGTAAGTGTCAGTAGGGAGGTAGGACCAGGCCAGGCACGGTAGCAAGGGGGTGGGAAGAGCTAGAAATTGGGGGCATCTGACAGTGAGGGTGGGGAGAGGTGGGGTCAGTGACTCCTGCATCCACTTTTTGTCACTTCCCCTGACTCTGCCTACTGATACCAACAGGTAAGTCTTCTGAGGCACCACCATGGATAGACACCTCCACTTTGCCAACCTGATGTTCCAACCCCAGGAGGTAGAGGGCTGTCATTTACCAGCCTAACCAACAGAATGGGAGCTGGGAGCTGGGAGCTGGGGAGAACACTGCACAGAGCGCTTGAATGTGTTTCAGAGCCTGGGGAGAAATGCAGGGTGGAGAAGAGAATCTAAGTGTCTCAGTGCATGCACCCTCACACTACCCCACCCCCACCAAATAGTGCCCTGAGGTTCTAGGAAGAGCGTGGTACACCACCAAGCTCCATTGCCACGTGTCCGTGTGATGAGCTCCAAAACCAAAGGTAGCAGTGATGTGGATCCTGAAGACAGCCTCTCTTCTCTGGCAGTATGTTGGGGAAAGAACAAAGGAACCAGTTTCTTCCTGTCTCTCGTGGGGGAGGCAGGTTCCCCAGAGTGAGAGGTCTAGGAGCATTCCTCATAGATCCACTCCCCAGAGTTGCCCCTTCCCTGTCCCTGGGGAGCTCTAGCCAGCTGCAAGCCAGCTGCTGTCCAGAGGCACGGCACTGCCACATGGTGGACACTGTTGGTACTGAGGCCCAGCTCTCCAAGTAGAACCCCTGTCCCCCAAGTACCAGCTCTAATAGTCTCTCTTGACAGCCCCCATCATCTAAATAGAGGAGAAATGAACAAAGTGGAATAAGGACACATCTCCAAATCACACTTGCTTCCCCCACAGTTTTCTCCCCGTCAGGCTTCTTGGAGGAATGGGGGCATAAGGAGAAAAGCTAGCATGAGGCCCACCCTCATGAATTCAAGGTGGAGGGGTCTGGGTTCACCCCATTTAAAGCCAGTGAGGGCCCGGTGTGGTGGCTCACGTCTTTTATCCCAACACCTTGGGAGGCTGAGGTGAGAGGATCGCTTGTGCCCAGGAGTTTGAGACCACTCTGGGCAACACAGCAAGACCCTGTCTCTACAAAAAAATTAAAAATAAATTAGCCTAGCATGGTGGCACTCACCTGTAGCCTTAGCTACTCTGGAGGCTGAGGTGGAAGAATCACTTAACCCTTGGAAGTTGTGATCAGGGCATCACACTCCAGCCTGGATGACAGAGTGAGACCCTGTCTCAAAAAAAATAAATAATACAATAAAAATAAAGCCAGCAAGGAAACGTAGTCAGGAAGGCTGAGATTGGAACCAAGACTGCTGTACTCACCTTGCTTTGTTGTCAAAAGCTCTTAAAGCTGGCATTTCCCACCCCCATTAACAGGCCTGAAGGCTGGTGTGGTGGTTCATACCTGTAACCTCAGCCCTTCAGGAGGCTGAGGCAAGTGGATTGCTTGAGCCCAGGAGTTCAAGACCAGCCTGGGCAACATAGCAAGAGCCTGTCTCTATGAACAATTTAAAAATTAGCCAGGCGTGGTGGTGTGCACCACTGCTGCAGCAGTGTCTATGAGGAAGCTGTGAGTTTCAGTGGGTATTTCTCTGGGGCCCCAGCTACTAAGGAAGCTGAGGCAGAAGGCTTGCTTGAGCCCAGGAGTTCAAGGCTGTAGTGAGCTATGATTTTGCCACTGCACTCCAGCCTGGACAATGGATTGGGACCTCATGTCAATAAAATTAAATAAAACAAAAAATTTAAAATTTTTAAAAGTTAAAAAAGGCCTGGAGCTGCTTCTAGGATGACCCAAATTTAGGCAACTCTCACAGTCCCTTGAAAGAGAAGTGGCAGCTGGGTACAGGCCCTCCCAAGTGCCATGCCCCCTGTCAGTACTGATGGACTCTGCCCTGTGTAAGATTGCATCACCAACACCACCACCTCTCTGGGCTTCCCCAGACACCACAGGAACACGTTTCCCGGCCCAGCCCCCACTCTGGCCCTCCTCTACCTCATGTTCCAGGCCACTGGACTCTGGGCAGCCAGCACAGGCAGGGTCAGGGGTGATTTCGGTGCCTCGTGGCACTGCCACCTGGGCCTGAGCAAGAGGGCTCCATTCTCCTACCTGCCCAATCCCTCATCCCGTCCCAGCCCTAGTGCTAGAAATAAAGAGACCAGAATTTTCCTTCTGGCCTAAGAGCCCCAGAAAAATACCCACTGGAACTCACAGCTGCCTCATGGAAACTGCTGTAGCAGTGGTGAAGCTAGAAAGACTAGAGGTATGCGGAAAAATTGCCCTTCCCCACCTGGCTCATAAGGCATTCCCTCCCCAAGTCCCAGACCTTGGGGACTGAGCCTGTGAAATCATCCCCTTTCTTGCATCATGCGTGTCCACATCACACCCCCCACACCCATACCCCCACTTCAGGCCCAGTCACCATGGCCAGATGGTGAAACCTGAGCTGGTGGGGAGGAGGACCTCCACCCCCTGCAGGGACCTGATGGGCAGCACAGCTGGCCAATCCTGGGGCTCAGAGGGTAGGTGGGCTGGCTGACCACTAGGTTTGGAAGCCCCAGGCAGCTGGCTCTAAAGAGGCCCCAGGTCAGTAGCCAGACATAAACTGTGAGGGTCAAGCACAGCTATCCATCTGATGATCTACTTTCAGCCTTCCTGAGTCCCAGACAATAGAAGACAGGTGGCTCTACGCTTGGCCAAGGGTAGGTGTGGCACTGGTGTCTGCTGTCACTGTGCCCTCGTTGGCCCCCAGCAATCAGACTCAACAGATGAAGCAACCGCCATCCGAGGCTACCGAACCACCAGGGCCATTCACCAGGAGTATGGGGCTCCCTGATGTCCAGCTCTGGTTGGTGCTGCTGTGGGCACTGGTACAGTCACAGGGGACAGGGTCTGTGTGTCCCTCCTGTGGGGGCCCCACACTGGCACCCCAAGCAGAACGAGCTCTGGTGCTGGAGCTAGCCAAGCAGCAAATCCTGGAGGGGTTGCACCTGACCAGTCGTCCCCGAATAACTCATCCTCCACCCCAGGCAGCGCTGACCAGAGCCCTCCGGAGACTACAGCCAGGGAGTGTGGCTCCAGGGAATGGGGAGGAGGTCATCAGCTTTGCTACCATCACAGGTGGGTGAGGGAGAGAGTGACAGGCAGAGAGCAGACAGGGAAAGGGAGGCAGAAGGGGATCCTGGCAGGAGCTGCAGAGGGAGTGGGGTGTGGCAGGAGAAGGAGGAGCTGGGGCAGGGACTGGTGGCACAGGACACAAAGCAATCTCTACTTTTCTAACGGTGGGTTCAAGGGAGAGCAGTGGGCAGGACTAGGGGAGTCTCAGAAGAGAGCTTCATCTCTGCTCACATTTTTCTTTCCCTTCTCTGTCTTTCCAGCAGACTCCACTTCAGCCTGTAGCTCTCTGCTCACCTTTCACCTGTCCACTCCTCGGTCTCACCAACTGTACCAGGCCCGCCTGTGGCTGCACGTGCTCCCCACCCGTCCTGGCACTCTTTACTTGAGGATCTTCCGATGGGGACCCAGTAGGAGGCGCCAAGAGTCCCGCACCCTGCTGGCTGAGCACCACATCACCCACCTGGGCTGGCATGCCTTAACTCTGCCCTCTAGCGGCCTGAGGGGTGAGAAGTCTCGTGTCCTGAAACTGCAACTAGACTGCAGACCCCTAGAAGGCAACAGCACAGTTATTGGACAACCAAGGCAGCTCCTGGACACAGCAGGACACCAGCAGCCCTTCCTAGAACTTAAGATCCGAGCCAAAGAGCCTGGAGCGGGCCGGACCAGGAGGAGGACCCCCACCTGTGGGCCTGCGACCCCCTTATGTTGCAGGCGAGACCATTACATAGACTTTCAGGAGCTGGGATGGCGAGACTGGATACTGCAGCCCGAGGGGTACCAGCTGAATTACTGCAGTGGTGAGTGCCCTCTTCACCTGGCTGGCAGCCCAGGCATTGCTGCCTCTTTCCATTCTGCCGTCTTCAGCCTCCTCAAAGCCAACAACCGTTGGCCTGCCAGTACCTCCTGCTGCGTCCCCACTGCCCGAAGGCCCCTCTCTCTCCTCTACTTGGATCGTAATGGCAATGTCGTCAAGACGGATGTGCCAGATATGGTGGTGGAGGCCTGTGGCTGCAGCTAGCAGGAGGACCTGGGGCTTTGGAATGAAGAGACCAGGTTGGAGATTCCCAGGCACAGAGCATCTGTGGCTGGAGGCATCAGATTCCTGATCCACCCCCAACCCAATAGCCATCTGGCAATATGACTCTCTCAACCCCTATGGGACACAAATGGGCACTTTCTTGTCTGAGACTCTGGACTGATCCAGGTTGGTTGATGTGTTGGGAGATGGGTAAAGCGTTTCTTCTAAGGGGGTCTCCCCAGAAAGCATGATTTCCTACCCTAAGTCCCGTGAGAAGGTGTCAGGACTAGGGAGGGAAGGCGGGAAGGCAGAGAAAAATTACTTAGCCTCTCCCAAGATGAGAAAGTCCTCAAGTGAGAGGAAGAGGAAACAGATAGATGGTCCAGCAAGCTTGGAGGGTAAGCAGGCTGACCCAGGGTAAGAGCTGTTGAGATGCCTTAAGGGAGGGTCAAGAAGGAGATGAACAAGGCACTGAGGGAGGATGCTTAGGGGTGCCCCAGAAACAGGAGTCAGGAAAGAGAGGTGCTAAACCTAAGAAGGTCCCTGGTTTTTCCCAGAAGACAGGACCCAGTGGGAGACAAGCATTTATACTTTCCTCATGAAAAGGAGAAAGAGCTGGGTGCAGTGGCTCACGCCTGTAATCCCAGCACTTTTGGAGGCTGAGGTGGGTGGATTACTTGAGGTCAGGAGTTCAAGACCAGCCTGACCAACATGGTGAAACCCTGTCTCTACTAAAAAAATACAAAAATTAGCCGGGTGTGGTGGCGGGTGCCTATAATCCCAGCTATTTGGGAGGCTGAGGCAGGAGAATTGCTTGAACCTGGGAGGCAGAAGTTGCAGTGAGCCAAGATTGCGCCATTGCACTCCAGCCTGGGCAACAAGAGAGAAACCAACAAATGTGAGTCATAAAGAAGGGTTGGGGTGATGGTCCAGAGCAATAGTTCTCCAAGTGTGCTCTGGAGGCTTCCGGGAGATCCCTTTTCAGGGGTGTCCACAAAGTCAAAGTTATTTTTATAATAATACTAACATGTTATTTGCCTTTTAAATTCTCATTATCTTAAAATTGTACAGTGGAGTTTTCCAGAGGCTGTGTGACATGTGATTACATCATCTTTCTGACATCATTGTTAATGGAATGTGTGCTTGTACAGTCTTGTGTTACAGTCCTTTTCAGTTTTAATTTCTAATGTAATGAATTGATAGATGTATATCATACAGATAAAAGCTCAACTATTTTTTTTTTTGTTTCTTTGTGACGGAGTGCATCTCTGTCACCCAGGCTGGAGAGCAATGGATCTCAGCTCTCTGCAACCTCCACCTCCTCATTTCAAGCAATTCTCCTGCCTCAGCCTCCCGAGTAGCTGGAACTACAGGCCTGCACCACCACGCCCAGCTATTTTTTGTATTTTTAGTAGAGATGGGGTTTCGCCATGTTGGCCAAGCTGGTCTTGGACCCCTGAGGTGATTCCCTCCACCCAGGCCTTCCAAAATGCTGGGATTACAGGCCTGAGCCACCACGCCTAACCCAGTGAGTTTTGAGTATAGAGGGCCAGGTGCGGTGGCTTATGCCTATAATCCCAGCACTTTGGGAGGCCGAGGTAGGTGGATCATGAGGTCAAGAGATCAAGACCATCCTCGTCAACAAGGTGAAATCTTGTTGCGTGCCTGTAGTCCCAGCTACTCGGGAGGCTGAGGCAGGAGAATTGCTTGAACCCAGAAGGCGGAGGTTGCCGTGAGCCGAGATCGTGCCTTTGCACTCCAGTCTGGGTAACAACAGCAAAACTCCATCTCAAAAAAAAAAAAAAAAAAAAAAAAGAGTACAGAGGAAACCAGCACAGTGGCTCACGCCTGTAATCCCGGTACTTTGGGAGGCCAAGGCGGGTGGATCATGAGGTCAAGAGATTGAGACCATCCTGGTTAACACGGTGAAACCCCATCTCTACTAAAAATACAAAAAATAAAAAAATTTTAAAAATGAGCCGGGCCTGGTGGCATGCGCCTGTAGTCTTAGCTACTCAGGAGGCTAAGGCAGGAGAATCACTTGAACGTGGGAGGCAGAGGTTACAGTGAGCCGAGATCGCGCCACTGCACTCCAGACTGGGTGACGGAGGGAGACTCTGTCTCAAAAAAAAAACAAAAAAACATTTTGGTCTATAGAACTGATTGGGGAGAAGAAAGTAACGTGTTCTAAGAGAGCTCCTCTTGCTGAGCACCGGTGGTCCCAGCTAGTTGGAAGGCTAAGGCGGAAGACTGTTTAAGCCCAGGCGTTCAAGGCTATGATCATACTTGTGAATAGCTTCTGCACTCCAGCCTGGGCAAACAGTGAGACCCCATCACAAATAAATATAAATAAATAAATAATAGATCCTCTGGGAGAAGGGGCTCGAGGCTGGGACAGGAGCATGTGTGGGGTGCCTTTTTTTAGTGACCATTATTCTGGCCTGACTGAGCTGGGTCTCTGACCCTCTGGGTATAACTAGTCTGGGTCAAAGTCCCAGACCTCCCTCCCTCTAATTTCACCTTTTCTTTTCTCCCTTGACCCTCAGATTGAACAGTTAACCCACTGACCTTCCAGGCCCAGGGAAGCAGAGCTAGGATGTGGGAAGTTCTTGGAAGCAGAGCTAGGATGTGGGAAGTCTGCCTGGGGGCTTGAACAAAAGAGGGGAAGGTGCTCCTTTTCTATCATGCTTTCTCCTCTTTCTCATAAAAATCAGAGACTGGAATGGTGCCCCTCCCCTATATCTGGTCATGATGGCAACGCAAATCTAAAGGGGCAGGGCACCACCCTGTGAGGCAGTACCGCTGGGCATAGCAACCTCTGACAGTGAGCCTCTCCGTTTCTTTGAGTTCACATATCCACACCTCCTGGGCTTTTTTTTTTTTTTTTTGAGACGGAGTTTCGCTCTTGTTACCCAGGCTGGAGTGCAATGGCGCGATCTCTGCTCACCGCAATCTCTGCCTCCTGGGTTCAAGCAACTCTCCTGCCTCAGCCTCCTGAGTAGCTGGGATTACAGGCCCGCGCCACCATGCCCAGCTAACTTTTTGTATTTTTAGTAGAGACGGGGTTTCACCATGTTGACCAGGATGGTCTCGATCTCTTGACCTCGTGATCCACCCGCCTCGGCCTTCCAAAGTGCTGGGATTACAGGCTTGAGCCACCGCGCCCGGCCCCTCCTGGGCTTTTAACTGAGCTTTAGTGAGGGGACCTGACCGATCTCCTCCTTCGGCTCTCCCACCTCTTCTGCCACGACTGCAAGCAGGTGTCATGTATGAGAACGGCCAGCAGAGGGAGCAGAAAGCCTTGAAGAGCGGCTAGAGCCCTCGGAGGCGAGGTGCGGAGGTGGCCGCAGTCTCGAACTTGCAGACGGAGAGCGGGGGTTCTCCAGAAAGGGGCTTCGGTCCCAGGGCTCACCCTACACCCAGAGCCTCAGCCGCTGCTCCTAGCTTTTGTGCTCCATAGACTCCTCATTTTCTGGCAGAGCCCCTAACCCCTCAATGATTTGCCCCAAACCCCAACTCTGTCCCAGCCTCTCCAAGTTCCATCCAAAGGGTAAGGCATGCCGATAAGCCACAGGATGTCAGAAGGCTCAGTTGGCACCAACCAAAGGCGACTACTTACCTCCACTATTATCCTTCTCAGTTGAACTTCTCCCCCTGTTCCGCAATATTTTCCTGAATTTGGTTTTCTGTCTCTGGGTCGGGACCTCTTTGGGGCCAGCCGATCCAGAAATCCATGCCGGGGTTTACTGCCCACCAACAGCAGAGTGTTGGGGGGGTTGGGGGGCGTAGGCAGTATAGGGTCCCTCAAGGGAGGGGGAGGATCCTGGGGGTCCTGGGGGTGCAATAAGCCCGGCACCCCCTCTCTTGCTTCCAGCTACCCCGCCTCATCCTCCAGAACGGCAGAGGGAGGGAAATAGGAGGGAGTTGAAGGGCGAGCGGGAAGAGCGGCGGCGCGCCAGCGGCTGGAGCGAGAAAAAGTTTTTGCAAAGGGAAAAAAAAGTTTGCGCTTCTCGCGGGTGGTCCGGGCTTGCGGCCCGGCGGGCTGGGCCGGCGGGAGGGCTGGGGGCCAGGTTGGGGGGGTGGGGGTGGCATTGAGGCTGCGCTGCCGTGGCCCTCTCCGCCCCCCCCTCCCCACCGCACACCCCCCAGCCCAGACTCCAGCCCTGGACCGCGCATCCTGAGCCCAGCGCCCAGACAGAGGTGAGAAGGGGGGGCAGGCGGGGGACCACCTGGGAGCAGTGGGGGAGGGGGCCTCAGGGGATGCTCAGCTTCCGAGGGACTCGTCCCAGACCCGGGGACACGGAGGCAAAATGGGGGTGGGAGAGCCTGGGGTGAGACATTAGAAACTCCAATTTTTTCACTTGTATCTTTCTCTGTATCTTCCTTTTCTTCCCTTTCTTCTTCTGTCAGTCTGTGTATCTCTGTCTCAGGCAACCGTGGGCCTTTGTCTCCGCCTCTCCCATATATTAGAAACATCTCACTTTCATGAGGTTGAGAGCTGAAGAGGCTGGAGGGATGGCCAGCTGGAGGTCTGCGTGGTAGAGAGGGAACTCCAGGTGTGTGTCTGCGCGTGGGGCAGGAAGACGTCAGTGTTTCTGAAAGGAGGGGACTGAAAAGGAGGGAGCTCCAGGTGGGGTGGGGACGGGTGTGTGGGAGGCAACAGAACCATTAGGGGCCAGCCGGGCTTGCACCCTTGACCTGTCTCGTGACAGATGTGCCAGTGGATGCTTGTGTTTGGGGGAAAGGAGTGTCTTCTGGACTAGGAAGGGGGCTTGGAGAGGCTGTCCAAGGTCTAGTGAAGGCCCTAGAATGACCCCAGGCAATTTTGGACTCCTGAGTCCCAAGGGCTGAGGGCAAGGCGCTCAGGATGAGCCAGGGAGACCTTGTCTTGACCCTCTGAACTCAGGACCACCGGGGCAGCGGGAGCCAGCCGCAGGGAGACCCCTACCGGGGCTGGGCGGGACCACTGGCCACTGTCAGCCAGTGTATCCCCATTGGTCCCCCGCCCAAACGGGAGCTGGGGACTGAGGCCCCTCCTCTGGCTCAGACCACCCTGCCTGCCCTTGCTCCCCGCTCTGAATCCTCTTTCAGGCCCCATGACCCCGAAACAATCAGCCCTGGGCAGCTAGCTTTGGGGACAGGATTAGGGAAAAGGGACCTGGTAGAGGCTGAGGACTGAGGGTTTTAGGGGTCTGGAGAGCTGGGGTCTTCTGGGATAGGTCTTTACGTCCCAGTAGAGGGAGAAGGCGGGGCGGTTTCCCGGGGGAGTTGTAAGGGTCGGAATAAGGGTGGTTTTCCCTGGGGGGCGGGGTCCAGAGACCTCTCCCCCTCACCGTTATCTCCCTGGCATCCCCGCCCTTGACGTCACCAGGGGGTTCCCGGGGGTCTGGAGGGGTTAACCCTTGGGAAGCCGGCTGCGATACCCAGGAACCTAAGGTGTCCCGGCTCCTCCTCCTCCCCGTACACACCTAATTTTATTGATCCAGTCACTTTCTCTCCTCCATACTTTCTGGATTCTTCTTTCTCATCCCACCTACGGGGACCCCCACTCTCCAGTAGTGCCCCCTAGGGCGCCACTGCCCGCTTTCCGGATGCGCTGAGAGGAGGAGGCAAGAATGTGTCCCGCCCCTTAGCCCCCACCCCTAAGGCTCGCTCGACTGGGCTCCCCGGGCGGGCGGGGGGAGCGGAGTAGTCTGCAGCCAGTGCCTGCGGCGGCGACTTGGGTGGGCCGAGGAGGAACGGGGGCGGGGAAGGCGGGACCGGGAGTAGGGAGGCGGAGCCGACTCCTGGGAGTTGGGGAGCGGGGGTGCGAGGGGGACTCTGGAAAACAGGGAGACGGCGAAGATGGTTTATGGCTCCGGCAGGGGAACCCTAGAGCTCCCTGTCCCATCCCAAATTCTCATACCCCAGAAAAACTTTATCGAAGCTAAAAAATTTGCCTTTTACTAGCCTGAAGGGGAGATGTGGGTGGGCTGTGGCACGCGTGGGTGTGGGCGAGGAGGGATGTCGCCCCATTTCCTTGGAGGCTCTTCGGTGGCTGGACAGTGGGGCAGAAAGATGACTGAGTAGGCAAGATTGGGGGAGTCTCTAGTGTTTGGGGAATCATTTGCCAGTCTGCCTTCTCGGTGAGTTAAAGAGGAAGAAGGCGGGAGAAGTGTCCCCCCCATCCAGCTGCCAGCCAGCTGTGCCCCCCGCCCCCAACATTAGTGCCGAGGTCGAGTTGGGAGGTCTTGGATGCGGCATCCGCATCTCGGCTGGAAAAAGAGTTAGGAAGGATACAGCCCTGGCTGCGGGGCTCGGGCTGGGTCTTGGGGTCCGGGTTCCGCTCCCCGTCTCACCCCGCCCTCACCCTAAATCCCAGCATCCCGGGATCACCCACCGCGCCG
Organism: Callithrix jacchus; assembly: GCF_049354715.1. Classification (NCBI taxonomy): domain Eukaryota; kingdom Metazoa; phylum Chordata; class Mammalia; order Primates; family Cebidae; genus Callithrix; species Callithrix jacchus. The sequence continues at coordinate 62,231,873 of NC_133510.1, read as the reverse complement.
GCCGGCCCGGCCCGCTCCCGGTCGTTCTCCACCCTACCCCGCCCCACCCCACCCTCACTCCCGGGAGACCGGAAAACCCGGGATGGAGTAATAACTGGAGTTTGAAGAGAAAACCGGACAGCAACACCTTCTTCTTCGCTACTAGTTTATAACGATGACATTCGTTTTTTTTTCATTCTTTCATCGTCTCCCCTCATACTTCCTTTCCTGTTCCCCCAAAACAGAGACCAAAAAGTTTAGGTGGGCCCGATTTAAACTACCCCAAAATGACACCAGCTTTCATCCTTTGTACCCAACAGACCCAGTAGACTCCCCTCAGGAACTTACCTCCTCCTCCACACAGTTTTCTGCCTAAAAGAAGAGGAGGGCTGATCGCTTGTGCTCCCTCACGGCCCCACCTGTCTCTCTGTCGGCACTGTGGCCAGGGCTCCCTCTGCTGGACACTGCAGAGATTGTACTCGGGCTGTCCCTGGGGCACAGGCAGAGCAGCCCAGTGCTTGAAGTCAGATCCACTGAACGAGTTCTCCCATCCCACCCCTCAAAGCCAGCCCAGGGTTAAAGCAAGAAGAATCAGAGGGCCCATAGTACTAAAATCACTTAAAGCTCATGTAGGCACAATTAGTCCAAAACGCCCTGTACTTACAGACCACCCAGGCAAAGCTCCCACTCAGTTCCCAAAAAGATCCCCACACTACAAGACTGCCCCTACCTCTCTGGGACATTTCCCCTTACCCCCTCCCTGGATGAGGTTTTTTTTTTTGAGAAGGAGTCTTGCTCTGTTGCCCAGGCTGGAGTGCAGTGGCATGATCTCGATTCACTGCAACCTTCACCTCCCAGATTCAAGCGATTCTTCTGCCTCAGCCTCCTAAGTAGCTGGGATTACAGGCATCTGCCATCATGCCCAGCTAAGTTTTGTATTTTTGAAGAGATGGGGTTTCACCATGTTGGCCAGGCTAGTCTTGAACTCCTGACCTCAGGTGATCCACCCGCCTTGGCCTCCCAAAGTGCTGGGATTACAGGCATGAGCCACTTAGCCTAGTCCAGTGATGCTCTTTTCTTTTTTTTTTTGAGACAGAGTTTCGCTTTTGTTACCCAAGCTGGAGTGCAATGGCGTGATCTTGGCTCACCTCAACCTCCGCCTCCTGGGTTCAGGCATTTCTCCACCCTCAGCCTCCTGAGTAGCTGGGATTACAGGCACCCACCACCAGGCCCAGCTAATTTTTTGTATTTTTAGTAGAGACGGGGTTTCACCATGTTGACCAGGGTGGTCTCGATCTCTTGACCTCGTGATCCACCCGCCTCAGCCTCCCACAGTGCTGGGATTACAGACATGAGCCACTGCACCCAGCCAGTGATGCTCTTTTCAACTCAATTTCCATGGCAGATGTCTTAGAGGGGCTGGGGACACCAGGGACGTTCTGCCCAGGGTTCTGTGCTTGAGAGTACTCTCTGACCGTCTTTAGTTCCCTCTATCTTTATAACTACCTTCCCTTTCTGCAGTGTCCCCACACCCTCCTCTGAGACGCCATGTTCAACTCGATGACCCCACCACCAGTCAGTAGCTATGGCGAGCCCTGCTGTCTCCGGCCCCTCCCCAGTCAGGGGGCCCCCAGTGTGGGGACAGAAGGTTAGTGTATATACTAATCCCTGGGCCTTGAGAATTTGGCAGATCTCCCACCTGGGTCCACCCCTACCCCATGCCAGTTTCCCATCTATAAGAGGATTTGAAGCCCCATGTCATATGAACCTGGAATCAGAGATAAGGTCTTCCCTGGGGTTTTAAGGTGAGGCTTATGTATCCTCCATTCCTATTCCAGCTGTCTCTTTTTTCTAGGACTGTCTGGCCTGCCCTTCTGCCACCAAGCTAACCTCATGTCTGGCCCCCACAGTTATGGGCCAGCCAGAGAGACCAACAGCTGCACCGAGGGTGAGGGCTCAGGCAACACCTCTCTCCTTTCTGCCCTCTCTGACTTGTTCTGAAAGAGAAAGTGGGAGGGTAGGGGATCTTACTTGGAGGAGATGCTTGGAGATGTGAGGCATCAGAGCACCATGAAGAAGTCACAGATGGGGTGGGAGCGGTGGCTCACAGCTGTAATCCCAGCACTTTGCGGGGAGGCTGAGGTGGGAAGATCGCTTGAGGTCAGGAGTTCAAGACCAGCCTGGCCAACATGGTGAAATCCCATCTCTACTAACAATACCAAAATTAACCAGGCGTGGTGGTTCGTGCCAGTAGTCCCGGCTACCTGGGAGGCTGAGGCAGGAGAGTCACTTGAACCTGGGAGGCAGAGGTTACAGTGAGCCAAGATAATACCACTGCACTCCAGCCTGGGTGACAGAGCGTGACTCTGTCTAAAAAAAAAAAAAGAGGCCAGGCGCGGTGGCTGACGCCTATAATCCCAGCACTTTGGGAGGCTGAGGCGGGTGGATCATGAGGTCAAGAGATCGAGACCATCCTGGTCAACAAGGTGAAACCCCGTCTCTACTAAAAATACAAAAATTAGCTGGGCATGGTGGCGCACGCCTGTAGTCCCAGCTATTCGGGAAGCTGAGGCAGGAGAATTGCTTGAACCCAGGAGGCGGAGGTTGTGGTGAGCCGAGATTGTGCCATCGCACTCCAGTCTGGGTGACAACAGTGAAACTCTGTCTCAAAAAAAAAAATTCACAGATAGGATCAGTGGGGCAAAGCAGAATCAACTATCATTGGTTTTGTCAAGTCAGGACCTATAGGTTAGATGCATGGAGAGACATGCTGCTTTACCATATCCATCTCCCCTGTCTCCTGCCCCAGGCCCACTCTTTTCTTCTCCCCGGAGTACAGTCAAGTTGACCAAGAAGCGGGCATTGTCCATTTCACCGCTGTCGGACGCTAGCCTGGACCTGCAGACGGTTATCCGCACCTCACCCAGCTCCCTTGTAGCTTTCATCAACTCGCGATGCACATCCCCAGGAGGCTCCTATGGCCATCTCTCCATTGGCACCATGAGGTGCAGGCAGTCCCGGGCCAAGAGGCTCCTAAAGCCCCTACCAAAGTCCATTAAAAGTCTCAAGCCCTCAAACCACCTGACTCTATTTGAATCCCTGTCATTTCAAGGAGAGATATCTTGTTGCCCTGGGACTGCCTCAACACTTCAAATCCCACCTCTTCCAGAAACCCTCCAAATAGCCCAAGACCTCCTGAGACTTCCTGACTGTCTTAAGTAACTTCCTCCTCTCCTCTCCTCTTCAGCCCATCTCTGGGATTCCCACCCCAGATGAATCACCAAAAAGGGCCCTCGCCTTCTTTCGGGGTCCAGCCCTGTGGTCCCCATGAATCCTCCCGAGGTGGGATGATCCCACATCCTCAGTCTCGGGGATCCCTCCCAACTTGCCAGGTGAGAGTCCTCATATTGCTACCTGAATTCCCTCAGCTCAGGGTGGGTGGGTGGTGGACTTTGTAGGGGAAAGGTAAAGGAAGGACAAGGGATATAAGTTTTCAGTACCAGAAAAGTAAAGAGGTACGGGTACTGGGGTTCACACCTTGCAGTTGAATCAGATGCTTCCAAGTGGGATCCCACCTTTTGCCCATCCCATTCATCAGTGTAGTCCCTTCAAACCTAGGAGGTTCCAGCTGCTTGGGTAGGGGCACTTAGGGCAGGAACACCTGGCTTGGTTCCTTCTTCCTTCTGCTTACTTCCACCTTCATCACTGTCACCTCTTCCCCTACGGAAGCTGAAGTCTGAGCTGGACATGCTGGTTGGCAAATGCCGGGAGGAGCCCTTGGAAGGTGATATGTCCAGCCCCAACTCCACAGGCATACAGGTAAGAGGATGGGCAGGAGCTTTACCTCTGGAACCTGAGCAAAACAAAAGCTGTCACCCAAGTGACCCTAAGATTGCCTCTCTTGCCCTAGGATCCCCTGTTGGGGATGCTGGATGGGCGGGAGGACCTTGAGAGAGAGGAGAAGCGTGAACCTGAATCTGTGTATGAGACTGACTGTCGTTGGGATGGCTGCAGCCAGGAATTTGACTCCCAAGAGCAGCTGGTGCACGTGAGCCCCAGGGGGTAACAGGAATGGCTGACCGGAACCCTTAGGAGATTCTGAGTGGGACATGGTGGAATCTGGCTGAGGGCAGGAGGTCAGAGGAGACTGAGGTTGAATGCTCAGTTGGGTAGGCAGAAGCGTAGCATTGCCTTAGGGAGGTGGAGGACCTGAGATGTGGGATATAATATTGTTCCTGCCTCTTCCTCCTTGAGGTGGAGTCGTGGAAGAGGAACAGGGGGTGGAGGGAAGGCTTGTTCTGGGTCTCGGTGGGATGGGGGAGCCTTGGAGAGCCTCTGCATCTTCTCCCTCAGCACATCAACAGCGAACACATCCATGGGGAGCGGAAGGAGTTCGTGTGCCACTGGGGGGGCTGCTCCAGGGAGCTGAGGCCCTTCAAAGCCCAGTACATGCTGGTGGTGCACATGCGCAGACACACTGGCGAGAAGCCACACAAGTGCACGGTGAGGCACCTGTGTCCCAAGTTCAGGGTCTCTTCCTTAATTGGGGTTCCCCTTCATGGTAGGGCCCCAAACAGACTTTTGCCTTTGTAGGTCCTTTCTTCCATCTGCAAATATTAAAAATCATATTTGTGGCCAGGCAAGGTGGCTCACACCTATAATCCCAGCACTTTGGAAGGAGGCGCAGAAGGCAGATCATCTGAGGTCAGAAGTTCAAGACCAGCCTGACTAACATGGTAAAACCCCATCTCTACTAAAAATACAAAATTAGCCTAGCATGGTGGTACATGCCTGTAATCCCAGCTACTTTAGAGGCTGAGGCAGGAGAATCCCTTGAACCCTAGAGGAGGAGGCTGTGGTGAGCTGAGATCACACCACTGCACTCCAGCCTGTGCAACAAGAGTGAAACTCTGTCTCAAAAAAAAAAAAAAAAAAAAATCATATTTGTGTGACTGTGTTGGTATAAAGATGAACGTGATTATAGATGTTAAAACACTCATGGACCTAAAAGCTCTTTTTTTTTTTTTAAGATGGAGTTTCACTCTTGTTGCCCAGGCTGGAGTGCAATGGCAGGATCTCGGCTCAGCACAACCTCCACCTCCCGGATTTAAGCCATTCTGCCTCAGCCTCCTGAGTAGCTGGGATTACAGGCATGCACCACCATGCCTGGCTAATTTTGCGTTTTTAGTAGAGATGGAGTTTTTCCATGTTGGTCAAGCTGATCTCACACTCCCGGCCTCAAGTGATCCACCCGACTCAGCCTCCCAAAGTGCTGGGATTACAGGCAGAGCCACTGCGCTCACCTAAACTCTTTTTTTTCCTCGATTTTAAAAGACATTAAAACATGTTTGTTTTAAAACACGGTCCTCTTAAAGTATTGTTGGCCTTCGGTACTGTGCCTCCTACCCTGCCTAAAGGAGAAACCCTGCATCAAGGACAATAGCCCGTTCCCCCAGGACAGGACAGCCTAAGATCCCCAGGCAAGGAAATCTGCCCTGGCTTGGTCAGAAGATGCTCTAGCATCTTTATATTCCCAAAGGCAGAGTGTCTCCACCCACTTCCCTGCCCCACCTTCTTGCCTGCCCTTGTCTCCTAGTTTTGGGAATTCTCTGGAAGCCCCAGTGCCTCTCACCTTGACTTATATTCTCTGATGTGTTTCCTTTTGGAGATTGAGGGTTCCCTCCATCTCCATGTCCTCTGTCCGAGAACTATCTTTTGACCCCCACATGTTCCCCAGTTTGAAGGGTGCCGGAAGTCATACTCACGCCTCGAAAACCTGAAGACACACCTGCGGTCACACACGGGTGAGAAGCCATACATGTGTGAGCATGAAGGCTGCAGCAAAGCCTTCAGCAATGCCAGTGACCGAGCCAAGCACCAGAATCGGACCCACTCCAATGAGGTGAATGCCCCAACTAAGAGATCCTACCCACTTGAGAAGCTACCTATCAGGGAGATTCACCCATAAGAAATCCCTTAGCCCAGCACCCACTGCACAGAGGTGAGTCCTCTCCCCAAATAATTCACCTGGAAAAGGCTTTTCTGAAACCAAGAATTTCCACTCAACCACTCCTCCTCCTGCCTCTAACCTCTAACCAGCCAAAGGGCTAACCTAAAATAGATACCATCTAGAGGAGACCCCTGACCCCTCCAACCCCTGGATTTATGGGACCTCACAACCCTGGATTAACCTCCTCAACTTTCCCAGGCTCTCAGTTTTCCTGACCCTCCGTTTAATCTCTGCATCTTCGACTCTCACCTGAGGCCTCCACCCTCCTTGCTTCTTTGGGTGCTGTGTGCTCCTCCCCTGCCCCTGTGTTGCCACCACTTTTCCCCATTCCTTTGCATTCTTCTGCTTTGATCCATTTGCCTTCTGTCTCCACTCTCCACTCAACAGAAGCCGTACGTGTGTAAGCTCCCTGGCTGCACCAAACGCTATACAGATCCCAGCTCGCTGCGGAAACATGTCAAGACAGTGCATGGTCCTGATGCCCATGTGACCAAGCGGCACCGTGGGGACGGCCCTCTACCTCGGGCACCCTCCCTTTCCACAGTGGAGCCCAAGAGGGAGCGGGAAGGAGGCCCCATCAGGGAGGAGAGCAGACTGACTGTGCCAGAGGGTGCCATGGTGAGACAGCCCAGGCAAACTCCGCCTTCATACCCACAGCCTGCCCTGTGGACAACTTCCTAGTTACTTCCCAACCCATCCATCCCCTCCCATGGAAATCACTCTTCTGTGACATCTGCCTGTCTCTTGTCTCAATGTTGCTCTTTGGGTTTCCCCAAGTCTAGAAATTTTAGAATCTTTATTTTCTCTTTTCTTTTCTTTTTCTTTTTTTTTGACAGGGTCTTGCTTTGTCACCCAGGCCAGAGTATAGTGGCATGATCATAACTCACTGCAGCCTCTAACTTTTAGGCTCAAGTAATCCTCCTGCTTCAGCCTTCCTAGAGCTGGAACTACAGGCACACACCATCATCCCTGGCTAATTTTTTTTTTTTTTTTTTTTGAGACACTCTGTCTCCCAGGCTGGAGTGCAGTGACATATCTCTGCTAATTGCAACCTCCACCTCCCAGGTTCAAGCGATTCTCCTGCCTCAGCCTCCTGAGTAGCTGGGATTACAGGCATGTGCCACCATGCCCAGCTAATTTTTGTATTTTTATTAGAGATGGGTTTTACCATGTTGGTCAGGCTGGTCTCGAACTCCTGACCTTGTGATCTGCCCACCTCAGCCTCCCAAAGTGCTAGGATTACAGGTGCGAGCCACCCCAGCCTAGCCTCTTTTCTCTTTTTTATAGAAATGGAGTCTCGCTTTGTTGACCAGGCTGGTCTCAAACTCCTGACTTCAAGCAATCCTTCCTGCAGTGCTGGGATGAGCCAATGTGTCCAGCCCAAACTCTTTCTTAAATAGCACTTAGTATATGTTTTAAGTCTTTTACATGTATAATTTCATGTATTCTTCACAGCAGCTTCATGAGAAAGGGACTAACTCTTCCCATTTTCAGACGAAGAAACTCAGGCATAGAGAAAGAGCCCAAGGTCATTGAACTAAGAGCAAGAATTTGAGTCCAGGCAGTCCATGCTCCAGCCTAGGCTCTTCTCATCAAACATCTTGCATTCAGTTTGCTCCCCGCCACTGCCCTGTCTCTTACCTGCTTCGCTCTCTCTAATACTTATAAGCTTCCTTGGAACCCAGCAGTCACTAGGACACAGGCTTCTGCCACGCATCACGTTGAAGGAGTTGTGGGAAGGGTGTTGCCCTCAGATCTCATCTTCTCCACAGAAGCCACAGCCAAGCCCTGGGGCCCAGTCATCCTGCAGCAGTGACCACTCCCCGGCAGGCAGTGCAGCCAATACAGACAGCGGTGTGGAAATGACCGGCAATGCAGGGGGCAGCACTGAAGACCTCTCCAGCCTGGATGAGGGGCCTTGCATTGCTGGCACTGGTCTGTCCACTCTCCGCCGCCTTGAGAACCTCAGGCTGGACCAGCTGCATCAACTCCGGCCAATAGGGACCCGGGGTCTCAAACTGCCCAGCTTGTCCCACACTGGTGAGACCTGGGTGTGGGAGGTGTGGCTGGGCTGAGATCTGGACCTGCCCTGAGGTTGAGAGGAGGAAGTCACCCTTGAGGGCTGCCACATGGCACCTTTGTTTAATTAGAAAGAGGTCTCCTTCCTCAAGACACTTTCAATTTATCAGAAAATAGATGTACAAATATGCAAACGCTAGCTGGGCATGGTGGTGCGTGCCTGTAATCCCAGCTACTCGGGAGGCTGAGGCAGGAGAATCACTTGTACCCAGGAGGCGGAGGTTGCAGTGAGTCACTCCAGCTTGGGCAACAAGAATGAAACTCCATCTCAAAAAACAACCAAACAACAACAAGAAAAAAAAAAAAATATGCAAAGGCTATGATATGAATGCTGTTCCCTAGGATTGTGCAGCATACAACCTGTACAACTGTTCATAGCGGCCGTGAATCCTTGGTAACCCAGAAACAGAATAGGCATTGGAAAAGTAGGAGACAGAACCGAGTGGTTAGGGATAACGAGCTTATCCTGGGAATCCAGGACAAGGCTGTTGCATGGAGGAGGCAAGGTGAGATTTAGGAGGCTCCTTGACCTTCTACCTTTTCTTCCCATCACTTGCAGGTACCCCTGTGTCCCGCCGCCTGGGCCCCCCAGTCTCTCTTGACCGCCGCAGTAGCAGCTCCAGCAGCATCAGCTCTGCCTATACTGTCAGCCGTCGCTCCTCCCTGGCGTCCCCTTTCCCCCCTGGCTCCCCACCAGAGAATGGAGCATCCTCCCTGCCTGGCCTTATGCCTGCCCAGCACTACCTGCTCCGGGCAAGATATGCTTCAGCCAGAGGGGGTGGTACCCCGCCCACTGCAGCATCCAGCCTGGATCGGATAGGGGGTCTTCCTGTGCCTCCTTGGAGAAGCCGAGCTGAGTATCCAGGATACAATCCCAATGCAGGGGTCACCCGGAGGGCCAGTGACCCAGCCCGGGCTGCTGACCGTCCTGTTCCAGCTAGAGTCCAGAGGTTCAAGAGCCTGGGCTCTGTCCATACAACACCCACTGTGGGAGGGGGAGGACAGAACTTCGATCCTCACCTCCCCACCTCTGTCTACTCACCACAGCCCCCCAGCATCACTGAGAATGCGGCCATGGATACTAGAGGGCTACAGGAGGAGCCAGAAGTTGGGACCTCCATGATGGGAAGTGGTCTGAACCCCTATATGGACTTCCCACCTGCTGATACTCTGGGATATGGGGGACCTGAAGGGGCAGCAGCTGAGCCTTATGGAGCGAGGGGTCCAGGCTCCCTGCCTCTTGGGCCTGGTCCACCCATCAGCTATGGCCCCAACCCCTGTCCGCAGCAGGCCTCATATCCTGACCCCACCCAAGAAACATGGGGTGAGTTCCCTTCCCACTCTGGGCTGTACCCAGGCCCCAAGGCTCTAGGTGGAGCCTATAGCCAGTGTCCTCGACTTGAACATTATGGACAAGTGCAAGTCAAGCCGGAACAGGGATGCCCAGTGGGGTCTGACACCACAGGACTGGCACCCTGCCTCAGTGCCCACCCCGATGAGGGGCCCCCACACCCACAGCCTCTCTTTTCCCACTATCCCCAGCCCACTCCTCCCCAATATCTCCAGTCAGGCCCCTATACCCAGCCACCCCCTGATTATCTTCCTTCAGAACCCAGGCCTTGCCTGGACTTTGATTCCCCCACCCATTCTACAGGGCAGCTCAAGGCTCAGCTTGTGTGTAATTATGTTCAGTCTCAACAGGAACTGCTGTGGGAGGATGGGGGCAGGGAAGATGCCCCAGCCCAGGAACCTTCCTACGAGAGTCCCAAGTTTCTGGGGGGTTCCCAGGTTAGCCCAAGCCCTGCTAAAGCTCCAGTGACCACATATGGACCTGGCTTTGGACTCAACTTACCCAATCACAAGTCAGGCTCTTATCCCACCCCTTCACCATGCCATGAAAATTTTGTAGTGGGGGCAAACAGGGCTTCCCATAGTGCAGCAGCACCACCTCGACTTCTGCCTCCATTGCCCACTTGCTATGGGCCCCTCAAAGTGGGAGGCACAAACCCCAGCTGTGGCCATCCTGAGGTGGGCAGGCTGGGAGGGGGTCCTGCCTTGTACCCTCCTCCCGAAGGACAGGTATGTAACCCCCTGGACTCTCTTGATCTTGACAACACTCAGCTGGACTTTGTGGCTATTCTGGATGAGGCCCAGGGGCTGAGTCCTCCTCCTTCCCATGATCAGGGGGGCAGCTCTGGACATACCCCACATCATGCTGGGCCCCCCAACATGGCTGTAGGCAACATGAGTGTCTTACTGAGATCCCTCCCGGGGGAGACACAATTCCTCAACTCTAGTGCCTAAAGAGTAGGGAATCTCATCCATCACAGATTATATTTCCTAAGGGGTTTCTATCCTTCCAAAAAAACTGGAGGAGCTGCAGTCCCCAGCACAAGATGCCCCAGGGATGGGAGGTATGGGCTTGGGGGCTGTGTATAGTCTGTATATGTTTTGAGGAGAAATTTGATAATGACACTGTTTCCTGATAATAAAGGAACTGCATCATAAAATGCTGCTTTATGCGTTATTATGTTGGGGGGGAATGATAACGGAATAAGAAGAGAAGCAGGGGTGAAAACACTCACTTTCCTCTTTAGAGAAGCTCCCTCACCCATCCCAACCCCTCAAGTCACACTCATGAAGATGAAGATGGAGACAGTCATTTGGGAGATTTAAAGGGATATCCTCAAAACAGAACACCAGCCTCCCACCACCAGAGATGATTGGAAACATGTTTTCTCTTCTTCCTTGCCTGGGTCAGGGGAAGAGGCTGGTGAAGTTGGTGAGCATCAGCTGGACCAGCTGCCCTGGGTAGAGAGCATGGGCTGCTGGGTCAGATGTCTCCTGCTCTGGCCGAAACAGGGTTGGTCCAAACACAATTCCCAGGTTGTGGGGTGTCATGCGATTCTTATCTGAGTGTGCTATCACCCTGTGGGCAAAGGCCAAGGAGGGGGATATATGGCAGCAGCTTGGCACTTCATAGCAATCTAACCCTTCAAAGGTCTGAGCAGGGAAGAGTTCACCCTGGGATCCCTCCATGTGGTGACAAAAAAAAAACAAGGAGCTGTGAGGGCAATGAAAATGGACCCGTGGAAAAACCTTCAGGATACAACCTGAATATACAACTGCCTCTTCCACCTTCAGAGACCACCCCAAGAGTTGTATCTGCCCACAGTTTGGGAGGCTTTAGTTCAAATGGCCATCCCCTCTCAGAAGTCACTGCCTAGGCCCAGTTCAACCAAAGAAGCCATCAGCAATGTCCGAATGAGAGACAAAGAGGCAGAGGGAAGTGAGAGGCAGGATTTCCCTTATTTCTCTCACAGCATCTTGGTTCCATTTTCCCACTTTATGCTGACCTAAAGGTTTTGACCCTAGCCACATGTTGTGGCTCATGCCTGTAATCCCAGCACTTTGGGAGACTGAGGCTGGTGGATTACCTGAGGTCAGGAGTTTGAGACCAACCTGGCCAACATGGTGAAACTCAGTCTGTACTAACAATACAAAATTAGCTGGGCGTGGTGTTGGGCGCCTGTAGTCCCAGCTACTCGGAAGGCTGAAGCAGAATTGCTTGAACCCAGGAGACAGAGGTTGCATTGAGACAAAATTGCACCCCTGCACTCCAGTCTGGGCAACAGAGCGAGACTCTGTCTCAAAAATAAATAAATAAATAAAGACTTTGACCCTGGTAAGATGTTCCTGCACAGAGGTTGCCTGTCTCCTTGCCTGTCCAGTAAACAGGTGCTTCCCTACACAGAGTCCCTGTGGCATCCCTGCTCCACCTTTCCCCAGCATGAACAAAGAGGTTCAGTCTTCCCAACCTGCATAAATGCTCCAGGAGATACCGTAGAGTGTCGTGGTTGGGCTTTGGCATTGAGCCTATTAATTCTTGTATCTGAGAGAGGCACTGCTCTGATTCCAAGAGTGCTAGAAAGAGAAAGTGATGGGAAGGCATAGTAGTGAGGTTAGGGAAGGTGCTATGACACGGCTTTCCCATAGCCATAGAAGACATCATTAATCTGGCACAGCTTTTTTTCATATAGCCCAACTACAGCCTCATAACTCTTTTCAACTCGGCCCTCCAAACATTCACAAAAAATGCAACTGGAGTAGCACCTGAGTTGAATGGTATCTTCCATCTCTGAGGTCAGAATGGGACAGAAGAGCGTACGGGAATCTCTATTATTTACCACTCTGTCCCACATATCAAGGATTATTTCTGAAGTTCCAACTCTTACCAAGGGCAGCTCGGAAATGGGGCAGCAGCAGTTGGGGAACCAGAGGCTGGGGCAGCTCTCGGAGAAAAAGCTTCAGGGCTCCAGTGACCACATGAATGTCATCCCACTCAGCACTGTCCAAATCTAACCGACCTTCTAGAGGGAGAAGGAGATATAGGGGCTTCAGGGCTCATGAAGGGCCAGAAAGATGTAGAGACCGAGAGATTAAAAGTTCTGGAGAAATCCAGTCAACTCAGATTATAGGAATGCCAAGTGGGTCTGCAGTGGGGCAAGGTAGCTAAGGTGGAGATGCGGACAACCCTCCTAGGAGGGGTGCATGGGGGTATCCATGGGAAGCAAAGACGGTATGGGTAAATCTTAGGGTTCTGAGGGGTCTTTCATGTAAGTACCTTGTCCTGGCTGTTCTGGGAACAGATACCTCCCATCGGAGGTGACCGTACGCTCTGCAACATGAACCAGGAAAGATCAGGAGCTAAGACACACACTTCCATCCTGAAGGCCACCCTGTTCTGCCAGCTTCATCATGCAGAAACACCCATGATTCTCAGGTAAGACATTTTTAGAACAGCCACTGCCCACAGCCCTCTCACCTCTGTCCACCAGAAAGCGAAGTTTCTGGACCACTGCCAAGTTCCCACTCACCCGATAAATGCCATCCACATCTAGACCTGGGAGATGAGGGAGGATTTGATGAGGACTGCTGCTTGAAAGTGTGTGTGGTGAGGGACATAAGGGTGGAGAGAAAAAGGGCAGTAGGAAGACTAAGTAGAATGGGGGAGGCAGAAAATTCTAGGCCTTAGCCTATTGGAAGAGGATTCTGGGGTCTCTGGGAAAGTGACCTCTTTTATCCACAGCAGCAATGCAGAGCCGCACAAAGCTGGGCACCGTGTCCCCTTCCCGCTGGCACAGTGATTCCAACTGGCAGCCGAACACCTGGTCTGGGGAGGCACAGAGTGAGGCGGGAAGCCAGTGCCAGCGTCACTTAAGGCAGCTCTTCTCAGCATAGGTCTTCATCCTCAAGTGAGGCTGGTCCTTCTGCCTGCCTGTGCCAGACCTGGGCAAGGAAATATACTCCATTCCCCCGCCCCCCATCCCCTGCTCCAAACAATCTGGCAAGGGGCACACATCTCCCTGGCTTTTCCCCTAAACAATCTGTAGTAGTGGGGAAAGTAGCAATCACAGAAGGCTGTGGTCTAGTTCTGGTAAGCTCTACTCTGAGCCCCGCTGGAGTTTGATTATCCAGGAACCTGGCCCAGCCCCCTCACCTCGGAGCAGACCCCGCTCCTGCAGGCTTTGCAAGGGCGGTCTCTTCGCGATGAGCCGTTTCAGTTTGTTGCGCACACGGTTCTGCTCTGCGCCTTCGGGTCGCCGACCTGCAGGAGGCAAGTGGAGCAGGGCGTGAGCGCATGGGAGCCTTGCTGCATTCCCGGTCTCCCCGCCCCGCCCCGGCCCGTTACTCGCTGGAGCTCCGGCGGCCGCTGAGGCGCAGCAGTGGCTTGGACACCTGCTCCGATTCCTCTTCTTCGTCCTCTCCGGCGCTCAGCTCCGCCAGCTCCGCGGGTCCGGAGCCAGACAGACGCAGCTCCAGGGGGTTCTCCCGATCCTAGACCCAGGGCGGGGCGGGACGTGTCGAAAGTGAAAGAGGAGAGAAATCCACACCCCTAGCTGGACGCAGGGAGATTCTGACCCACTGCCGGTGTCCCACGTCCCAGGCCCGCCCCAGGCCAGAGCTCTCCATGGAGCCCACCCTGTCCCCACCGCCCCACTTCTATCCTACCACACACTCCCTCTGCCCCGGCCGGCCCGAGCCTCTCTCCTGGCCCCCACCCATCTAACCAGCCGCTCGATGACCGCTCGCAGGGCGCGGTGCCAGGCTCGCAGCTCGGTCTCTTGGTCGGACTGCAGAAGGAACTCATGGCCAGGGACCGTGCGGATCTGAGGGCCAGGCGGGGAAAGGCTTGGGTCAACGAGGAAGAGGATAAAAAGTAGGGAGGATGAGCGGGAGGCCAGCACGGGAGATTGGGGGCGCCCTCGGGTCGGGTAGAGCCTTGGGGACGCGCGCGTGGGAGGGCGCTCACGTGCAGGACATTGCGGCGGCTTGACAGGTGGCGGCCGTGCGCCAGAGCCGCCCCGCGAAGGTCCACGCTACTTTCGGGCCGGCTACCCGGTGGCCCCTAACAATGAGGGAGGAAACTGAGGCCAAGGTGTTGTTTCGTTCACTGCTTCCCTCTCCCCGGTGGGCTTCGAGGAGGTGGGAGGCTGCCTCACTTCTTTACCTTCCTCTCCACCGCCCTCCCCGCCGCCGCCTCCCACAGGCGTGAGGCAGGAGGCAGCGCCCTAACCCCTCCTGCGCCCCTCGCTCACACTCACCCAGCCAGAGGAGGGCGCCGTCGGCGGTGGCTCTCGGTAGAACACCAGGCTGTTACCCGCTAACACCACCCAAGACGGGCCCCAGTTCTTCCTGCGGGGGTGGAGGGGGGAGGTAGTGGTGGCTAAAAGGTCATTCTAGAATGCCACAGGGAGGGTGCTCTTCCAACACCCTGTTCTGCTCTAGGGAGTCGACAGCCCAGGCCCTAGCTGGATTCCGGATTCTCACCTGAGCTTGCGCCCCCCTTGGGCAATCTTGGTCATATTAAGTAAGCCGGACTTTTCCACCTCCTGGGAAGTGGAGGGAATGGTATCTGTAAGTCACCCGGCGCCCTCCACAGTGGCCACAGCTTTCTCTAGGGGGTCCCCCAGGAGTGAAGTGCCTTAAAGTTGCTGGGGGAGGGCTGGGTAAGAGGATATTCAGAAAGAGGAAGATGTTTTTGAGGAGCAGAAATTGGGGGGTGGGGCAGGGAGGATCTTGTCATTCACAAAGAAATGGGTGATTCACACGGGGGTCATCCAGGAGCTGCGGCACAGGTCGAGAGGGCTGCAAGGCTGGAGGGTCAAGCTGCAAGGTGCGTTGACTGAGGCTGAGGGAACCCTGGGGAAGAGGATTGGAGAAACAGGTGGGGAAACCCTGGAGTCAAGGATCCCTGGCTGAAGGAGGAAGAGGGGTGGGATGCCCGTGAGAGGCAGGAGGTGTGGAGGGGAATGGAGAATGTCTTACATAAAATAGAAAGTCATAACAAGCTGGCTTTTTCTGCATGTGGTTGGGAGGGATCTCACCTGTGGGTCAATCGGTTCTGGGGTCCCTGTGTCAGACCCTAAGCCCTTTGCCTGAGGTTGCAGGACATCATTGTCCCTCTTCCGGGTCTGTGTCCCCTCCATGGAGCCAGGGTTCTGGGTCAGGAGAGGAGGAAATAAAGCTACATCCAGATGCCACCTCTACCGGCTCTCCACACCCTTCCTACACTTGGCTGATTCTTCTGATCTTCTGAGAGCCCCAGAGAGAAAACCCACTACCTGGAGGTTCAGTAGGGGAAGGAGGAGCTTGAGGAGACAATGGAAAAACAGGAGGTAAGGTCTCACCGTCTGGCCACGACTGCACCGTGGGGGCTTCCAGGACTTGCAGCCAGTCAGTGAATTTATGTAGAAGCAGCGTCCAGAGTTGGGGTCCAGGTGCT
The DNA here is from genome assembly GCF_049354715.1 of Callithrix jacchus. NCBI lineage: Eukaryota > Metazoa > Chordata > Mammalia > Primates > Cebidae > Callithrix > Callithrix jacchus. The sequence continues at coordinate 62,216,019 of NC_133510.1, read as the reverse complement.
GCTCCCAGGCATCCAGCCTCTGCAGCAGGGGGCATGCAGGGCCTGGGAGTGGGGACCGGGGACAGCAGCGAAGGTCCACCAGGTTACAATACACAGGAGGCTCTGACATGAGGGGCTGGGGGCCTGCCTGCCAGAAAAGAGGGAAGAAGGAGGTGGTCATTCTGCCTGCTGCCTTCCCCACACTTCTCTCAGCCTTCCCAGCTCCTGCTTTCTCCCCCACCACCTTCTCACCTCCAGCTCCGGGCTGAGGTGACCCAGGTACTGGGGGAGAAACCCCAGGCCCCAGCTGCTTTTTAAAAATTTTCTCTCTCACAGTTTTCTTTGCTCTTCTCCTCACTTCCTGTTGCCAACTTCCCTCCTCCCCCACCCCACCCCCACCCCAGGGCCACAGGAAAGGGGAACCGGCTTTTTGTTGGGGGGGGTGGGGGGAATGCTGAAGGGAGTGCTTCACCCTCACATCCTGCAGGGTAAAAGAAGACAAAGAAGGGTCTACAGGATGGAGGAGGGGCCCCTTTCTATCCACCCCCTTTCCATCCACCCTTGAGAAAGAGAGGGAGGGGTTGAGCAAGTCACATCTCCAGAGGGGACATGCTGTGACCTAGCAGGCAAGCAGAACACAGGAAAACCCTGTCCTGGGCTAGGAGTCTGGAGGGAGGAAGAGCACAGGGCTGGCCTTCAGTGCCTCCACTGCACCCTGTTCCCTGTCCCCTTGGGGCCTTTGCTACCTGCTGTCACTTCTCACCTCCCACCCAGTTTTGCCTCTTTCTCCTCCTTGTTCAGAGTCAGCTGAATGTGTCATTTCACAGATGCCTCCTCGCTCCACCCCAGCCAGTCTCCACCACATTAACTTGCCTTTGTAGACTTATCAGTAGTACCAAGGCTTATCTTATTTGTTTTTGTGTTTGTCACCCCCAGGGGAGTCCTTTGAAGTCAGGAGTGCTATCTGTCCCGTGCCCAGAACAGGGCCCAGCTTGGAAGAGCTCTGACTTACTGTGCTGGCACTGGCTTCTGAAGGCAAGTCTTCCCGGGAGAGGGATCTTCCATTTGGTCCTTCCTGGAAAGGCTTCAGAAGGCTGGGCCTCAAATTGTCACTGCTGACACTCCTACACATTTTGGGGGGAAGTGGAGGAGGCTGCTGTGAACTAGCCTGAGCCCTGCTTGGGAGGGCCTGAGATAACTCCTCCAGGGAACCATGAAACAACTTTGGCCCTGGAAACAGAAAAGGGGAGGGTGGGTGGCAGGTGATCAGAGGTGTTGTTGTAACTAGGTCCCCCATCTTGGGGGCTCACAGGGAAGACAAGGAGGGCAGAGGGAGGATGTGGAAAATGATATGAGACCTAAAAGCCTTGGAACTAGGAGGACAGGCAGTGGGATGAGGATGCCACGGCGGGGGTGGGAGGTAGGCTGATCAAAGGGAAGCAAGAGAAGACAACAGCTAGCAGAAGCTTGAGGGAGGGGGCTCCTCCCAACAATTCCCAGAAGCCAAGGAGACAGGAAGGTGATGGAGGAGGGTTTAGCGGTTACTCACCAGGAGTCCAGACCAATTGGCTGGGGATGATGGTAGCTGGGTTCTGGGAAGGGACGGATTCCTCTGTTACATAGGCCGCTGGGACGAAGATGGGTCGAGAGGTGGAGGGAGCTTCTAGGCGCCTTGCCAACCACCAGTCAGAGTTGGTCTTTTGAAGCAGTTGGAACCTGTCCCCTTCAGCCAGAGACACCTGCTGACCATCTACCCCCGTATAAGTAAAGGCATAGAGGGCACAGAGCTGGGATCCCCGAGAAGGGCTTCGGGGACCCAGCCCTAGGCTCCCCCAGGAACTTGGCCACCACCGGCCGGACAGCATTGTAGCCAGCACTGTCACCTGTGGGAAAAAGAGGAAATGGAGACCCAGAAGGGAACAGGCCTGACTGTCTCCAGGTAGAGAGACATGGTTCTAGGAGCAGTGTTGTGGGAGGTGAGGATGGAGCCCTTGAGTGGGAGGAGAGGGTACAGCAAACAGCCTGGGGAGGGTCAGTGGCAGGTTTTGGGGGCTGAGAACTGGTGGTGTCTGGTGAGGAAGTATGTAACATGAGAGAGGATGTGGTCAGCAGGGCTGCATGGCCGACAAGGCAGGAAATTATAGGAGATGACCTAAGTGGGTCATTTTCCTCCAGGTACCTTGTGGGGCCCATCAGAAGATCCAGGGGCAGGAGTTGGTCCAGGGTGGTGGTGGGAGTCTTGAGCTGGACACAGGAAGGAGATAAGAAGAAAGAATCAGGTTTGAGACATAAACAGGGAAACACAAGGTTAATGACAAAGACAAAAATGTGTGTCACCTTTTATTAAATTTACACAAGCATCAGTGTTTCCGTTACCAATCACCTCAGACCTAAAGCTGCATGCTTCCTGTGCAGACTCAGAGAGACATGGTGAGAGAGAAACAGAAAGCCAAATAAATAGCAAGACCAAATCAGAGAGAGAGACAAAGTGGGAGAAACACAGGGGTTCAGAGTTGAAATATCATCAGTCTCCCCATCCAGGACAAGATTTTGGGAGCTGAGAAGCCTTGATATTAACCTATATACATAAGCCTCTTGGGGCGGGGGATACTTTAGTATATGGGTTCATTCATTCATGGTCTTTGTTTGTTTGTTGGTTTGAGACGGAGTCTTGCTCTGTTACCAAGCTGGAGTGAAATGGCGCGATCTCGGCTCACTGCAACCTCTGCCTCCTGGGTTCAAGTGATTCTCCTGCCTCAGGCTCCCAAGTAGCTGGGACTACAGGTGTGGGCCACGATGCCCACTAGTTTTTGTATTTTTAGTAGAGACAGGATTTTACCACATTGGCCAAGATGGTCTCGATCTCTTGACCTCATCATCCACCCGCCTCAGCCTCCGAAAGTGCTGGGATTACAGGCGTGAGCCACCACACCCAGCCTATTCATGCTCTTAATGAGGATTGACTGAGTGCCTCCTGTGTTTAAGAGCAGTGTCAGGCACTGGAGATGAGAGAAGGGAATGAGCCCTCTTGGAGCTTAAAGAGAGACCGATCTTAACTAATGACACAATAAACTTATTACAATTGAAACGGAGACAATGGACAAGTAATACAAGATATTATGGCATGTGGAGAGGGGACTGATGTCAGCTTCTCCCTGGTGGAAGGTGGGAACTGACCTCTAGATTCCCAGCACTTTAAAACCCACACTTCTGCTTCCCCCTTACCTGACCACTCCTCTTTTCCCCTTCTCTCAGCTTCTCCACTGCACAATGTGAGGCTTTCTCTTTGGCTTTGGAGAAGTGGGTTAGGAAGGGAATGCCCCTCCCCACTGGTGATATCAGAGAGCCGGCTCCCTGAGGGCTGGGTGGCTAGTACTGGGCTTCTGCCTCAGTGATCTTCCTTCTTAGTTTACTTCACTTCAACACATGGAGAACCCTACACCTCAAATCTTCCTTCCCACTTCCAAACTAGTGACTAACTTCACCCATTTTTTCACTTATTCACATTTGGTGTTCAGTGATTGAATCCACCCTTTTTTGCCTTCTCTGAAGCTCTCTCTTTTTGTTGGCTCCTTTGCATCCACTTTTAGACATAGCCAAGTTTTTATGTTAACATATCCAAGATAAACATCTCCCATCTTTAGATAAATCTCCCCTTACTAGGCTTTCTGGGCACCACCATATATCTCTCTCTCTGTCTCTTTCTTCTCCTCCTCCTCCTCCTCCTCCTTCTTCTTCTTCTTTTTTTGTAGAGACAGTTTTCATCATGTTGGACAGGCTGGTTTCGAACTCCTGATCTCAAGTGATCCACCTGCCTCGGCCTCCCAAAGTGCTGGGATTATAGGCGTGAGCCACTGTGCCCGGCCCTTCTTTTTTTTTTTTTTGAGACGGAGTCTCCCTCTGTCACCAGGCTGGTGGAGGGCAATGGAGCCATCTCACCTTACTGCAACCTCTGCCTCTCAGGTTCAAGTGATTCTCCTGCCTCAGCCTCTCAAGTAGCTGGGACTACAGCGCACACCACCATGACCAGTTAATTTTTTATACTTTTACTAGAGACGGGGTTTCACCATGTTGGTCAGGATGGTCTCGATCTCTTGACCTTGTGATCTGTCCTCCATGGCCTCCCAAAGTGTAGGGATTACAGGCGTGAGCCATGGCACCAGCCTCTCTCTTTCTTCTTACAGTCAAACTTCTTGAGCTGCCTACATTCTATAGGGGATCTCCATTTCCTCTCCCCTCACTCCCCCACCTTTTCAAAGTCACTCAACAGAGTCACCCCCGACCTTGCATGAACACTCTGCAGTCCTTATGCTGCCTGACATCTCAACAGCAGGCAGCACAATTGACCTTTCTCTTCTACAAACACTCTGCTGGTGTCCCTCTTACCTTTCTAGCAGTTCCTACTCTGTGGCATGATGAATGGCCTTCCTTTGCCTGTTCCTTAAACCACAGAAGCCTGTCTGAGATCCTGTGCCCTGTGCTCTCTCTGCACGCCTCCCGCTGGGTGGTCTTAGTCTCTCTCCACCTCAAATGACTTCCATATGCTTCTAAGGACCATGTCTCCAGTCCAGATCTTCTCTGGGGCTCCCATCTGATCCACTGTCCACTAAAAAATCCACTTGAGTATTTTGGAGGTAGCACAAACTCAATACGAACCAAACTGAACTTGTCAGCTTTCCCCACAAACCTGTTTTTCTTCCAATACCACTATTTAGTTTAATATGAATTCAATAAATATTGGCCTGGCACAGTAGCTCACACCTGTAATCCCAGCACTTTGGGGGAGCTGAGGCAGGAATATCACTTGAGCCCAGGAACTTGAGGTGCAACATAGTCAGATCCCATCTCTATAAAAAGATTTTGGTTTTGGTTTGGCAGGTGTGGCAGCATGTGCCTTGTAGTCTCAGCTGCTTGGGCGGCTGAGGTGGGAGTATCTCTTGAGCCTGGGAAGTTGAGGCTGCAGTGAGGTGCGATAGTGCCACTGCACTCCAGCCTAGGGGACAGAGTGAGACCCTGTCTCAAAATAAATAAAATAAATTTAATATTTATTGAATGTTTACTATCATATATGCCAGGCAGGAACCATGTGCTAGGCATTGTCAATTAAGATGGTAAATATGGGGCCGGGCATGGTGGCTCATGCCTGTAATGCTGCACTTTGGGAGGCCGAGGAAGGTGGATCGCCTTAAGTCAGGAGTTCAAGACCAGACTCGCCAATGTGGTGAAACCCCATCTCTACTAAAAATACAAAAATCAGCTAGGCATGGTGGCGGGCACCTGTAATCCCAGCTACTCAGGAGGCTGAGATAGGACAATTGCTTGAACCCAGGAGACAGAGGTTGCAGTGAGCTGAGATCACAGCGCTGCACTCCAGCCTGGGCAAAAGAGCAAGACTACATCTCAAATAAAAAAGGTCCCTGCCCACTCATAACAATGAAAATACGATATAATAATGATCACTATGATAGAGGAAGTGCTATCATCTGTTGCAGCACCCAGAAAATATGCCCGATTGCCCATGCCAGAAACCTAGCAGCCAACCTGAATTTAACTTGTTTCCTTACCACCCACATTGATTCAATTGATTACTGAACACTTCAATTCATATTTTCCCAATCTACCTACTTTTTTATCCCCACAACTACCACTCCTTTAGCCTGGATGATATAACTTCCTAACTCATTGCATATAGTTCTGCTCCCTCCCATCTATTCCTGACACAGCAGACAGGGTGACCTTTCTAAAACAAATATGCTCTGCCACTCCCCTGACTTAAACTTTCCAGATTTTATAATGTCATTTACAGATTCCCCCTCTAGTCTTTTCAGTCTCCACCACAAACTCCACACTGCAGCCTTATGCGAATTCCTCACATTCTTAAAGTGCAGTGAGATCTTTGATCCTTTGCATATGTTGTTTCCTCTGCCTGAAATATGTCCCTTCTCCACTCCCTCCAATCTTCACCTAGTAACTCTTACTCATCACTGAGCTCTCAGCCAAAAGGTCACTTGCACAAGAAAGCATCTCGGCCAGGTGCGGTGGCTCACGCCTATAATCCCATCACTTTGGGAGGCAGAAGTGGGCAGATCACTTAAAGTCAGGAGTTTGAGACCAGCCTGGGCAACATGGTAAAACTCCATTCTTACTAAAAATACAAAACTAGCTGGGAGTGCTTGCCCAGCTACAGCAGTCCCAGCTACTTGGGAGCCTGAGGCAAGAATCCCTTGAACCAGGGAGGACCAGATTGCAAAGAGCTGAGATCATGCTCCCCGCCCCACCGCCCCACCCGCCACCCCGCACTCCAGACTGAGTGAGAATAAGACCTTGTCTCAAAAAAGAAAAAAAAAAGAAAAAAAAAAAGAGCTGGGCACAGTGGCTCAAGCCTGTAATCTCAGCACTTTGGGAGGCTGAGGCAGGTGGATCACAAGGTCAAGAGGTCGAGACCATTCTGGTCAACATGGTGAAACCCCATCTCTACTAAAAATACAAAAAATTAGCTGGGCATGGTGGCGCGTGCCTGTAATCCCAGCTACTCAGGAGGCTGAGGCAGGAGAATTGCCTGAACCCAGGAGGCGGAGGTTGCGAGATCGCGCTATTTTGCACTCCAGCCTCGGTAACAAGAGCAAAACTCCGTCTCAAAAAAAAAAAAAGAAAGCATCTTTTCACCCTTTAGAGGGGCCCTAACTAGGAGGTGTGATGGCAGGCTTTGTCTCCTCCATCAGAATTTTCATAACACTTTAAAGATTATTTGATTTTCTGACTTTCAGGAAGTCTGTGAGTGCTTACAAGGTAGCAGAAGCCCATGCTTATTTTGTTGATAACTGGTCCTTCAATGCCTTCTATAGTCACTTCTACAGTGACTTCTGGCATAAAGTCATATCTTTGTGCCTCAGTTCCCTCATTAGTAATGTGGGGATGAGAAAGCTACCTCACTTTGTTTATGCATTTATGTATTTATTTTCAGACAGAGTCTTGCTTTGTCACCAGGCTGGAGTACAGTGGTACGATCTCAGCTCACTGCAACCTCTGCCTCCCGGATTCAAGCGAGTCTCCTGCCTCAGTCTCCCAATTAGCTAGGACTACAGGCTCGCGGCACCATGCCCAGATAGATAATTTTTGTATTTTTAGTAGAGACGGGGTTTCACCATGTTGGCTGGGATGGTCTCGATCTCTTGACCTCATGATCCACCTGCTTTGGCCTCCTGAAGTGGTGGGATTACAGACGTGAGCCACTTGTGCCGGACCTATTTACTTACTTTTTTAGACAGAGTCTCGCTCTGTTGCCCAGGCTGGAGTGCAATGGCACAATCTCGCACTGCAACCTCCACCTTCCAGGTTCAAGCGATTCTCCTGCTTCAGCCTACCCAGTAACTGGGATTCAGGTGTGCACTAGCATGCCCTGCTAAATTTTTTTACTTTTAGTAGAGACTGGGTTTTATCATTTTGGCCAGACAAATTTTGAATTCCTGACCTCAAATTATCCACTTGCCTCGGTCTCCCAAAGTGCTAGGATTACAGGCATGAGCCACTGTGCTCAGCCTGTTTGTTTTGAGGCAGAGTCTTGCTCTGTTGCCCAGGCTGGCATGCAGTGGTGCTAGGACTACAGGTGCATGCCACCATGCTTGGCTAGTTTTAAAAACTATTTTGTGGCCAGGCGCAGTGGCTCATGCCTGTAATCCCAGCACTTTGGGAGGCCAAGGTGGGCGGATCACCTGAGGTTGGGAGATAGAGACTAGCCTGACCAACATGGAGAAACCCCGTCTCTACTAAAAAAAATATATACACACACACACACACACACACACACACACACACACACACACACAATTAGTCTGGTGTGGTGACACATGCCTGTAGTCCCAACTACTCAGGAGGCTTAGGCAGGAGAATGGCTTGAACCCGGGAGGTGGAGCTTGTGGTGAGCCAAGATCGCGCCATTGCACTCCAGCCTGGGCAACAAGAGTGAAACTCAGTCTCAAAACAGGCAAACAAACAAAAAATTTTCCAGGTGCCATGGCTCAAGTCTGTAATCTTAGCACTTTGGATGGGTGAGGTAGGTGGATCATGAGGTCAGGGGTTCGAGACTAGCCTGGCCAACATGGTGAAAACCCATCTCTACTAAAAATACTCCAGCCTAGGCAACAAAGCAAGACTCCATCTCAAAAAAAAAAAAAAAAAATTAGCTGGGCATGGTGGCAGTTGCCTGAAATCCCAGCTACTCAGGAGGCTGAGACAGGGGAACCACTTGAACCCAGGAGGTGGAGGTTGCAGTGAGCCGAGACTGCCAGTGGACTCCAGCCTGGGCAAGAAGAATGAAACTCCATCTTGAAAAACAAAAAACAAAACAAAACCTATTTTGTAGAAATGGGGTCTCTTACTGTGTTACTCAGACAGTCTTGAATTCCCAGGCTCAACTGATCCAACTGCCCAAAGTGCTGGGATTACAGGCATAAGTCACTGTACCTGGCCTAGTTTTGTTATTGTTGTTAATGTAACAATAGCCATTTTGCTGTAGTTTAACAATTGTACAGGTATGGAGCAGAAGTTGGGTAGGGCTCAGGTAGGTGATTCTTGTGTCTCATGTGGCCTTGACCTAACAAGGATCACTTAATAGTTTTCAGTGGGCAGATGTGCTGGTCTGGAAGGTTTCACTCACATGTCTGGCACCTTGGTAAGGATGACTGGAATGCTGGGATTAGCTGGAGCTGTCAGACAGAATACGTACGTGAGACCTCTCTAGGATGGGGGCTCCAAGTGGTAGAATTTCTTACATGGCAGCTCAAAACTATTAGTGTGCCAGAGAGCTGGCAACTGAAGCTGAAAAACTTCTTATGGCCTAGCTTCAAAAGGAACAGAATTTTCTGAGATCAAACATTAAGTGCTTAAAACAGTGCCTAGCTCATAAGTACTATTAAATATTAATTACCCCCTTTTTTTTTTTGAGACGGAGTTTTGCTGTTGTTACCCAGACTGGAGTGCAATGGCACGATCTTGGCTCACCGCAACCTCCGCCTTCTGGGTTTAAGCAATTCTCCTGCCTCAGCCTCCCGGGTAGCTGGGACTACAGGCGCACACCATGCCCAGCTAATTTTTGTATTTTTAGTAGAGACGGGGTTTCACCTTGTTGACCAGGATGGTCTTGATCGCTTGACCTCGTGATCCACCTGCCTTGGCCTCCCAAAGTGCTGGGATTATAGGCATGAGACACCGCACCCGGCCTAAATATTAATTATTCTTTTTATTTTATTTTATTTTTTATTTTTATATAAAAGATGGGGTTTTACCATGATGGCCAGGCTGGTCTTGAACTCCTGACCTCAGGGATCCACCCACCTCAGCCTCTCAAAGTGCTAGGATTACAGGCATGAGCCACCACGCCCAGCTTTCTTTTTTTTTAAAGACAGGGTTTCAGGCCAGGCGGGTGGCTCAAGCCTATAATCCCAGCACTTTGGGAGGCCAAGGCGGGTGGATCACGAGGTCAAGAGATCAAGACCATCCTGGTCAACAAGGTGAAACCCTGTCTCTACTAAAAATACAAAAATTAGCTGGGCATGGTGGTGCGTGCCTGTAGTCCCAGCTACTCGGGAGGCTGAGGCAGGAGAGTCAGTTGAACTCAGAAGGCGGAGGTTGCGGTAAGCCAAGATCGTGCCATTGCACTCCAGTCTGGGGAACAACAGAGAAACTCCGTCTCAAAAAAATAAATAAATAAATAATAAAAGACAGGGTTTCACCATGTTGGCCAGGCTGGTCTTGAACTCCTGACCTCAGATGATCCGCCCACCTCGGCCTCCCAAAGTGCTGAGATTACAGGTGTGAGCCACCATGCCTGGCCTAATTATTCTTTTTTTTTTTTAAGACGGAGTTTCGCTCTTGTTTCCCAGGCTGGAGTGCAATGGCGCGACTTCGGCTCCCCGCAACCTCTGCCTCCTGAGTTCAGGCAATTCTTCTGCCTCAGCCTCCTGAGTAGCTGGGATTACAGGCATGCGCCACCATGCCCAGCTAATTTTTTTTGTATTTTTAGTAGAGATGGGGTTTCACCATGATGACCAGGATGGTCTTGATCTCTTGACCTTGTGATCCACCCGCCTCGGCCTCCCAAAGTGCTGGGATTACAGGCGTGAGCCACCGCATCCGGCCCTCTATTTTTTTTTTCAAGACGGGGTTTCACCATGTTGGTCAGGCTGGTCTTGAACTCCCAACCTCAGGTGATCTGCCCACCTTGGCCTCCAAAGTGCTTGGATAACAGGCGTGAGCCACCACGCCCAGCCCAAGAGTCTCTTTCTCAATAATAGGTAAGTGCTTCCTTGCATAATATATGCTTATTGCCAAACTCAGCCATCTTGCTTCTCAATTTTTTTTTTTTTTTGAGATGGAGTCTCTCTCTGTGGCGCAGGCTGCTGCAACCTCTGCCTCCTGGGTTCAAGCAATTCTCCTGGCTCAGCCTCCAGAGTAGCTGGGATTATAGGCGTGCACCACCATATCCAGCTAATTTTTGTATTTTCAGTAGAGAAGGGATTTCACCATGTTGGCCAGGCGTGCACCACCACATCCAGCTAATTTTTGTATTTTCAGTAGAGAAGGGATTTCACCATGTTGGCCAGGCTGGTCTCAAACTCCTGACCTCAAGTGAACTGCTCGTCTAGGCCTCCCAAAGTGCTGGGGTTACAGGCATGAGCCACCATACCTCGCCTTCTCACTTCGACCTTTTCCCCAGAGATGCTGTTCTATCCCTTTGATGAGACATTGAGCTGTACATGAGCTCAGATTGGTGTTAATATTTTACTTATTTTCATTCTTTTTTTGAGACCAAGTTTCACTCTTGTTGCCCAGGCTGGAGTGCAATGGTGCGGTCTTGGCTAACTACAACCTCTGCCTCCTGGGTTCAAGCGATTCTTCTGCCTCAGCCTCCCAAGTAGCTGGGATTACAGGCGCCTGTGACCATGCCTGGCTAATTTAGTATTTTTAGTAGAGACGGGTTTCACCATGTTGGCCTGGCTGGTCTCGAACTCCTGACTTCAGGTGATCCGCCCGCTTAGGCCTTCCAAAGTGCTGAGATTACAGGCGTGAGCCACTGCGCCCAGCCTATCTACCTTCTTTTTTGTTTATAGGATGGATATGTACACTAATTTCCACTTTGTCACTAAAGTAATTACACACATGGTAACTCCCAGACTTCTAAAACTCTGACCCTTAAGAGCTTGAATCAATAGCCACTGCAAGTAGCCGCTGTCATGACATCGCCATTTCATTCGACGAGAAAGAAGCAGCTGCGGTTTGTCACCGCCCTCCAGCAGCGTAAGAGGATAAAAGTGCGATGGGCACTAAAACCTAAATGTCTCTTCTGGATCTCCAGAAAAAAACAGTGCTGCTCTAGGAAGGGCGCGGTGGTTCACGCTTCTAATCCTAGCACTTTGGGAGGCCGAGGCGGGCGGATCAACCGAGGTCAGGACTCAGAGACTAGCCTGGCTAACATGGTGAAAGCCCGCCTCTACTAAAAATACAAAAATTAGCTGGGCGTGGTGGCACGTGCTTGTAGTCCCAGCTACATGGGAGCTTGAGGCAGGAGAATCGCTTGAATTCAGGAGGCGGAGGTTGCAGTGAGCCCAGGTCACGCCACTGCACTTCAGCCTGGGTGACAGAGACACACTACATCTCAAAAAAAAAAAAAAAAAAAAAAAAGTGCTGCTCTAGCCGCGCATCTGCGGCCTCTTCGTCTCTATGGTAGTCTTTTCCTGTGTCCTAGTGTTGCATGATGGGAGAAATAGTCTACCTTCCGGGAGCAGTGCCGGGGCAGTGGCTTAACACGGAACTCCATTTCCCGGCTTGCCTAGCGGAGGCCACTCAACTCAGGTGCGGGAGGCCGGTTCCGGTTGCATCAGCGTGGGATTCACAGCAAAATGAGACTGTTCGTGAGCGAGGGTGCCCCGGGTAGCTTGCCGGTATTGGCCGCCGCCGGGAGAGCCCGGGGCAGAGCAGAGCTGCTCATCAGCACTGTAGGCCCGGAAGGTACTCGGGCTGGTGCTGGTGGGCGGTGGATGAGCGGGGCGGGACCGAAACACGCCAGATGCTCTGCAGTTGTCTTTGCCAAACCCCTAGCCCTCGCTACACACCCCAGTCGACTTCTTCTCCTGTTATCTTTGATCAGTCGACGCCCTCTTCCCTTCCACTCACATCTTTCACTTCCTTTAATTACCCTCAATATAATACCCTTCCCTTATCTCTCTCCTCCCCTCTTCCGTCTTCCAGGACCCTGCCTCATCTCAATAAACCGCTCTTCCCAACCTTCTACACGTATCAGGCAACCCCCTCCCGCTCTTTAGTTACTAGCATGACAACCCCCAGGCACCCTTTTGTTTTCTTAGGAAATCCCTCTCTCCCCTCCTAACACACACACATTCCTTTCTTTTTACCTCTTCTCATTCTCAGCCGATTGTTTGGGTGACTCTTAAGACGTTCTCTTGTCAGTCTCCTCAGGTCTCAATTTTGTTCTCCCACTGTGACCTTCAGATCATTATGAAGATATCCAAGTTATTTTTCAGTCGTTAAGTTCTTGGCTGCAGCACCATCCCAGTACCACCACCTCCTCTGCAGTCCCCATCTGTTGTTTCCAGCTGGCAGTTTCAGCCTGAACACCTGCTGGCCTCTCCAGCCCATTCTGGACCCACCCCCTTTCAGTGGTCCTATCCTGGAACTTCTGGGTTGAGACTTCCCATCTCTCTTTTCTTACTCACTGAACAATACAAAGTTATCCTAAGTTGACAAAGCATTTCTTTTTTTTTTCCTCTATTTTTTTTTTAACTCATTTTCCATTCCTACATCAGATTGTGTGGTCCCATTCCTGACCCGGCCTAAGGTCCCTGTCTTGCAGCTGGATAGCGGCAACTACCTCTTCTCCACGAGTGCAATCTGCCGGTCAGTATTGGTCCCTGGTGCAGGGAGGTGGCTGAATCAAATCAGGCCTCACTGTCCTTTTTGTGGCATGATTTGCAGCCACTGTTTCACTGTGTGATGAGAAATGGACCCCTTTAAATTCATCATCTGTTGCTCTCTCCCTGGGCAGGTATTTCTTTTTGTTATCTGGCTGGGAGCAAGATGACCTCACTAACCAGTGGCTGGAATGGGAAGCGACAGAGCTGCAGGTAGGACTAAGATATGGGGGATGTCAGGCAGGCCCTTGCTCTGCGTGGCCATCCTGACTCATGTCCCCTGCATTTTAGCCAGCTTTGTCTGCTGCCCTGTACTATTTAGTGGTCCAAGGCAAGAAGGGGGAAGATGTTCTTGGTTCAGTCCGGAGAGCCTTGACTCACATTGACCACAGCTTGCGTCGTCAGAACTGTTCTTTCCTGGCTGGGGTGAGTTGGGTCTTGAGATGAGGATTGGGGAAGGCTTATGGTGTAAGGATTAAGAGGGAAGACTATTCAGAGTGTTTGAACCCAACACTGCCACTTACTAGTAGTGTAATCTTGGGAAATCACTTAATCTCTCTAATCTTTAATTTTTTCCAGCTGTGCAGTAGGGGTAATATTAGTACCTACCTCAGTGAGTTATTGTGAGGATAAAGTGAGATCATATAAAGTGCTTAATACAGTGCTTGACACATAGTAAGTGCTCAGTAAACGTTAGATATTACCATTGGGAAGAAACTGAGTGTCTCATTTGTGTTACCTTTTCCCTTTCTATCCCCAAAACAAAGGAGACAGAATCTCTAGCCGACATTGTTTTGTGGGGAGCCCTATACCCATTACTGCAAGATCCCGCCTACCTCCCTGGTGAGAACTGTGCATATCACTCCAACCCTAGGAGCTTGGTGGAGGGGTTATAGAATGGGCAGTAGAATGCTGAGAACTCCCTTCAAGGTGCAGTTCCCTCAGCAAAAGATGGCTGAGGGAACTGGGGAAAGCAACTGGAGAAACCTCATGAAGAAGGGGGAAGAGGCCCGCTCCTGCCTGCCAGGACCTTATGTTTGCTGATTTTCTTTTCTTTTCTTTTTTTTTTTAATAGACGGGGTTTTACCATGTTGGTCAGGCTGGTCTTGAACTCCCGACCTCAGGTGATCTACCTGCCTTGGCCTCCAAAGTGCTTGGATTACAGGAGTGAGCCACCACCCCCGGCCACTGATTTTCTTTTCTCCCATACCCACAGAGGAGCTGAGTGCCCTGCACAGCTGGTTCCAGACACTAAGTACCCAGGAGCCATGTCAGCGAGCTGCAGAGACTGTACTGAAACAGCAGGGTGTCCTGGCTCTCCGGCCTTACCTCCAAAAGCAGCCCCAGCCCAGCCCCCCTGAGGGAAGGGCTGTCACCAATGAGCCTGAGGTTTGGAACAGGGCAGAGCCTTGAGGCTTGAGGTGGGAGGTGGCTAGGAGATGGACTCTGAGAATGGCCACTAACTTTTTTAGGTAGTGGCAAGCCTATTGGCCCTCATCACCTGGTAAGGGATTCTCTCCACTCTTCATAGGAGGAGGAGCTGGCTATCCTATCTGAAGAGGAGATTGCTATGGCTGTAACTGCTTGGGAGAAAGGCCTAGAAAGTTTGCCCCCACTGCGGCCCCAGCAGAATCCAGTGTGAGTAGACATGGCATACATAAGTAGGGCTTGATTTTGTAGTGGAAATTGCTGATAGAGCCAGAACCTACCTGCTAGGTCCCCTTTGCGGACCTCTCTTTAATTTTCTATCCTCTCCTTTTAATTCTCACACCTCTTTTTTTTGTTTTTAAATTTTCTTTCTTTTTTTTTTTTTTTTTTTTGAGATGGAGTTTTGCTCTTGTTACCCAGGCTGGAGTACAATGGCGCGATCTCGGCTCACCACAACCTCCATCTCCTGGATTCAAGCAATTCTCCTGCCTCAGCCACCTGAATAGCTGGGATTACAGGCACGCACCACCGTGCCCAGCAAATTTTTGTATTTATAGTAGAGACGGGGTTTCACCATGTTGACCAGGATGGTCTCGATCTCTTGACCTCGTGATCCACCCGCCTTGGCCTCCCAAAGTGCTGGGATTACAGGCATGAGCCACCACGCCTGGCTGTTTTTAAATTTTCTCATAGCCACTCCATCTGTCCCATATGTACCCATCTGTTTTTCTTTTCCTTTCTTTTCTTTTCTTTTTTTTTTTTTGAGACGGAGTTTTGCTCTTGTTGCTCAGGCTGCAACTTCTGCCTCCTGGGTTCAAGTGATTCTCCTGCCTCAGCTTCCTGAGTAGCTAGGATTATAGTTGTGCACCACCATGCCTGGCTAATTTTTTTGTAGAGACGAGGTTTCACCATGCTGCCCAGATAGGCTGGTCTTGAACTCCTGACCTCAGGTGATCCACCTGCCTTGGCCTCCCAAAGTGCCGGGATTACAAGTGTGAGCCACCGCACCCAGCCCTGCACCCATGTTTTTCAGCTACTTTTTACCCACTGATAGGAGCTAAATCTATTTTTCCAGTCCAGATCTGTATTCTGAGCTCCAGACACATTTGCCAGGCCTTCCTAGACTCCTTCACCTCCACAGGCATCTCAAATTCAACATGTCCAAAACCAAACCTGTTATCTGCCCTGCCACCTGCCCTTTTTATTTATTCACCTGCCTTTGTTGAACAGCTTTCCCCTTCCAACTAAAAATCCAAGCTAGAAATCTTGGTGTCATCTAGACTTCTTCCTTTCTCCCTAGCTGTATTATTTGCCACCATGCTCGGCCTATAGACAGGTATTTTAAAAACTGTTGCACAAATGTAGATTTATACATTTTGAAAAGTCCAGGCCGGGTGTGGTGCCTCACACCTGTAATCTCAGCACTTGGTGGGTGGATCATTTGAGGTCAGGAATTCGAGACTAGCCTGGCCAACATGGTGAAACCCTGCCTCTACTAAAAATACAAAAATTACCAGGAGGCGGAGGTTGCTGTGAGCTGAGATCGAGCCATTGCACTCCAGGCTGGGTAACAAGCGCGAAACTCCGTCTCAAAAAAAAAAAAAAAATACAAAAATTAGCCAGGCATGGTGGTGGGTGCCTGTAGTCCCAGCTACTCGGGAAACTGAGGCAGGAGAATTGCTTGAACCTGGGAGACAGAGGTTGCAGTGAGCCCAGATCGGGTCACTGCACTCCAGCCTGGGTGACAGAGTGCGACTCCATTTCACACACACACAAAAAAGACTTAAACAAATTTGAGACTTGCAAGATAAGTAGGGATTAGGCAAGAGTAAGAGTGGAGAGAGGGTGTTTCAGAGAGAGGAAACCTAATATGCAAAGACCTGAGGAGCAAGAGAATTTGCCTTTTAAGGAATTTCTAAAAGGAGAGTGGTAGCACACTGGTCAGTTGGGGGCACATGGGTCAAAATGAGTTCTGAGAGGGAGGTGGGGCTGGCATCATACCATTGTCTTTCACCACATGCCTCTATGCATACTGTTCCTTCTCCCTGCAGTGCCAGCGTCTTACCTGCCTGATATGCAACTCTTCTTGCAGAGAGGAGTTCTGTCTTTCCCTTCTCTATAGAGTGTGAGACAGTCTTAAGTGCTTCAACTTCTAGGAGGTCCCACTGTCATACTGTGTTGTAATTGTCACATTATATGTCTGTTTCTTCAAAAATCTGTAAGCTCATTGAAGGTAGAGACGTCTCTTTTATGTGGTTCAGTTGATAGCACAGGGCAAAATGTTCGCTAGATATGATAAAATTTGAATGAATTTATGAAATTCCATCCTTGTTTTGCTTGTTTTGAGTATATCTTGAGCATATATTGTGGATTCAGTTTAATACTATGCACTTTCAAGGCTCATAAGAGATAGGAAAGCGTGGCTGGGCACGGTGGCTCATGCCTGTAATCCCAGCACTTTGGGAGGCTGAGGTGGGTGGATCACCTGAGCTCTTCGGACTTCAGAGAGTGGCTGGAGATGATAGTAACATAGCACCTGGACAGAAGGGGAGAAGCCAGCACTGAGAAAGTGTTCTTGGGAGTAGTGAGAAGAGGATGATTGGACAGAGCCTAGGGAGAGTTTGAGCCTGAGAATGAATGAGGTATTAGAAAAGAAGCAGTCACAATAGTAAACGTGACAGAAGTTGCTGTTGGAACAAGGCTCCTTCGTCACAGTACATGAGACTTCCTCACTGTGGCAAGGCCATGTACTTGTAGCTGTTGGGGATCTTAGGGTCGTTGAGGGTGCTAGTCCTGTGGGTTCATGTACAGAAAGACTTCGGGTGTACATGAACACACAAGAGTAGAACAAATTGTCTGGGTGTCCTGTGTACTTTGGTCCCTCTTGACCCTCACCCCGCCATGCACTGTTCTCTTCCTCCTTCCTTACCAGGTTGCCTGTGGCTGGGGAAAGGAATGTGCTTATCACCAGTGCTCTCCCTTATGTCAACAATGTCCCCCACCTTGGGAACATCATTGGTTGCGTGCTCAGTGCTGATGTCTTTGCCAGGTAGAGCCAGTTTTTGGGGGAGAGACCTCCTAAGGGCAGGGCAGGTCCCAGAGGAATAGGATGCCTCAAGGGTGGGGCTGGGAAGATTCCCAAGGACATGGGAATGCCAAGGCGGGGACCCCCAAGATCATCGTATTCCCTTGCAGGTACTCTCGCCTCCGCCAGTGGAATACCCTCTATCTGTGTGGGACAGATGAGTATGGTACAGCAACAGAGACCAAGGCTATGGAGGAGGGACTGACCCCCCAGGAAATCTGTGACAAGTACCACATCATCCATGCTGACATCTACCGCTGGTTTAACATCTCGTTTGATGTTTTTGGTCGCACTACTACTCCACAGCAGACCAAGTAAGTTTCCTCTAATGAGGCAGAAATGGGGCTCGAAGGCTGGGACTGGGAGTAGTGAGTACCCTGGAGACAGAAGGGACCCAGGTGGCTGTCTGGGTACTCCTAAACTTAGGGTCTCAGTATCACCCTGGCCAGCTATTCAGGTATTCTTGAGGGGAGTTGGTGTGTGTAGAAGCCTGACCAGGGCCTGAAGGAGCAGATGAGGGAGGGAAGAGATCAGATTGCAGGCTCATGGGGAGTATCTGTCTTTCCTCTAGTGCCTCACTTCTTCTCTGGCTGCTGGAGTCTAAGACAGTTCTTCCCACTCCTGTATGCATTTATAGCACATACAGTCATTCTTCCTCTGCCTCATACTCATTCATATAAAAACTGCATAGTAGACAGGCCGCCAACTGACAGTACTATGCAGTTTAGTTTAGCACTTGGACTGGCTTAGTTTTTAGGATATATTAAAGAACAGACACAGTCCTATCCTGTTGGAGGTTTTTGTTAATGAAAAATGTAAAACAGGTACATTCGTATGCAACAAAGTAAATTCTAAAGTGTTGAGGGCAGAGATTGTGTGGGCAGTTGGGGAATATGTGTGAGGGGTCTGGGCTCATCCAGTAAAACTCTGGAAAGATGAATAGATGGCCTTTTCCTTGAGAAGCCTTCTGCCTGATTTCTTTGGCACTGAATTTGGGTCCCTGGTTGGAGTGGCAGGAGGAAGGGGTGCACCACGTCTTCTGACTGTCTCTTCCCGATCCCTGGCTCACCTCACCAGAATCACGCAGGACATTTTCCAGCGGTTGCTGGCACGAGGTTTTGTGCTGCAAGATACTGTGGAGCAACTGCGATGTGAGCGCTGTGCTCGCTTCCTGGCTGACCGCTTTGTGGAGGGCGTGTGTCCCTTCTGTGGCTTTGAGGAGGCTCGGGGTGACCAGTGTGACAAGTGTGGCAAGCTCATCAATGCTGTTGAGCTGAAGGTGAGACAAGGGTCTCCATCAGAGCCTGGAAGGAGACAGTCCTTATTCTTAAATGACTCCCTTCTTCTCCCATTTAGGATTTTTATTTTAGCATTCTAGACCTTTAACCAGTGGTCCCCTTCTGCCCCATCTCAGCAACTCATCATTTAGTTCATTTGAAAAATGCCCTGAGGCCAGGTGCGGTGGCTCACACCTGTAATCCCAGCACTTTGGTGAGGTGGGTGGATCACGAGGTCAAGGGATCAAGACCATCCTGGTCAACATGGTGAAACCCCATCTCCACTAAAAATACAAAAATTAGCTGGGCATGGTGGCGCGCGTCTGTAGTCCCAGCTACTCAGGAGGCTGAGACAGGAGAATTGCTTGAACCCAGGAGGCAGAGGTTGCTGTGAGCCGAGATCACGCCATTGCACTCCAGCCTGGGTAACAAGAGTGAAACTCCGTCTCAAAAGAAAAAAAGAAAAATCCTCCAGAGCACTTATTATGTGCTGAGCACTGTGCGAAGAAATAGACAAGTTGAGTTTATATTTCCCAGGCTTTGCTCTTGCATCACACCACCTAATCTACATTTGTTTAGATCCTTCTCTCTTCCATAAATGCCTTCTCTTCTAGCCATTTGTTAATTTATTTCTTTCATTGACTTATTCAGCATACATTTTTTGCGTCCTTAGAATAGGCCAGTTACGATTCTGGGTGCTGGGGATATAGCAATGAACAAGATAGACTTTTATTTAGTACGGTGAGGAGACCAACACTAAATAAGGAAATGATACAGAATAAACTGCCAGGAAAATGTGATAGAGAGTAACTTCTGGGGGAAAACTTAACTTAGGTTGTTAGGGAAGGCCTTTCAGAGGCAGTAACATTTGAACTGAGAGTTTAACCAAAGAATTAGGAACAAGCCAGGCAATAAGAGGTTAAGAATGTTCCAAGCAGAAGGACTAAGAAATGCAGAGGCCATAAGGCAGCTAAGAGCTGAAAAGGCAGAATTGGAAAGACCAGTATAGCAGTAGCACAGTGAGTGAGGAGGAGGGTAGATTGAGATGTGATGAGAGAGATAGGCGGGGGTCAGATCATGAGGGCCTGCGAAGCCACTGTGGGAATTTGGATTTTATTCTAGTTGAATGACAAGCTGCTCTGTGGAAAATGGATGGCAGGGAAGCAAGAAAGAACGTATGTTGAAGGGGCTGGGTATGGTGGCTCATACCTGTAATCCCAGCACATTGGGAGGCCAAGCAAGTGGATCACTTGAAGCCAAAAGTTTGAGACAAGCCTGGCCAACATGGCAACCCTGTCCCCACTAAAAATACAAAAATGTTCAGGCGCCGGTTAGGGGCCGGTCAGGCGCAGTGGCTCATGCCTATAATCCCAGCACTTTGGGAGGCTGAGGTGGACGGATTACCTGAGGTCGGGAATTCAAGACCAGCCTGGCCAACATGGAGAAACCCTGTCTCTAATAAAAAATACAAAATTAGCTGGACATGGTGGCAGATGCCTGTAATCCCAGCTACTCAGGAGGCTGACACAGGAGAATCGCTTGAACCCAGGAGGTAGAGGTTGCGGTGTGCGGAGATTGTGCCATTGCACTCCAGCCTGGGCAATAAGAGCGAAACTCCATCTCAAAAAAAAAAAAAAAAAAAAAGAAAATGGCCAGGCATGGTGACTCATGTTTCTAATCCCAGTACTTTGGGAGGCTGAGGCAGAGGGATCACTTGAGGTCAGGAGTTTTAAGACCAGCCTGGCCAACATGGTGAAACCGTGTCTACTAAAAAAATACAAAAATTAGCTGACTATGGTGGCGGATGCCTGTAATCTCAGTTGCTTGGGAGGCTGAGGCTCCAGAATCACTTGAACCTGGGAGGTGGAGTTTGCAGCCAAGATCGTGTCACTGCACTCCAGCCTGGGTTACAAAGTGAGACTAAAAAAAAAATAAATAAATAAAAGCAAACAACAAAAAGTTATCCAGACCACGATGGCACAAACCTGTAATCCCAACTACTCGGGAGGCTGAGACAGGAGAATCTCTTGAATATAGGAAGCAGAGGTTACAGTCAGACAGGATTGTGCCACTGCATTCCAGCCTGGGTGACAGAGTAAGACTGTCTCAAAATAAATAAATAAATAAATAAATAAATGAGAAGGATTTGGAGGCTACAGGGCTACAAGCCAGCAATGGGATGATGGTGGCTTGTCCTAGGTTAGTAGCACTAGAAATGGAAGAAAAAAAGGTAGAAGGACTCGAAGTACAGTTTTGGAGGTAAACTCTGGAGTTGGATAGACTGGAATTTGGGATGATCAAGAAAAAGATGCCTTGTAAGTATTTGGCCTGGGTAGATGGTAGTACTGTTTGTGAATGTGAGTGGAGCGAACAGGCTTTTAGGTGGGATGCAGCGATACTGTTTGGGTTTGTTAAGCTTGAGATGCTTGTTAGACATCCAGGCAGAGAAGGTAGGTAGACAGTTTGATATTGGGCATGTGGAGTTCAGGAGAGAGGTCCTGAGATAATTATAATTTCTCACCTTCAAAAAGTCATATCAAAACTTACTTGGGGCCGGGGACAGTGGCTCATGCTTGTAATCCCAGCACTTTGGGAGGCCAAGGTGGGCAGATCACCTGAGGTCAGGAGTTCAGACCAGCGTGACCAACATAGTGAAACCCCGACTCTACTAAAATACGAAAATTAGCTGGGCATAGTGGTGGGTGCTTGTAATCCCAGCTACTAGGGAGGCTGAGGCAGGAGAATCGCTTGAACTTGGGAGGTGGAGGTTGCAGTGAGCCGAAATTGTGCCATTGCACTCCAGCCTAGGCGACAGAGCAAGACTCTGTCTCCAAAAAAAAAAAAAAAAAAATCTACTACAAATCCCTCTCTAAAGGATGGAAATAAAAATACTCCAAAACTCGGAAGCTTTTATTCATTAAGCTCCACCTAACTGTCTACTCCATTAGCTGTCACCCTTCTGTGTTTATATAGTCTATTTTGCCACACAAATAAATTTACTTTGTAAGATCTGCACTTGTTTCTTTTTTGAGATGGCTTTTTGCTCTTGTTGCCAGGCTGAAGTACAGTGGCACAATCTCAGCTCACTGCAACCTCCACCTCCCAGATTCAAGTTATTCTCCTGCCTCAGTCTCCTGAGTGACTGGAATTACAGGCACACACCATCACACCCAGCTAATTCTGTATTTTTAGTAGAGGCGAGGTTTTACCATGCTGGCCAGGCTGGTTTTAAACTCTTGACCTCAGGTGATCCATCTGTCTTGGCCTCCCAAAGTGGTGGGATTACAGGTGTGAGCCACGGTGCTTGGCCACACTTCTTCACTTCTTTCTTTTTTTTTTTTTTTTGAGTCAGAGTCTCACTCTGTTGCCCTAGCTGCAGTGCAGTGGCATGATCTCAGCTCACTTCAACTTCTGCCTCCCAGGTTCAAGTGATTCTCCTGCCTCAGCCTCCTGAGTAGCTGGGACTACAGGCGCAGGCCACCACACTCAGTTAATTTTTTGTATTTTTAGTAGAGATGGGGTTTCACCGTGTTAGCCAGGATGGTCTCAATCGCCTGACCTTGTAATCAACCTGCCTCGGCCTCCCAAAGTGGTGGGATTACAGGTGTGACCGATTGTACCTGGCCTCGGCCACAGTTCTTTCTTATACAAGCCATCTCTCCCTCACTTGTAGCTTCCTCAAAGACAGGGGCTGTGTCTTCACTTTAATCACTCCTTCCTCCCCTCACACAGCCAAGTACAGTACAGTGCTCTGTACCTAGCCTGTGCCCAGAGAACACGTTTTCTCCTCTGGTGTGATGGGACATGGATCTGAAACTCTGAGGAACAAATGTAGTTATACTGAGAAGATTTGAGTCTCTATGTTTAGAGCAGGCCATATAGTAGAGTTATTGGGATGTGAGCATGAAGCTGAACTAGAAGGCAGACTGAGGAGCTGCTCATCCCTCTCTGCTTTTCCCCTTGCCTGCACTGCTCCCCTGGCCTGCAGGCCTGATCCATCCTCTGGAATTTCCATTCGCAGAAGCCTCAGTGTAAAGTCTGCCGATCATGCCCTGTGGTGAAGTCGTCTCAGCACCTGTTTCTGGACCTGCCTAAGGTAAGTGAGCCTTTCTTTCAGGAGGCCTCTTCTGTCCCCTCCCTTTTAGCCATAAATACTGATAGCAGATTACCCTTTTTTTTTTTTTGAGACAGCCTCAAAGAAAAAAAAAAAAGAGAGAGAGAGAGACAGAGTCTCACTCTGTCACCCAGACTGGAGTGCAGTGGCATGATCTCGGCTCACTGCAACCTTCACCTCCTGGGTTCAAGTGATTACAGGCACGTGCCACCATGCCCAGCTTATTTTTCTGTATTTTTAGTAGAGACGGGGTTTTACCTTGTTGGTCAGGCTGGTCTTGAACTCCTGACCTCATGATCCACCCGCCTTGGCCTCCCAAAGTGCTGGGATTACAGGCGTGAGCCACCGTGCCCAGCAGCAGATTACTCTTAAATGTTTTAAATTCCCATTAAGAATTGTACAGACTATTGACTTTGGGAGGCGGGTGGATCACGAGGTCAAGAGATAGAGACCATCCTGGTCAACATGATGAAACCCTATCTCTACTAAAAATACAAAAAATTACCTGGGCATGGTGGCGTGTGCCTGTAATCCCAGCTACTCAGGAGGCTGAGGCAGGAGAATTGCCTGAACCCAGGGGGTGGAGGTTGCTGTGAGCCGAGATTGCGCCATTGCACTCCAGCCTGGGTAACGAGCGAAACTCTGTCTAAAAAAAAAAATAAAAGAATTGTACATACTATTGTCAAGAGATGAAATAGATTACAGGGCACAAAGTGAAAGCCCCAGATCCACTTGTGAGAGGTATTTCCTACTGCTCATTTTCCTTTGTGTCTATTCAGAAATGTCAAATGCATATAAAAGTACTTTTATCTCTCTCTCTTTTTTTTTTCTTTTTTAAAAGAATAGAGTCTTCGTCACCTAAGCTGGAGTACAGTGGCATGATCATAGCTCACTACAGCCTTGACCTCTTGGGACCAAGCAATCCTCCCAACTCAGCCTCCCAAGTCCCATATCTGACTAATTTTCTTTTCTTTTCTTTTTCTTTTTTTTTTTGAGACTTAGTTTCATTCTTGTCGCCCAGGCTGGAGTGCAATGGCGAGATCTTGGCTCACTGCAACCTCTGTCTCCTGGGTTCAAGTGATTCTGCTGCCTCAGCCTCCCGAGTAGCTGTGGGATTATAGGTACCCACCACCACGCCTGACTAATTTTTGTATTTTTAGTAGAGATGGTGTTTCACCATGTTGTCCAGGCTGGTCTTGAACTCCTGATCGCAGGTGATCTGCCCGAAACTGCTGGGATTACAGGCGTGAGCCACCGTGCCCAGCCACCTAATTTTTAAAATGTTTTTGTAGAGATGGGTTCTCACTATGTTACTCGGGCTGGTGTCAAACTCTTGGGCTCAAGCAATTCTCCTGCCTCTGCCTACAAACATGTTTGGATTACAGGCATAAGCAACTGTACTCAGCATTGACCTCTTTTTTTTTTTTTTTTTTTTTTTTTTTTGAGACAGAGTTTCACTCTTGTTGCCTAGGCTGGTGCAGTGGTGTGGTCTCGGCTCACTGCAACCTCTGCCTCCCAGATTCAAATGATTCTCCTACCTCAGCCTCCCACAGTAGCTGCAATTACAAGGGCCTGCCACCACGCCTGGCTAATTTTTATGTTTTTTATATACAATGTTGGCCAGGCTGGTCTTGAACTCCTGACCTCAGGTGATCCACCAGCCTCAGCCTCCCAAAGTGCTGGGATTACAGGCATGAACCACCATGCCTGGCCTCGCCTCCTTTTTAAAATACAGTATTCCTCTTTCTGTACCTTGGACTTGGAGAAAATAAAAATAAATAGGCTGGGCGCATTGGCTTATCTTGGCTGTCATCCTAGCACTTTAGGAGGCTGAGGTGGGAGGATCTGTTGATGCCAGGAGTTGGAGACCAGCCTGGACAACATAGTAAGACCCTGTTTCTACAAAATAATTGAAAAATTAGCCTGGTATGGTGGTGAGATCCTGTAGTCTCAGCAACTCAAGAGGTTGAGGTGAAAGGATATTTGAGCCCAGGAGTTAGAGGTTACAGTAAGCTGTGATTATGCCACCATTAAGGCCACATGCAGTGACTCACACCTGTAATTCCATTATTTTGGGAGGCTGAGGCAAGAGGATTGCTTGAGCCCAAGGGTTTGAGAACAGCCTGAACAACATAGTGAGACCCTCACTCTACAAACAGTAAAACAGCCTGGCGCCTGGGCGCAGTGGCTCATGCCTGTAATCTCAACACTTTGTGAGGCCTAGGTGGGCGGATGACTGGAGCCTAGATGGATGGATGCCTAGGTGGGCGGATGACTTTGAGACCAACCTGGGCAACATGGTGAGAGCCCCCATCACTACAAAAAATACAAAACAACTGGGCGTGGTCGTGCACGACTGTAGTTGCACACGCCTAGAATTACAGGCGTGAGTCCCTGCATGTGGCCTTTAATTTTTATATACCTTAGAGATAGGGTCTCACTCCGTTGCCCAGGCTGGAGTGTAGTGGCAAAATCACAACTTACTGTAACCTCAAACTCCTGGGCTCAAATGATCCTTCCACCCCAACCTTTTGAGTAGCTGAGACTACAGTGAGCCTTGATTGAGACACTGCACTGCAGCTTGGGCGGCAGAGTAAGTTTTTTTGAGACCCTCCTGCTGAGGGTCTCAGAAGGAAGCTAGGAGTTCAAGACCAGCTTGGGCAACAAAGCAAAAACCTGTCTCTATTTACGGGAAAAAAAAAAAAAAAAAAAACATTGGCTGGGCATAGTGGCTTATGCCTGTAATTCCAACTTCCAAGACTTTGGGAGGCTGAGGTGGGAGAGGCGCTTGAGCCCAGGAGTTTGAGACCAGGGTGGGCAACATGGCAAAACCCCATCTCTGCTAAAAATAGAAAAATTAGCCCGATGTGGTGGCATGTACCTGTAGTGCCAGCTACTCAAGAGGCTGAGGTTTAAGGATCACTTGAGTCTGGGAGGTTGAGGCTGCAGTGAGCCATGATGTGCCATTGTACTCCACTGTGAGGCCCTTATATGGAGAAGAATATCATGGCCTCTGCACAAGAATGACATGCAGACTTGTGAAGTGCTCCATATTTTTAAAAATTAAAAAAAAATTTTTTTTAGGGACAGGATTTTGCTGTGTTGCCCAGGTTGGTCACGAACTGCCCTCAAGTGATCCTCCTGCCTCAGCCTTCCGAGTAGCTGGTATTACAGGAGCAAGCCACTGCCCCTGGTTGTGTTAAAAATTTAGTTAAGGCTAAATTTAAAGGGCATGGTGGCTCACAACTGTAGTCCCAGACCAGCTGAGGTGGGCAGATTGCTTGAGCTCAGGAGTTAAAGACCAGCCTGGGCAATGTGGCCAAACCCCGTTTCTACAAAAATTAGTCTGGCATGGTGGTGTGCACCTCTGGTCCCAGCTATTGCGGAGGCTGAGGTAGGAGGATTGCTTGAACCCAGGAGGTTTAGGCTGCAGTGAGCTGTGATTGTGATTGCGCCACTGCACTCCAGACTGGGTGACAGAGCAAGACTCTGTCTCCAAAAGAAAAAAGTTATATATTGCCAAACCATACTCCAAAAAGGTTATATGTGTTTATCGTTATGCTAACCATATACGAGACTTTCCTAAATCAGCCCTCTGTCTTTCTCTGCTATCTCAGCTGGAGAAGCGACTGGAGGAGTGGTTGGGGAGGACATTGCCTGGCAGTGACTGGACACCCAATGCCTGGTTTATCACACGTTCTTGGCTTCGGGATGGCCTCAAGCCACGCTGCATAACCCGAGACCTCAAATGGGGAACCCCTGTACCTTTAGAAGGTTTTGAAGACAAGGTAAAAACCCTTTTTTATTCATATCAAATTATGCAGTCTTGGTGTTGAGACCCTGGGCTAGCAGAATAGACTGCTGATTATGTCTTGTTTCAGTCTGAGACTTTGGATTGGTCCCTAACATGTTTCCCTTTACCTGACCCTCCAGGTATTCTATGTCTGGTTTGATGCCACTATTGGCTATCTGTCCATCACAGCCAACTACACAGACCAGTGGGAGAGATGGTGGAAGAACCCAGAGCAAGTGAGCAGTTTTTGGTTAGGCTGTGCATGGGAGGGGAAGGTGGTAGGTTGGGGGTGGTAGGGTTGGGTGTCTGGTCTTCCTTAGGCCTTTGAAGGTCTCAGGAAATCTCTCCTAAATACATTCCCCTAGGTGGACCTATATCAGTTCATGGCCAAAGACAATGTTCCCTTCCATGGCATAGTCTTTCCTTGTTCAGCCCTAGGAGCTGAGGATAACTATACTTTGGTCAGCCACCTCATTGCTACAGGTAGGTGCCCTGGAAAACTCCCGATGGGGTGTTCATAGGAAATGGGGGTTGAGGCAGTACTCAGAAAAAGATCTTGGAGAGATGCTGTCTTGAGTTAGGAGTTGAGATGAAATTGGGAATAACGAGAACTCAACCTAGAGAAAGGAAACAAGAACCTGAAGAAAGCAAAAGTCCAAGGCTAAAACTTTGTAGTAGATATAAGCAAAGAGAAAAAGGGCCAGAATGGATAGGAAGGGACTCCCAAAATATGAGCATACCAGCCACTCAAGGAGAAATGTTGTTGGACACTGATAGTTGAGGTTAGGAAGAGGAAAAAAAGAAGAGTTAGCGGGCTAGAGACAGGAAGGATGTGATTTGAGCAGATGGTTCTTATTCTCCTCTGTCCAGAGTACCTGAACTATGAGGATGGGAAATTCTCTAAGAGCCGGGGTGTGGGAGTGTTTGGGGACATGGCCCAGGACACGGGGATCCCTGCTGACATCTGGCGCTTCTATCTGCTGTACATGCGGCCTGAGGGCCAGGACAGCACTTTCTCCTGGACGGACATGCTGCTGAAGAATAATTCTGAGCTCCTTAACAACCTGGGCAACTTCATCAACAGGTAGGACGTGGTAAGGGGTAAGAGTTAGCAGTGAGCCGGGATGGGGCTCATTTTCCCTCAGGAGAGGGGAATGTGGAGAGAACTAGGAAATGAGCAGGAGGCTGTGAGGACAGTGTGGAAAGTTGATTTCTATTAATTGGGATCTGTTCTAGCACATGCGAGGCTATGTATGCTTGGTGGAACAGTTAGCTACAGAGATGTGATTTAGCAAAGTTGGTTATAAAGTGGGTTTTTGTAAATTGTTTTCTTATTAATGTTCTTTGTAGAATTGAAGAGGTATTATCTCCTAGCAAAATAGTTCACCTGCAGATCACTGAAAAGTTTGGCTGAAGAAAGGGGTTATTTTGGTGTGGGGATAGGAGGCTTCTGTGGGCTGGGCATTGTGGCTTATGTCTGTAATCCTAGTACTTTGGGAGGCTGAGGCAGGAGGACCACTTGAGGCCAGGAGTTCAAGACTTGTCTGAGCAACACAGTGAGTCTCCCATCTCTACAAAAAAAAATCAGCCAGGCGTGGTGGCACATATCTGTAGTCCCAGCTACTCAGGATGCTGAGGCAGGATGATTTCTTGAGCCCACGAGATTGAGGCTACAGTGAGCAGTGCTTATGCCACTGCACTCCAGCCTTGGCAAAAGGGTCTGTCTCCAAAAAAAAAACAAAAAACAAAACAAAAAAAAAGCTTCTGCTATACTCTTCATTGAGTGTTTTTGTTATCTTAGGCTCACATTCTATCATTGGTCCCTATCTCAGCTCTTCTGCAATCTAATGCAGTACCCTCTGTAGCTCAGGATTCTTCAGTCACTCTCTCTGAGCCCCCTGTACCCTTATAGGTCAGTCCTATTCACTTTCAGCTTTGGTCATTAACCACATTTAATAAATGGTCCTTATCTACAGGAGTTTGAGACCAGCTAGCCAACCTGGTGAAACCCCGTCTTCACTAAAAATACAAAGATTAACCAGGCATGGTGGCACACGTCTGTAATCCCAGCTACTTGGGAGCCTGAGGCAGGAGAATCACTTGAACCCAGGAGGCGGATGTTGCAGTGAGCACTGTGCACCAGCCTGGGCAACAGAGTGAGATGCCTTCTCAAAAAATAAAATAAAAATAAGTAAATAGTCCTTACTTAAGAGTATTTGTTTGATAGCAATGAACACATATTTCAACTTGTCATTTTGAGTATTGACTTCTTAAAAATAAGTACAGTTGCTTAATCAGGTTTCTTTATGTGCAGAGTCAGATTCTTAGGGGAGAGACAGAGTAAAGAATTAATTTGTTAAGCTTTGCCTACTAGTTTGAGGGAGCCAGGAGGTATCTGTTCCCAGGCAGGAATCCTGAGAGAATGTACAGTTGTGGAAATTGGGTGAAATTCTAACAAGGAGACTGGATAATAACTTCCCCTCTTTTCTCCACTTCTTTCCTACTCCCAACCAAGAGCCGGGATGTTTGTGTCTAAGTTCTTTGGGGGCTATGTGCCTGAGATGGTGCTCACCCCTGATGATCAGCGCCTGCTGGCCCATGTCACCCTGGAGCTCCGGCACTATCACCAGCTGCTTGAGAAGGTTCGGTAGGTAACTGACACCTCTGTCTCATCTGCTGGCATGCTGAGAGCCTTGTATTGGCCCCTGTAGGACAGTACACTGTGACCTGCTTCCTCCTCTCCCAGGATCCGGGATGCCTTGCGCAGTATCCTCACCATATCTCGACATGGCAACCAATACATTCAGGTGAATGAGCCTTGGAAGCAGATTAAAGGCAGTGAGGCTGACAGGTAGGTAAGCGGGGAGGGTTGGCTAAAGGATAACGTGGCTTGTAGCCTGTATCCTCCTGGAGGTCTTGACTAATATCTCTTCTTCCTCAGGCAACGGGCAGGCACAGTGACTGGCTTGGCAGTGAATATAGCTGCCTTGCTCTCTGTCATGCTTCAGCCTTACATGCCCACGGTTAGTGCCACAATCCAGGCGCAGCTGCAGCTCCCACCTCCAGCCTGTAGTATCCTGCTGACAAACTTCCTGTGTACCTTACCAGCAGGACACCAGATTGGCACAGTAGGTGGAAGAGCCAGTCTCTCTTAAAATTGATACTCTTGCCATGCAGCTTTTGGAGTGGGTGAGAGAAGACCTAACATACCTCCAGTGTTACTTTGGGGATGGGACTCTTAAATCTCTGATACAAAGTCCTTGGTAGTTGTTCGCAAGTCCAGAGTTATCTGTACATCCTCTTGCTCTTCATGCCAGAAACCAGACCTGGCATGCCAAACTAACCAGTAGACAGATGTCTGAAGAAACACTGTGATCACCTGGTCTCCATAATGCTAGCAGTGGGCAGGGAAAATACAGGATAGCCATTTTCTCTTTGACACAAGATGAAAAATTAGGTACATCACTAAGTTTCTGGATCAGCCTAACATCCTCAGCTTAAAAATCTTTGACCCTATAAATTCTTTGGGCTTTCAGAGAAAGCGGACACTAATTTCCTAAAATCAGTGGATATTAGCTCAGGGTTATGCTCATTTTTTCTAAAACACATCAGAGATTGGGGTTGGAAAGGTCATTTATATAGTCAGGTTGAGTCTGTATCTATCTCAGTGTTATGCTCGGAGTCATTAATCCAGTGTTGTTCTGGAACTCTTTTTTTTACAGGTCAGTCCCTTGTTCCAAAAATTGGAAAATGACCAGATTGAAAGTTTGAGGCAGCGCTTTGGAGGGGGCCAGGTGAGAAAGCAAAAGGCTGTGCTCTCACTCCACAGCAGCCACAGCATCACTTCCTTAATTTCCCTAAGTAGTCCTTACCCATCACTCTTTCCATCTTTTGGCCCTGCCACTTCCTCACTTACAGTTTCTCTTTCCTGTCTTAGCTAGAAGAGACCCTCGACTTAAAGGTAATCACTTTCCCTCTGAGATGCTGTATAAAACTGGAGGTTAGGGGATATATATGGTAGCTGGTGATAACTTTGTTGTTCTCCTCCAGGCAAAAACGTCTCTGAAGCCAACAGTTGCAGAGACTGGCACAACAGCCGGGCCCCAGCAGATACAAGCACTGATGGATGAAGTGACGAAACAGGTATGAAGCTTAAGCCCTGTGGGAGACTGGAAAAGCTGAATCCTAAATAGGTCTTTTTCTTGCCTCACTGTTATTCTCCCCACTCCCCTTTATCTTAGGGCAACATTGTTCGAGAACTGAAAGCACAAAAGGCAGACAAGAACCAGGTTGCTGCGGAGGTGGCTAAACTCTTGGATCTAAAGAAACAGTTGGCTGTAGCTGAGGGGAAACCCCCTGAAGCCCCTAAAGGCAAGAAGAAAAAGTAAAAGACCCTTGGCTCATAGAAAGTCACTTTAATAGATAGGGACAGTAATAAATAAATATACAATCTCTATATACAAGCTGAGACCCTTTCTTTTGTCTAACTCCAAGCCTCCTCCCTGAATATGTGGTATGGAGGGTCACATCATTGGCACTAGTGAGAGGGTGGTCAGTAGCCACTTCTGAGAAAAGCGGGTAGTGTGGTCCGGGTTGGGGAGTGATGGTCCCAACCGTTCATGCTTGGTGCAGATTCACCATTCGGTCAATCAGAGCTCGCCGGGTCACCTCTACTTCCCTGGTCAGGCGCTCGATTTCCTGCTTGAGCCGCTCATTCTCTTCAGCTAGCTGTGCCACTTTCCTTTCATTCTCCTGTTCTTTCTCCTTCATGCGTTGCTTTCCAGCCCGGGCTGGCAAGTGGCCACTCTGTTTCCGTTTCCTGTTTCTCCCTTGGTCTTCCTCTTCCTCCTGAGCCAGGGAGCTCTGACTGGAATCTGGAGAGCAAGGGCTCTGGGAGGTGCTTGTGACCTCTGCTGGTCCTGGCTCCTCCTCAGAGGTCAGCCAAGCAAGAGAGGCAGGGTCAAGAGTGGTGAAGGTTTTTGATTCTTCCTTCAAGGAAATGAGGAAAGGGGGCGGAGATATTATTTGAGAAGGGAAAGGTAACATCCCCCTTTAGCTTTAGGCCTAGCATTCTTACCTCTTCATTTCCAGGAGGTGAGACACAGGTACCTCCATTTTCATCTGAAGACAGGACCTCTTGCAGGTCCTCATACCAGGCTTCCAGCTCCCAGCTGGACAGTGTCCCGAAGGAGAAAGGCAGTGACTCAGCTGCCATCTCTGCAGTTGGATCAGTCTGGAAAAGCATATTTGCAGGGTAATGGGGAGTGGGTGGACAAACAGGTTGGCAAGCTGGTCTGATGCCTGTTTTTGTAGATAAAGTCGTATTGGAACACAGCCACATCTGTGTATTTACGTATTATGGCTGCTTTTGTGCTGCAGTGGCAGAGATGAATAGTCATGCTGGAGACTATAGGACTCTTGACATGTAAATAGTTACTATCCTGCCCTTTAAAATTTACCAACCCTTAGTCTATATGAATATTCCCGCCTTGCTTTTGCCCAGGACTTGAAAAAGCAAAGTGCCTAGATGTCCATGCTTAGAGGATCTGGAGGACTAGTCAGAATCCTCAGTCCTCATCAAGGTTAGGCTGAGCTGAAGGACTATTTGCCTGAGCTCCCCACACAGGAGAAGGGAGCACAGAGGACCTGGTACTTGCCCTGCAAACTACCAATAGAATTCCCAAGTGGGACTGAGGACTAGTAAAAGTTTAACCTTAATGGGGACTGAATACTGGTAAGGCAGACCCGTCTTTGTTGGGGCTTTCTGTGAGGACCATCTTTCCATTAGGAGGCTTTTTTTTTGAAATGGAGTCTTGCTCTGTTGCCAGGCAGGAGTGCAGTGGCACAATATCAGCTCAGCACAACTTCCACCTCCCAGGTTCAAGCAATTCTGCCTCAGCTTCCCAAGTAACTGGGACTACAGGTGTGCGCCACCACACCCAGCTAATTTTTGTATTTTTAGTAGAGAAGAGGTTTCACCATGTTGGCCAGGATGGTCTGGATTTCCTGACCTCGTGATGTGCCCGCCTCGGCTTCCCAAAGTGCTGGGAACCACTGCGCCCGGCCATCATTAAGACATTCTTTAAGAACAGTGGTTTGTTCACCGTGTTAGGAGCAAGCCAGAATAGCCTGACAGCAAAACCTTGCTCAGATTCAAACTCTCCTCTCCCACCTTCTCTAGGTCTTTTCATAATCTCTTAGGGTCTCAGCAAAAGGAGTCTAAACAGCATCTCTTAGGACTTGATTTTGGGAAAGGGCAGGTTAAGTTTACCTGCTTTCAGGTGTGGTGATGTATGAAGATACACTTCCTCCTTGAACACTGTGGGTAACAAAGAGAAATGTTAGCCATTTTTGGAAGGGGGAGAGGCAACTCATTTTTCTTTTATCTCCAGCCTCCTACAGGTCCTTCCTTCCTTCTGGTCTTGTGGGGTATGCATACTTAATGGTCCCTGTAGTCATTTCCAAGGGCAGAAGAGGACCTGACTTCCTTTATTTTTAGTTGCTGACATTTGTAGTCTGGTTACATAATAGCAAAGTCCTGGCCAACTCAGCTTTCTCTAAATTCAAGGCAGGCCTCAAACCTGCCAGGGTAAAGACTAAACTACAGGGAAAGGAACAAATCGTGGCATTTTCCTAACTTCATTCCCACACTGACATCCTCCAAATGTACATTTCCAGTCTAGACCTCTTCCAGAACTTCGGATGCTGCTGTCTACTGCCTACCTGCCATTTTTTTGTTTATGTCTTATAGGCATCTTTTAGACTATGTGCAAAGGCAAACTTGCTGATTTTCCCCTTTCAAGGTCATCCCCATCTCAGTAGATGACAACTCTAGTTGCTTAAGCCAAAAACCTCGATTTTCATACTTTATTCCTCTTCTCTCATACCCTGCAATCCAATCCAAAGTACTAGCAAATTTTAATTTTTTTTTTTTGAGATAAGACTCTGACTTTTTTTCCCAGGCTGGATTGCAGTGGTGCAATCTCAGCTCACTGCAACCTCCACCTCCTGGGTTCAAGCAATTCTCCACCCTCAGCCTCCCAAGTAGCTGGGATTACAGGTACACACTACCATGCCTGGCTAATTTTTGTATTTTTAGTAGAGATGGGGTTTCACCATGTTGGCCAGGCTGGTCTTGAACTGCTGACCTCATGTAATCCACCCATCTCTGGCCTCCCAGAGTGCTAGGATTAAAGGCAAGAGTCACCATGCCCGGCTCTTACCTCATTCTTTAAAAATGAGTTTTTAAAACCTTTGCTTAGCTTCCGGTCCTAGGAGCTTTGGGAACCGTGGCTTAGGTGCAGACATGGCCAAGTCCAAGAACCACACCACACACAACCAGTCCCGAAAATGGCACAGAAATGGTATCAAGAAACCCCGATCACAAAGATACTAATCTCTTAAAGGGGTGGACCCCAAGTTCTTGAGGAACATGCGCTTTGCCAAGAAGCACAACAAGAAGGGCCTAAAGAAGATGCAGGTCAACAATGCCAAGGCCATGCGTGCACATGCCGAGGCCATCAAGGCCCTCGTAAAGCCCAAGCAGGTTAAGCCCAAGATCCCAAAGACTGTCAGCCTCAAGCTTGATCAACGTGCCTACATTGCCCACCCCAAGCTGGGGAAGCGTGCTAGTGCACCCATTGCTAAGGGGCTCAGGCTCTGCCGGCCAAAGGCCAAGGCCAAGACCAAGGATCAAACCAAGGCCCAGGCTGCAGCTCCAGCTTCAGTTCTAGCTCAGGCTCTCAAAGGTGCCCAGGCCCCTACAAAGGTTTTAGAGTAGATATCTCTGTCTGCCAATGTGAGGACAGGACTGGTGCGACCCCCCTGGGCTGCCATCTGCATGGGGCTGGGGTCCTCCTGTGCTATTTGTACAAATAAACCTGAGGCAGGAAAAAAAAAACCTTTGCTTAGAAGAATATAAACACTTCTCATTAATTCCATTGTTGCCTATCTAGATCAATTTACCACCACCTCTCTGTTACTGCAGAAACTTCCTGATTGCAGAAGATCTCCCCATTTCTTCTCTTGCCACCCCTCCTGAAGTCTATTCACCATAAAGCTGCCTGGGAGGAGCCTTTTAAAACAGGTCATTCCTCTGCTCAAAATCCTCCAGTGAATTCCTATTTCATGTCATGGAAGTCACTGGAGGGTTTTGAGCAGAGGTTTACCTAAGGTAATTACTGACCACCTGAGTAAAACTGTAACCTGAACAGTCTCCATTCCTTTCTCTACTTTAGCGTTCTCCACGGCACTTTTATTCTGTTTACTGTACACGCCTCCTACTGAGATGATTTTTCCTCTTGCTCACGGATGTACCCTGAGCCCCAGACTGTTTGGTACACAGTAGGTCTTCATTAAGTATTTGTTAAGAATGAACAGGTAAATTCCCCCCAGTCACTCTTACAGGGAAGGGACAGGCAGAGCGGCAGCTGCGATCCCTAGGGACTGGAGATGCAATATTGCTCAGAGTATTTCTCTGCAGGGCTGTCCTCCCTGGGGAACCCTCCCTTGCCTTCCAGTGTGTGGGACTTGGCTTTCATCAGCAGTGGAGCCTCAGGTCAGAGGGCTGCAGAGCCAAACAGGGGGCTGGCCTGATGCAATGGTTACACAGAGATTAGTTGGGAGATGGGACGGGGTAGAGACAGGGACGAATCCCGAGGGAAGGGCGGTACCCTGGGGAGACCCCAAGTGGCCTCCCACACAAGAGATCCAGGCTGCTCTCTTGTGCGGGAGGCTAAGAGACCTCTAGGGCGAAGGGAAAACACACCGTTCCCTGTCCATCGGCACCCCTCCTCTCAAAGGCTTATGTCAGTCTCCTCAGGGTTCTCCTATCTCCTGCAGGTCCAGTAGAGCCCCAGCTACCGAGGTGGCCATGCTGACACCAGAGGCGCTGGGGCTGAGACAGGATTGGGGGTGGGGTAGGGAGAAGGCCACTGGTGGTGAAGCCGCGGAAACGGCTTGAGCGATGGTCGCCCAGTCTTAGAGCAGGGGTGTGTCCTGTCGCCCTGCCTCCCACCGGACAGGCCTAACGAGGTGGCCTGTAGTTGGCTACGGAAGAGAATGAATTTCCCAAGGGCAGCCGAGGCCCCTTTGCCCAGCAGCACAGAGCAGGGCCCATGCTCCAGGCAGAAATGGAGTGACGCTGTCGTCCGAAACAATACTGGTTTGTAAGCACTACCGCAGAATAAGGGATTCTCCTCATCCCTCTCTCGGACGGTCCCTAACTTCACGGTGGAGGGGTGAGGCCAATCCCAACCCCTCACTTTGAGGAGCCCCAACTTTGAGGAGACGGGAGGGTAAAGGGTAAATAGGATTCAGTACTCGCCTCTCTCCTCAGGTTCCAGCTCTGATTTTGGCTCTGTCGCTGCCACCCGCTCATCTTCAACATGATATTTTCCGTGCCTTAGACTTAAGCCTCTGACCTAGGGATCGCCTAGCTGTAATCTTTTACAATGGCCTTGCCCTCCTCTCAGGGGCGGGACCCAAAAATAAACCTATCAGAAAGTGGCACGCCGACATTGGCCCCGCCTCGTCCCTTGCATCCGCCACTCAGGAGCCCCGCGGCACCGCCCCCGTCGCTCTCTCCCGCTAGGGGGTCGACGTAGTGTCGGACCCGGAAGTGGCTTTGGGTCACGAGGCTTCACAGAGGCGGTGGGTGAGTCATGCGCGCGCGCGGAGGGGAGTGTAGAGGGGGGAGGGGAAGAAAGGGGGGCGGGGATGATGCAATGTTTGGCAACCGGCGTCTGCACGCGCACGCGCAGGGGACAACGAGGGTGGTGGTAGGTGCGGAGGGTGGGGGAGAGGAGAGAGGGCGGGGCGCCAGCTCCCGGCGCCCAACGGCCTCAACGGCTATCAGCCTTGGCCGCCCCTAGTCGGCTGTGTGGAGCCTCTTTGCCGCTCCTCTCCCCCCAGGAGCTGCTGTTCCGCCCACTAGCATTAGCCCCCCGTTTTACCTCCACCTTAAGGGACTCCCATTTTCCTTGGCCCCTCCCAGATAATGGGCACATAGGCCTTTTGAACTTCTTTGAAAGTTGGTATCCATCCACCGAGATTGTCCACATCTCGAGTCTTCTTAAAGGGGTCTCCTGGCCGGGCGCGGTGGCTCACTCCTGTAATCCCAGCACTTTGGGAGGCCGAGGCGAGCGGATCACTTGAGGTCAGGAGTTCGAGATCAGCCTGACCAACATGGTGAAACCCCCGTCTCTACTAAAAATACAAAAATTGGTCGGGTGTTGTGATGCGCGCCTGTAACCCCAGCTACTCGGGAGGTCGAGGCAGGAGAATCGCTTGAACCCGGGAGGCGGGAGGTTGCAGTGAGCCGAGATTGTGCCACTGCACTCCAGCCTGGGTGACAGAGTGAGACTACGTCTGACCAAAAAAAAAAAGGGCGGGGGGAGGTGGTCTCCTAGCCCCGTAAATCTCCCAAAAGGGGCAGAGGTACTGGAATCCCTTGGTAATCGTTTTCCGCTTCTCTCAGAACAGCGCCTGTGACTTTTACCTTGTAGTTGCTAAGTCCTCAGCAAGCCAGAAGTATGTATTTTGCCCAGTGGACCCGATTCTGTTTGGCCACCTATTTTTCCTCACGGTACTCTTACGCCTTTCTCCAAGACCAAGACCCTCTCTTGCTGTACCAGACAGCAAGTCCTGTGACTCACTGCTGTGAGGAGCGCGGCACAGGCCTGCCTCCTAGAAGTTTGGGTCGAGATTTACGGCGGAGCCTTGTCCTGGGACGTGAGAGGGCACTTCAGCGCAGGAGTGCCCTGGACTGGGGAGATCCAAGCCGCGATTTTAGCCTCATCTCCCCCTCACTTGCCCAGGAATCTTACCGTCCTTGTTTGTAAATTAAAGATAAGGAGTTGTGAAGGTAAAATGAGAACCATGAAATTGGAGGCAACTTGAACAAAAGTAAAACGCACCACGCAGAATGCAAAGTATTTTTCTTGTACCTTGAAAACAGAGGCCATGTGGTGGCCTGTTACATATCCTGTCATACTCTCATATGGGCAGCCAGAGTTTTAAGCAGAAACTGTCACAAGGCCGGTTGTGACTGGATTGGTGTGGCAGTGACAGGTCTTTGGTCAAGCTGCTCCGTTGCTCCAGACCTCCATTTCCCCTATGAAAATGGGGGTAGTCGGGGGTTGGACCAGATGGTCTTTCCTGGCCTAAAGACAGACCAGGTTGTCAGTGACAGGCAGAGGTCATGTGACTTGACAGGCCGAGGTCGTGTTGTGACTTGTTGACCTGGGGAGGCGGGTCAAGTCCCAGCACCCTACCCGGGAAGCTTTTGAGGCGGGGCACGGCAAGTCGCGACTTTCATCTTTCGGGGCTGGCCCCTCCCAGACCTGGCATTCCTGGCTCCCGCAACAGATTGTGGCTTTGGAAGGGGCCCCTCCCCGAGGAGGGCTGGGATTGGCCACCAGTGGCCTGGGAAGAGGCGCAGATCCTTCCGCGGAGGGCGGGGGGGCCGCGTGGGGTGTTTGTTCTCTTGGGGATTAATGGGGGGTTGTGGGGGAGGGGTAGGCGCGCTCCCGCATGCGCACTGCAGCCCCTCCAGTTGGCTCGTCGCTGTCCGCTGGGCGGGGGCCCGGCCCCGCCCCTCTCCCGTCCGGGCAGCGGCGGAGGCGGCGGCGGCGGAGGCGGCGGCTGCGGCGGCGGCTGCGGCAGCGACGACGACGGCGGCGGCGGCAGCGGCAGCAGCCTGCGCAGTGCCTTCTGGGAACGGAATCCCCAGGGCTGCCCCTGGCCCCCATGGCGCATGCGCGGGAGGCCGCTCGGTGATCCGCGGCGGCGGCAGCAGCGCTTCCTGCTAGGACCGGCCGGGGCCGTACCGGAGGCTCGGGCTCCACCGACCCTCCTCCCACCCCCCTCCCACTCACCCTCTGGGCCGCGACTGCGCTGGGCGGGGCCGGCCGAACCATGGGCCGCGGTGAGTGTGGGGCCCGGCCCCCCCACCCCGCCCCTCCCCCTCCCCTTCCCTCCCCACCCCTCTCCTCCAGTCTCTACCCTCTGCCCCCTCCGCGTCCTCTCGGCCCCTTTCCCCGGCCCCATCCCTACTCCCCCGCCCTCACCTGCCCCCGCCGCTTCTCCCTCTTTACTGCCTGACTTCTGCCTTCCTCACCGTCCTCCCCTCAGTGCTTCGCCCACCCTCCTCCCGCCCTCTCCCCAAGTTCCTTCCTACTTCGTGCGCCTTCCCCTCCTCCTCAAGCTAAGGGAAGCAGTCTGGGTGACAGGGCGCCTTGTTTTGAGAGCGAAAGTTTGGAAGCCGCCAGTGTGGGGTGGGAGCGGTGGTGAGGCTGGGGAGGATACCTGCAGGTCGGAGGGGTGTCCCTAAAGGAGGAGAAGCTCTCTTGGAGATAATCGGAAGCCAGTGGGATAGGAGGTTATGAATCCCTTTGCCTCAGGCTTGAGGGAGAATCAGGAGCTTCTCAGGATCCTGGGAGAAGACTGAGCTGTGATCCTCACCTCTTAAGACTCGTATGAGCTAGATCAGTGATTGTCTGATGGAGCAGGCATGAGGGGAGTTCTGCGGGTACCACCCCAGCGGGGCAGTTGGACAATTGCCTGGTGACCTCTGGGGCAATCTGTACTTTTTATATGATCTTTCTGGGTAGGGAACAGCAGGAGCCAGAAACTCTGGGAAACTTCCTAGTGGCCTAGCACTATGGGAATGTGCCGATACTCCTGGTTGAAGTCTTCTATTCCGAATGGACAGAGGCCTTGCCCTTCATATGTCTAAGAATTGGGCTAGACTTTCTTGGTCTCTGGGAGCTGAGGCTCTGACCCTCTGGTCCCTAGGGACTGGGCTTGGAAAGGATGGCTGTAGACTCAGCCAGCAGATCCCTCAGGTCTTAATAGGTACTTACCTCACGTTGAGGATCTTTCTCTTGAGAGGATGCTGGGCTGTGATGCTCTTCAGAGTTGGGCAGACTCCTGACAGTCCCATCTCTCTCCTTGTGTTGCAGGTGTGGGCTAAGCTGGTGGCCCCGGCTTTTGACTGGACCCCACAATGTTTGCAGAGATGTTCAGGTAGTGATGGTGATACAGCAGTTCCCTCCCAGCTCTCTGAAGGGTTCCCTTTGCTCCTCTAGGGCTTTCCCTGAGTTTTCTTGGGTCTCCCCACCACCTTTGCCTTCCTGGAGTTCTCCCTCAGGTACCTCACCCAGTTTAATCCTCCTAGTGCCTACATGGATGTCTGTGTTATCAGGCACGCGGGAGCTGATTACACACAATGAATGGGGGCAATGAGAGCAGTCGAGCAGACAGAGCTGGGGGCCCTGTGGCCACATCTGTCCCCATTGGCTGGCAGCGCTGTGTGCGAGAGGGTGCTGTGCTCTACATCAGGTATGGATTTTCACAGTTCCCCAAGCTCTACCACTCCAGTTGCCCGGGTTTTCTTTCTTCTGCCTCTTCTTCAGCCCAGCTCCCCTCCTTTCCCCTTCCTTCCTCAGCCTTTTTGCTTTCGGTAGCTCTGGGCCTTTGAATCCATTCTCCCTCTTTCCATGTCTTCCCACATTCCTTACCCTCTGTTCTTCTAGGAGGATCTGTAACTTAGACCCTGGGCTTTAGGAGTATTGCCTGATTCACTGCCTGCTAACCCCATGTCCTCTGACCCTGTCCTCTCCCAGTCCAAGTGGCACAGAGCTGTCTTCCTTGGAGCAAACCCGGAGCTACCTCCTCAGCGATGGGACCTGCAAGTGCGGTCTGGAGTGTCCACTTAATGTCCCCAAGGTCAGAGTGGTGAGGGGTGCCTGAGAATACAGAGATAAGCTGAAAGACTTAATGCAAATCACTGATCAAGGTAGCTCTTCTCACAGATTCCAGCCCCTCATGGTCCCTGTGCCTTCCACCTTACAGGTTTTCAACTTTGACCCTTTGGCCCCGGTGACCCCGGGTGGGGCTGGGGTGGGGCCGGCATCAGAGGAGGACATGACCAAGCTGTGCAACCACCGGCGGAAAGCTGTTGCTATGGCAACTCTGTACCGCAGTATGGAGACCACCTGCTCACACTCTTCTCCTGGTGAGTCTTCTGCCACTTTATAGAAGACTAAGGAAAACCTAAGGGCTTGGAAGGCTGGTGGTGGGAAGCTCCATGAGAGGGGCAAAGAGAAGGGGGAGTGGGTGGGGAGCTGCATGGTGAGAGGAGGGAACAGGGAGGTTGGGAACTTGTGGGAGATGGAACTAGAGAAGACAAAGTTTTTCGAAGGGGAGCCACAGACTGACTCTTCATTTTTCATTTATTGCAGGAGAGGGAGCGAGCCCCCAAATGTTCCACACTGTGTCCCCAGGGCCCCCCTCTGCCCGCCCTCCCTGTCGAGTTCCTCCTACAACTCCACTTAATGGGGGTCCTGGCTCCCTTCCCCCAGAACCACCCTCAGTTTCCCAGGCCTTCCCCACTTTAGCAGGCCCTGGGGGGCTTTTCCCACCAAGGCTTCCTGATCCAGTCCCTTCTGGGGGCAGTAGCAGCCCCTGTTTCCTCCCAAGGGGCAATGCCCCCTCTCCAGCCCCACCTCCTCCACCGGCTATCAGCCTCAATGCTCCCTCATACAACTGGGGAGCTGCCCTCAGATCCAGCCTGGTGCCCTCTGACTTGGGCTCTCCCCCGGCCCCTCATGCCTCCTCCTCTCCACCTTCAGACCCTCCTCTCTTCCACTGTAGTGATGCCTTAACACCTCCTCCCCTGCCCCCGAGCAATAATCTCCCTGCCCACCCTGGTCCTGCCACTCAGCCACCAGTGTCTTCAGCCACTATGCACCTGCCCCTGGTCTTGGGGCCCCTGGGAGGGGCCCCCACAGTGGAGGGGCCTGGGGCACCCCCCTTCCTTGCTAGCAGCCTACTCTCTGCAGCGGCCAAGGCACAGCATCCCCCACTACTCCCTCCCAGCACTTTACAGGGCCGAAGGCCCCGTGCCCAGGCGCCCTCAGCTTCCCACTCATCACTTCGTCCCTCTCAGCGTCGTCCCCGAAGACCCCCTACTGTATTTCGATTGCTAGAAGGGAGAGGCCCTCAAACCCCTAGACGGAGCCGTCCTCGGGCCCCTGCTCCTGTACCCCAACCCTTTTCTCTCCCAGAGCCATCCCAACCAATTCTCCCTTCTGTGCTGTCCCTGCTGGGACTCCCCACCCCTGGCCCTTCCCACTCTGATGGAAGCTTTAACCTTTTGGGGTCAGATGCACACCTTCCTCCTCCCCCAACCCTCTCCTCAGGGAGCCCTCCCCAGCCCAGGCACCCTATCCAGCCCTCCCTGCCTGGGACCACCAGTGGCAGCCTCAGCAGTGTGCCAGGTATGTGAGTGTTGTGGAGCTTTTCCCCATCCTGGATGGAAAGAGGCAGCCAAGGCATTTAGGGGAATGTTCAGAGAGCTCTTTGAGGGTTTTCTGGGTTGGGGGCTGGAGGCTGGCTTCTTTGGATGATGGTAGAAGGGGCCTCCCTTGAGCTGAATTTCTCTCCTCTTTTACAGGTGCCCCTGCCCCACCAGCTGCCTCCAAAGCCCCGGTAGTCCCCAGCCCTGTGCTTCAAAGCCCATCTGAAGGGCTGGGGATGGGGGCGGGCCCAGCCTGCCCTCTGCCTCCCCTGGCTGGTGGAGAGGCTTTCCCTTTCCCCAGCCCTGAGCAGGGCCTGGCGCTGAGTGGAGCTGGCTTCCCTGGGATGCTCGGGGCCTTGCCTCTCCCTCTGAGTCTGGGGCAGCCTCCACCTTCTCCATTGCTCAACCACAGTTTATTTGGTGTGCTGGCTGGGGGAGGAGGACAACCTCCCCCTGAGCCCCTGCTACCCCCACCAGGAGGACCTGGTCCTCCCCTAGCCCCAGGAGAGCCTGAAGGGCCTTCACTTTTGGTGGCTTCCTTGCTTCCTCCACCACCTTCAGACCTTCTTCCACCTCCTTCAGCACCTCCCAGCAACCTCCTTGCCTCTTTCCTGCCCCTGTTGGCTCTGGGCCCCACAGCTGGGGATGGGGAAGGATCTGCAGAGGGAGCCGGGGGTCCCAGTGGGGACCCATTTTCAGGCTTGGGAGACCTGCCCCCCCTACTTTTCCCCCCCCTTTCAGCCCCCCCTACCCTCATAGCTTTAAATTCTGCGCTGCTGGCTGCCAGCCTGGATCCCCCCTCGGGGACAACCCCCCAGGTGAGCATGGGGGTGAGTAGGTTGGACAACACAAGACTTAGAATGAGAGATGGGAGCTGGGAATCAAAAGCTTTCAGTTTCATTCCTGAGTTCTTCCTTGGGGCCTTTGGGAAGGCCTTAGTTCTTGGCTGGGGGTAGGATGGCTGTTAAGAATTGGGTGTGTATTTAATAAGTATGGCCCATCTCACTTGAGGCTTCAGTCAGACAGTGGATGTGAAAGCATTATCAATTTGTTGAGTATTTTACACACATAAGTGTTAGAATCATTCTTTTTTCTTAGCCCTGTGTCCTGAGTGCCCCCCAACCTGGACCACCTACCTCCAGTGTCACCACGGCAACTACTGACCCGGGGGCCTCCTCTCTGGGCAAGGCCCCCTCCAACTCAGGGAGACCCCCCCAACTCCTTAGCCCTCTGCTGGGTGCCAGCCTGCTGGGTGAGTTTGAGGAGTGTGAATTCACTCTCTAGGTGTGAAAAAGCAGCAGTAAAACTTGGGAGTAGAGGCTTAATAGATTGGGGAAAAAGTCTTTGGCCACTGGATAAAGCCTAAAGAGAATAGTAGGGTCTGCTCAGCCTTGGTTTGCCGAGGGAGAGACCCCTGACTATAATTTCTTAACAGGTGACCTGTCTTCACTGACCAGCAGCCCTGGAGCCCTCCCCAGCCTGTTGCAGCCTCCTGGCCCTCTTCTCTCTGGCCAGTTGGGGCTGCAGCTCCTCCCTGGGGGTGGAGCTCCTCCACCCCTCTCAGAGGCTTCTAGTCCCCTAGCCTGCCTGCTACAGAGTCTCCAGGTGAGGGTGTGGGTATATATTTGTCAGGGAGATACTTTTTTTCTCAAACTGGAAATTTAGGGCTTTCTGAGTTAGAGCAGAAGAAGGACTGTATTTGAGACTGACTGAGAACTTATTTTTTGCCAGCAGATCCCTCCAGAGCAGCCAGAAGCCCCCTGTTTACCCCCTGAGAGCCCCGCCTCAGCCCTCGAACCAGAGCCTGCCCGGCCTCCCCTCAGTGCCTTAGCCCCACCCCACGGTTCTCCCGACCCCCCAGTCCCTGAGCTGCTCACTGGGAGGGGGTCAGGGAAACGGGGCCGGAGGGGAGGAGGGGGACTTAGGGGCATTAATGGTGAGGCCAGGCCAGGCCGAGGCCGAAAGCCTGGCAGCCGGCGGGAGCCTGGCCGACTGGCCCTCAAATGGGGGACACGTGGTGGCTTCAATGGACAAATGGAAAGGTCCCCAAGAAGAACCCACCACTGGCAGCATAATGGGGAGCTGGCTGAAGGGGGTGCTGAGCCCAAGGATCCACCCCCTCCCGGGCCCCATTCTGAGGACCTTAAGGTGAGTGTAGAGTGATAGTGGTCTGGGCTCAGGGGCTCTGAGGAAAGGCTGGGGCTATGGTGCCCGTTTCTAACTTTCCCCATACACAGTCCATCTTTTCTCAG
Organism: Callithrix jacchus; assembly: GCF_049354715.1. NCBI lineage: Eukaryota > Metazoa > Chordata > Mammalia > Primates > Cebidae > Callithrix > Callithrix jacchus. The sequence goes on along the minus strand of NC_133510.1, from coordinate 62,171,864 downwards.
GTGCCCCCGGGAGTAGTCAGAAAGTCTCGTCGTGGCCGGAGGAGAAAATACAAGTGAGTGTTGGGCCTATTACAGTGCTGGCTTTTGCCTTTTTGGTTTGGACAGTTCTAATGTACAAATAGTGGCTTGGTTTTCAAAAGGGCAGACACTTGACTATGAATAAAGATATTATGCCTTTACTATCCAAATGTAGAAAGTTTCCCACCCAAACTTCTGAAATTCACCTGGTGCTTGGGAGCTGTTCCTGATCATCTGTGCCCTTATTGCAGCCCTACCCGGAACAGCAATAGCTCCCGCCAGGACATTATGTTGGAACCCAGCCCTACAGCCCGAGTAAGTGTGTGGGTGGATGGGTGTATGGGTAGGATGTAAGGGATGAGGCAGCAGGAGGAAAGGAGGGTTAGAGGGAGTGGGGAGAAAAGAAGACTTTCTGATACCTAGCAATTGACCATTTCTTTCAACTTCCCATCTGGTTTTAGGTAGCTGTCCCTCTGCCTCCCCGGGCCCGCCCTGGCCGTCCTGCCAAAAACAAGAGGAGGAAACTGGCCCCATAGCAGCCATACCTGGAGCTGGATCTGACCCTGATTGGGGAGAGCTGAGTGCTGAGCCTTGGGAGCCCTTGCCAGCCACCTGCACCTGTGGACAGTGGGTGGGGGCACTACTCCCCACTCAGAGCACAAATGCAACCCCTTCCCCTACAATCCCATCCTGAGCCATTGCAGGGGGTAGGGAAGTTCACCCCCTCCCCCCCAAAGCCATGTCACTGAAAAGGCCTGGGGGGGTGGTGTATGGCCCTCTCCCCACCAGGCGCTAAGGGGAACACCCCCTTCCCCAGGTCTTTTATTTGTTTAAGTTATTTTTGCACAAATGACTCTTTTATATTTAATTCGACTTCATTGCCTCCCTTCTTAAAGCCAACAGGCTCAGTTTACAAACCTGTGAGCTACTGTTGGCTGCTGCCCTCCTTCCCAGTGAAAGGTACAAAGCAATAAGCATCATGCATCCTTCCTTTACCCCTCCAACACCCCTCTGCCTCTGGCTCAGGTTGCTCAAAGCACAGATCCCCTCTTACCCCTGTCCCCAGGTTTGAAACACATACCCTCAATTCAAGGTGTAGCCAGGATCCCCCCCTTTCCTCTGGGATATAAAAAGGGGGTAAGGGGGCAAAGAGAGCCTTCTGGGCCTCTCCTCCCATACACACTACACTGCCCCTTCTCCCCCCATCAAAACGCTCAGAGACGTTGTGATGATGCGACTGAGGATTATGCAACGTGGTCCAACCGGAGCGGCCAGCATGACCAGCTGTCCAGGGGCTGCCTCCTGCCTTTTCTTTTGTAAAGACAAGACTCTTGGGAGTTTTAATTCTGTTTTGTACTTGCCCTGTGGGGCCTCCCCTGCTTTTCTATGGGAGACACTCTTAATTTAACAGATGAGAATATTTTGAAACTCTGGCTCTGGCTCTGTACTCATTTTTTAATTTAGTTCTTTCGTAAGAACAGGTTACAATTTAAATTCATCTCTTGTAGTATAGAGTGGCTTAGACTGCCTATTATGCTATGAATGTCTATTTGTGTCCTAGTGCTGCCTCCTCCCCAGGAAACATAGCAGAGGCCACACAGAGTACAACAGCATTTAATGGTCAGAAATGGTTGTACACTATTACAGTCAGCCACAGAAGCTGTGTTGGAGGACAAGACCCAATCCTTCTCCACACCAGGCAAAGCAGTATTGGACATGAGCTGGCATGTGGCTGGGTCCACGTCCCCATCCCTCAGGCCTGAGGGAAGACCACCTTCTAATAACCCCCAGCTACCACTCTGTATTCATCAGGGGAGAGGTATAAACCCCACATGCAAGAAGAACCATTGCCCCCAGTGTCAAATGGGATGGGGATGCTAGAGTTACAGTAAAGGGGAAATCCTATGTAAGCTGTTAGCAGAGTTCACAGGGGTAGGGATTACCCCTGTTCTCCAGTTCCCAGATGTGCTCACTTTCCCAGCTTCTTCATCCGTTCATCAATGCTGGCAAAGTTCCCCTCAACTGTGGCCAGGTTTTCACGCATGGTTATCTGCACCTACAAAGTGGTAGAGAGGTTTTACTCTTTGTTGTGTCCAGTTGCTTAACTGGGTGAGGACCTGAAGGAATTCTCTGAGAGAAGACAAAAAAGAAATGGAAGCACAGTTTGTGGGCCACAGAGAGGGGGTTTATAGTAGCAAATTTCAAGATACCCTTAGAGTACCAGGGACCAAGCTCAGGGAGTGCCAAGCAAGCAGGACTCTTGAGAATTCCCATTCTGAGTTCAACCAGAACAGTTTTTCTTTTGTTTCTTTTTTTTTTTTTTCAGAGGTAGAACCAGAACAGTTTTTTAAAAAATCTGTTTTATGTAATGAGAGCTAAATAAGATTTTGTTGAAATGAAGGTTTCACTGGTTCAAAATTTTAGAAAACTGCTCTGGAGGAAGAGGATATTATTCCAAGTCCTTTATATAATTTTTCATTTATCTCAGTGATCCTGTGATTAACACTGGTCTCTCGAATTTAATGGTCCTTCCAGCACTGAGAACAGTGCCTCCAACAGAAATTGTGGACTTGTGGCTGGGTGTGGTGGCTCATGCCTATAATCCCAGTACTTTGGGAGGCCAAGGAGAGTAGATCACTTGAGGTGAGGAGTTTGAGACCACCCTGGCCAACATGGTGAAAACCCATTTCTACTAAAAAAAACAAAAATTAGCCAGGTGTGGTGGTGTGTGCCTATAATCCCAGCTACTCGGGAGCCTGGGAGGTGGAGCCTGCAGTGAGCCGAGATCCCTCCACTGTACTCCAGCCTGGGCAACAGAGCGAGACTGTCTCAAAAGTAATAAGGTAGTAAAAAGAAATTGTGAACTTGCTATGTCCCAAGCATTACTAAAAGAATGAAGGAACTAGGTGAGACTCATTATCCAGGGTCAGAAAGGAAGTGACAGAACCAGATTAGGGCTTGGCTTTTGACTTCAAAGCCTGGATTCTTTCCAGTGTACTGTGCTCATTAGGAAGAGTAAGCTAAGCTGGGACAACAGGGAAGAGCGGGGTTTTATAAGAAAACATGTTCACTAGCTCCTAACAATTTTCCCATATTCACCTCATCTATATAACTCTGAGGGAGGTATCATTTCCCAAATGGAAAGATGGAGGTTCATAGGTTAAATACATTGTCAAAGGGCCCTCACATTGAAAATAGGTTAGAGACTCCAGACCAACCCCCTGCCACAACACCATGCTACAAAAATAGGCTAAGGCAGAACCCTGTAACACTGGAGAACCTAGTCTGTACATGCTGGAGAAAGGAGACAGATCAATAAGGGGCACACACACCTGGGTCAAGAGGGTGGTATTGTCCTTCAGAGAATTAGCAATCATCTGCTGGGTGGTATCCAAGTGTGTCAGGAGCTGACCAAACTGCATGGCTACAAGAGTAAGAAAATTACGGCTAAGACTAGAATCCAAGATGAGGGAGGGACCAAAAGTTGCCCATTTTTCAACTTCTCTTAGCACTCCTGGCAGCTGGCCTCCCACCTTGCTCATGCAGCTGCTTGATGGTGACGAGTCTCTGCACCAGCTCAGGGAGGGTGGAGGCAATGGGGCTCCAGCGCTGTATAGTTTCATACAGCTGGTGCACCTGAAGGGACACAACAGGGCCCAGACGGGATAGCTGAGGCAGCCAGGTCAGTATGCACAGACTGCTACGTCACCAGAGTGGGGGAAAGGGTCAAGTGGGCAGAGGGAAGCACTGCCCTGACTTTCCCAGCTGGTAAGAGCTTATGAAGATGGGGACCTGAAGACTCATTGTGTTCTCATGCTTTGTTATTGCCATTCAGAAAAACTGAGGGAGTGGAAAGGAGATGGGGAAGCTGTCTTCCGGACCTTGCTTTGGGTATCTGCATCTTCTACAGAGGCTTTATGCTTGGCAATCTCATTCACCTTTCCCAGGACACTCTGAAAACACAGATTTTTAAGGTTGATAGAGCATCCAGGGCTTCCAAAGTCCAAGCTACCGGTAATTTAATTTTCCCTCAGTTTTACCTGTAGCCGAGCCTCCACTTGGTCCAAAACTGCAAGGTCCAGGGCGCTCACTTTTGCTTGCAACAACTCTACAGTCTCCTGGGGATGAGAGTTGGGACAAGCATCACAAGGAAGAAAGGATCAGACTAGGAAGAGGCCTTTCATATTCCACTACATTAATATATAGCTACAAACTCAAAAATAACCCTCAAAGCAAACCCAATCCCAATTATCCCCTCTGTAATGGAAACACTCCAGTTTCTTCCCAACTCACCATGAGACAGGCTCCCTGTAGACCTGCAGAAAGGGGATTCTGGTGGGAAAGGGAGGGAAGACATCAGTAGTCCTTATATCTCCATGATTATCATCTTCTCTCATCTTCCCTGGTTCTAGGTGGGAACCCACTAGCTGATCCCTATAACTGAAACCCTTGGATGACCCCTCCCAGATATGTGGCAAGTTTTAGACCATGGGTTGCAGGATCTAAGGCTCAGATTATGTACAGGAGAGCACCTGACCTGAGCATCCTGATCACAACGTACAGCTGCCTCCAGCTCTGTCAGGCGCTTTTCAAGTTCTGCGACCTAGTGGGAGGAAGGAGGTGAGATTTGCCATCTGCCTCCCTGCTGCTGCAGTGGGAGAAATACAACCCTGCTCTACTCTGCTTGCCACTTGCCACCCCAAGGGACTCCTTTCCCTGGAACACATAACTAGCCATAATCTTAAAATCCTAACCTAAGGTAGATGGATGAGGAAAACATAGAGATCAAGGAATCAGAAGAAGAATCAACAGGAATCAGAAGCCTCCCCAGCACCCTCTCCCTTGGAGAGAAGCAGGAAAATCTCTAGGGACACGTCTTCCCTGGCTTCCCAACTAACACTGTATCCATACTTACTTTGGCAGCTTGAGAGAACTTGTCCTGCTCAGGCCGAGAATGTAGTTCATAAGTGACAAGGCTGCTATCTGGAAGGGTCCCAGTGGTTTTTCCCCCTGAGCTCGCTTTGCTGTTCTTTGTTGCTTCCAGCTGCAGCAGTAGGCGCCTAGTTAGATCAGTTAATATTATGAATGTAAGGAGGAGGGCCAGTCACTCTCCCTCACTTTTGCCTTATCCTTGGCATTAAGAAACAGCTAGGCCACTTCTCCTCCACTTAGCACCCCTGTCAGTAGCTGGGGCTGACTCTATCCACAACCCCAATCAGCAATAATTTTTCAACAAAGTAGGGTACCCACTTAGCCAGAGCACCATCGGGGTCAGTAAGGTTGATTGCAGCATCTGGTCCCAGCAGCTTCTCTAGGTGGGAAGCAACTAGCTGCTGCTTCAAGGCTGCCAGCTGTTTAGCCAGCACCACAGGGGTCAGCTTCTCCTCTGCGGCTGACTCCTTCACTGTCATCTAGTATGAAAAAAAGGTAAAAAGCAGGGGGTGGCAAGAATGAATCAAGAAGAAAAAAAATAGGTCAGGCCCTTTAAGGGTAGCTGTAGCTGGAGGTCACTGGGATGGTTTTTAGCATGGCAGACTGCCCACCTTATGTAGCACTGGATGTAGATGGATGAATATGCCTAAACTCTGGAAACCTTAGCCCCTTTATCCAAGAGCTTATGGAATCTTCCTTTCTCTTTTTGATACGGAGTATAGCTCTGTCGTCCAGGTTAGAGTACAGTGCTCTCATCTCAGCTCACTGCAACCTCTGCGTCCCAGGTTGAAGCAATTCTCCAGCCCTAGCCTCCCGAGCAGCTGAGATTACAGGCATGTGCCATCACCCATGGCTAATTTTTTGTTTCATCATGTTGGCCTGGCTGGTCTCGAACTCCTGACCTCAGGTGATCCACCTGCCTTAGCCTCCCAAAGTGGTAGGATTACAAGCATGAGCCACCATGCCTGGCCAGGGAATCTTTCTCTTCTTGCTAGAGGTCTTCCTTTACTGTGTAAGTCACAGCAGAGAGGGGCGAAGACAGTCTGTCGTTACCTTGATTTTTTCAACTTCAGTTGTCAGCTCTTGGACCTCATGCAGTAAGCGCTGGTACTTTTGTTGGGGTGTCTCCTTCATTCCCAGACCCTCTCCAAGCTAGACAGCAAGCACAGAGGGTAATGTTATACATCTCATTACAGGGAACCTCAAGAATTCTTCCACATCCTGGGCCTAAGTCATAAAGGTATCATATCCAATTGAGAATCCACAACACCCTAATACGAAAGAACTGAGGACAGCCAGAGGCCTGGAGGCTCTCCAGAACAAACAGCAGGGGTGCAGAGTTTCCTTGGCTGCATCCTGCTGCTTCCTCAGGAACAGAGGAGAAACAGAATCCCACCTATATCCCTTGATCTCCCTCCTACATGTGGGCTAGATAGGGTCACTACACCATTCCCATCAACACACACACAACAAACCATCTCATATTCTCCAGATTCATAGCCTGTCCTCTTGGTTTTTCCAATACGATCTGAGAAATCTGCCAAGAAAAGAAGATGGAACTGAGGACCTGATCTAGGCCCAAGGCAGTCATGATCTCAGGTGACTGTGAGGGCTTCCACAAAAGATCTCCATGAGGGACCCCTTCCCCACAGTGCAAGTCACTAAGACCTGAGGACAGGAAATCACTTCTCATGCTTATCTTCCAGTCTTCCCCCTACCCAACTTCCAGCCCAGTCTCACCAAGTCCCTTTGTCCCCACTCTCTTGTCCTTGAACTTGTCATAGGCAGCATTAGGATTGACAATGATGTGCTCCACACTTGTGCTTGTCAGCTCCTCCTGCAAGAACAGATAGTTTAGGCCAGGGGCAGACTCAGTCCCACTCTAGAACTTCCTCTAACCCACAAAATCCCCAAACCATTAGGTGACTGGGCCCTACTTGTCCAAGGGGAAAGAAGGGCGGCTCTATTCCAAGGTGCCTACCCAACCCAGGCTCAACCTAGGAAATTGAAGCTTCCTGGTAAATTTGGAGCCTCAGTTGTATAAATATTAACACCCTCATTCAACTGGGAACAGAAGGAGCATAACCTCCCCACCCTCTCTGTACATAGGCCTTCCCATCCCCCCACCTTAACCCTCCCAGTTGACTGGCACACACCATGCACTCAAGGCAAGAAACCAACTTGACCTCTTTTAACCTCCCCCTCCCAAAAGTAAATCTCCTTGCCCGCTGAGCAAGTCCATTTTAATGTAACCTCCTGTCCTTGCTAGAAGGAAAAAGGAGGGAAGGCAGATAATCAGGCCACTAACCCTGAGTGTGAATATTAGGACTTTAAACCTGCTGAAGGTGAGACACAAGCTCTTAGTACAAAGGAAGGTCAACAGAGGTCCTGACCAGAAGCCTGATTTCTAGGCTGCCATGAGGCCAGGGAATTCAGGGATAGGGAGAAGGGGCAAGGGCTTACTGGATTATTTTTATGGGACATCTTAGAAGCAACAAACATAGGCAATATCTGCTTGCCAAGAGTACCCATGGGCAAGGGCCACATGTAAGCCCTGAAATGGGAGATAGCCCAGCATGTATTCAGAGAAGCTGCAGCACCTGACTTTTCTCCCTGACTCCTCTGTTGTGCTTTAAACACTTAAGTTCTTCCAAAAACAGGGGACACAGTAGGTGGTGAAAGAGACTTCACCCTAGAAACTGAAGCAAAGAGGTTCCCTCCTTACAGCAATCTAAACATGCTGTTCAGATTCCACTAACAACACAGAGACTGGGCACTCCTGACTGCATGCCCCTTTTTTAATTGTCAGAAGCCTAACAGCTCCCAACAGTACTACTGGAAGTAGGAGGGACCCAGGAGTCCTTCTCTATTGGGGATGGCATCTCCACCTTCTACAGGAGGAAGGCAAATGAGTCTTCCTTCTTTCACCTAGAACAATGGTTCTCACCCCAGGCTGCATGTTAGAATCACTTCGAAAATGTTTTTTTTTGGCTGGGCATGGTGGCTCATGCCTGTAATCCAAGCACTTTGGAGGTCAAGGCGGGTGGATCACCTGAGGTCGGGAGTTCAAGACCAGCCTGACCAACATGGTGAAACTCCCTTTTTAAAAAAAAAAAGTAAAAAAAGAAAATGCTTTTTTTTGACAAGCGCGGTGGCTCACGTCTGTAATCCCAGCACTTTGGGAGGCCAAGGAGGATGGATCACAAGGTCACAAGGTCAAAAGATCAAGACCATTCTGGCCAACATAGTGAAACCCTGTCTCTACTAAAATACAAAAACTAGCTGGGTGTGGTGGCACATGCCTGTAGTCCCAGCTACTTGGGAGGCTGAGGGAGGAGAATTGCTTGAACCTGGGAGGTGGAGGTTGCAGTGAGCCTAGATTGTGCCACTGCACTTCAGCCTGGCGCCTGGTGACAGAGCAAGACTCTGTCTCAAAAAAAAGAAAAAGAAAATGCTTTAAAAAAAAAAAAAAAAAGAGAGAGAGACAGCCAGGTATGGTGGCTCAAGCCTATCTGTAGTCCCAAAGTTTGGCCAAGGTCAGTGGATCTCGGGAGTTCAAGACCAGCCTGGGCCGGGCAACATAGTGAAACCCTCTCTCTACAAAAAAATATAAAAAATTAGCCAGGTATTGTGGCATGAGCCTGTGATCCCAGCTACTCAGGAGGCTGAGGTGGAAGATCTTGAGCCTGGCAGGTAGAGGTTGCAGAGAGCTGAGATCATGACACTGCACTATAGCCTGGGCAACAGAGTGAGACCCTGTCTCAAAAAAAGAAAGAGAGAGAGAAAAAAGAAAGGCCTGGGCCTACTTCTAGAGATTCTGATAAATTATTCTGGGGTAGGGCCAGATATCCAGGTGATTCTAACCTATAGCCAGGACTGAGAACCTCTGCCTGTGTGTAGGTTTCTAGGGAGAGAGTGTGAGGGGGACATGGTGGGACAACACTGAGAAAGAAAAGCAGATAGAAGGAAGCTCCTTCCTTCATCTCTGCTCTGCTATTAGAGCAGGAATCAGTGTGGGTGGCAGCTTTAAAAATAAGGGAAGAGAGGAGGAAAGGACAAAGTATCAACTTTGATCTTTACCTCTTTAGGGAATTACTGGGCAGAGGGGGAAGCCTATAGATCAAGAGAAAAACAAAAGACTCAATGTCCCATAGGCAAGTGCCTGGGGGAAGAGACATTTGAGTCCCAGATGATTATCTCTTAACCTGTTCTGAAATGTTATGGCCAGAACACCCACCCATCTAATAGCTGTGTGGTCTCCGGCCTCTATAAACTGAGAAGGGCTCAGACTCAGGATAGACAACCATCTTCTCTGAAGTTCATATGCGGGAATATGCCACTTCTCCCTGTGAAAGCCCCAATCAAGGCCAATCCACCCATCCTCTTTTGTTTAATCCTCTTAAAAAAGAGTAAC